>NW_027526225.1:103817540-104132062 GCF_048455015.1 Haemaphysalis longicornis
GATCATGCAGATCGGATCATGCAGATTGGTGCCATACCCGCAGGTAACTTGAATTCCGAGCCCACAGTGACGCATGAAACTTAACAGCCAACCATAGCTGCCTGCTAGGCTACTCATATGTACTCAAACTCCAAATGGACTTAAAACTCCTATTTACTCAGAACTCAAAATGTACTCAAAACGCAATATGTAAACAAACTCAAAATGTGCTGAAACTCAAAATGTACTCAGAACTCAAAATGGACTCAAACTCAAAATGTATTTTGAACTCAAAATGGACTCAAACTCAAAATGGACTCAAACTCAAAATGTACTCAGAACTCAAAATGAGCTCAAACTCAAATTGTACTCAGAACTCAAAATGAACTCCAACTCAAAATGGACTCAAACTCAAAATGTACTCAGAACTCAAAATGGACTCAAACTCAAAATGTACTCAGAACTCAAAATGGACTCAAACTCAAATTGTACTCAGAACTCAAAATGGACTCAAACTCAAAATGTACTCAGAACTCAAAATGGACTCAAACTCAAAATGTACTCAGAACTCAAAATGGACTCAAACTCAAAATGTACCCAGAACTCAAAATGGACTCAAACTCAAAATGTACTCAGAACTCAAAGTGGACTCAAACTCAAAATGTACTCAGAACTCAAAATGGACTCAAACTCAATCGGACTCAAACTCAGTCGTGATCACTCGGCTCAAACTCACTCAAGCTCAAACTCACCATGCCACACTAGCCTCGCGCTCACTCAAACTCAAACTCACGCGTGAGTTTGAGTCCAAATGAGTCTGAGTGAGTGGACTCATGAGTGAGTTTGCCGACCTCTGCTTGCAGACAAGGAACGTCGCTCTAATACTACAAGCGATGTCACTCCTGGCATGTCAGGCGCATCAAACCCATCGTGTAAAACGACTGCGAACAGTGCGAAAACCTCTGAGTTTGTAACAAGTGGGGATTTGCGGTGGCGGCGACGTAATAGGTACAGCAAGCAGGTAGGCAGAACAGCAGCGTAGGGTTACAACCTTTCCCAGAAAAAAAAACGGGCCTTCGGGGGGGGGGGGATTGTGTTGAAAAAAGACGCCATGTTTTTTAACATGCAGTGCCATTTATTGTAGTGTTTTCTTAGAGAGAAATCAACATAACGTTTGTACTGAAAGTGATTGAGAGCTTGGTTAATCGCTCTGCATGTGCTTCACTGAAAAGTAACCGCAATTGCTAACCGCGGCGGTAGAATTTCGTTATTTTGTTCTTCCCTTAGGTCCCCCTCCATCTGAGGCAGCGCGCTCGCCCGCGTATTTTCTCTCCTCGCGTGTCTTTGCGCAGCTTGTCGTCGACACGTATTTATCGTCTTAGTTGTTGAATTGACGCTTATAAAACGCCAAAACGGGCATAATCACGGCACAAAAGCCAAAAAACCGGCTGATGACGGCTTGTTTTAGATATGGACCGGCAACCGGTCCGCTGTTTAAAAAAACGGTCGGGCCGGTCCAAAACCAGGAAGGTGGCAACCCTACGGCAGCGACGAGCGAAAATGATTTTACACGACCGCCCCCGTCGGCCTGCGCAAAAAAGGAAGATAGAACCCCTGCATACACGCCCTCGAAGAAAGCTGTACAGCCGATTCAGTTTGTTGTGGACGAAGAGCAACCGAGGCTGCAGCCACAAACGATTGCGCTTGCCGTGGTATGAGGCAAAGCATATCTTCACATAGTTATGTTATCGTCCGTCTGACTGTTACTTACTGAAGGGAAAATTCAGAACACAAACGTTGACGTCTAGTCTATGCCAGACATAGACGCTGCTGTTTAGGCCCTAAAAACCACCTTCAGGGCGTCTGTCGGTTCTGTCTGATGGCGCGCTCGCGCCGCTGATTACGAACGAGGCGTCTGTTGGCGTTGACTTATCGTGTTGGCGAGCCGGTAAACGCCATCACGGTTAAACTCCCTGTTGGAAGACTACGCTGTTGGGACGATAGAGTGCCGACAGAGCTTCTTATTGGCCCCACAAACGCCATCAAGGTTAAACTCCCTGTTGGAAGACTAGGCTATTGGAACGATAGAGTGCCGACAGAACTTCGTATTGGCCCCACAGGCGTGCTGTGAGCCCAACAAGAAAGTCTTGTTGGAATTTTTGCCCGGGGCATAATAATACGGGAACATATTCTTAGGTAAATTCGATTTCGTTGAGGACACCGATGCCTCGCGTAAAAGTTTTATTTATAGGACTACAACAGGCATTTTGTAGCCTTTCCTTCCCGTGCACCCAGACATCGAAACGAACCTTGTGATACACTCGAAGCAGTAGATTAGTGCAGAGTGGAATTTAAACATTCAGCACGTTTTGTTCAATTTACGAACAGCAATTTTAGAGCCTTTCCCCTGGTCTATGTGGAGAGTTCATATTTATTCTCTCAACGGGCGGTGAAATAGTGCAATGTGCGGTTTAAACATTCAGCCTGTTTTTGTGCAATTTTGCATGCTTGCATTCACACACCGTTCTTTTAGGCACCCTAACGATAAGGTGCCGTGGTAACACCCCAATCGAGAAGAAATACTTTTTAGCACCCCTTTAACGGTCGTAGCACCCTATGAAACTGTTGATTACACCCCTGAATTTTGGCACCCTCGAGGTGGGGTGCCCGAGCAATATTTGGGTGCTTGAAAGGTGCAAAAAGGGTGCAAAATGTTCAGTACACCCTCCTTGCACCTTAAAGGGTGTAAAAATGTTAAGATTTACACCCCTTAATATGTGGCACCCTCATGATTGGGTGCCGGAGCAATGTTTTAGTCCTTAAAAGGTGCAAAAAGGGTGCAAAATGTTGAGTGCACCCTTTTAGCACCTTTAAGGGTGTTAAAAAGTTTCCGCCCTTGTGATGGAGGCGAAAAGCAAAAACACTCGTATGTTCGAGATTTCTGAGCACGTTAAAGATCCCTACGCGAAGTTTGCAAAATTAAAAAAAAAGAAGACCGGCCGTAATTACAATATTTACGGGAATAAATACGCGTACTGCACAGTAACTATACATTTCTGGAGCATCCCACAATCGAAGTCGGCAGAAACGGAAGTGCATAGGCACTCGAGAGTTCAGATCTCCGTGGCAACCCTCTTGCACTTCCATATTTTTCTCCAAACAAAACCTGTAGCTACTAGTTATGAAGGAAGGAAACAAAACGCTAGGTAAATCGGAGATGTCATACGCCTAATTCCGTCTGTTATTACCCTAAACAGCCTCCGAGTTCGACGTTTAACGGTCTGCCATTCAAAGCACCAGTGATTCAGGCCTTGGAAATTGCAGTATCGAGACGCACTGGACTGCAGGAAATGTAGATAAAAAAATGGTGGCAAGCACCAGCGCGTCAGCGCTTACCTCTGGCAGTTTTGTAAAGAACCTTGTTATATCCAGGGATGCGCCTTGTCACTTCCTCGACGTCGCTGCGTGGCTTATCCTTGAAGGCGGGAATGAGCTCCTCTGTCCTCTCGTTCGGCCCGTTGGTGAAGTAAACTCGTTGCTCTCTGCCGACACCTTGACGATATTCCGACATCGCGAGACTAAGCTATCATATGTACCCGGGGTTTCATAACCTCTCTAATACAAAGACACAGTTCGCAGTCCAATTTTCAAGCCGAAATTCCTCTCGGCCAAAAGTCTGGTTGGGGTCCGTCGAGATGTCCGGCCCGGGTTCATTTTCACCGTTCACCCGCCGCACCCCGTCTCTCCATGTTGACCATTGGCCACTTACACTCTGTGCCCTTCCCCGCTGAAGCCCGGTGTTCTCGAGGTCTGTTCATAGGAATGCAGATCGGGGACCGTAAACCCTCCAGTAAAGTTTGGTTCGTTGTTGAGGTGGGTGGT
Source organism: Haemaphysalis longicornis (assembly GCF_048455015.1). Classification (NCBI taxonomy): domain Eukaryota; kingdom Metazoa; phylum Arthropoda; class Arachnida; order Ixodida; family Ixodidae; genus Haemaphysalis; species Haemaphysalis longicornis. The sequence continues at coordinate 103,821,402 of NW_027526225.1, forward strand.
GTCGTCGTGAAGGACCCGATGATGAGACGAGGCAAGTAGATGATGAAGAAAAAGTCTATTTACACTTATTTACAGGAGACGACGAAGCATGAACATAAGATAACGCATGATAATGAAAACTTGGTTACAAATAAAAGGTGCCGCAGCGCACAAAAAGGGTATCGCAGCATGATTCCTGATGGGGGCCCGGGGGCCAAAACGGGTGCCGAACCGCCGCGCGGTTGGCGAGAAATTTGTGGGGCTCTGGCGCCCAGAAACTGCCACGAGAGCAAGTGTTCATGCGACCGCTCTTGGCCGCAGCCATGGACAAACTCAGCAAAATTGCGCATGCAGTCGCAAGCGAAGCGGCCTCCACACAGCAACACACGTACCAATTAGGATTTTGACCCCCGCTCCCCCCTGTCCGCCGCCCCAGAAAGTCGGGGGGAAACGAGTAGAAGGTCGCCGGCAAGACCGTCCCAAAGGGCTCCCACTCCGCCGACGGCTTGGGGGACACGGCAAAGCTGCGAGAAGGGAGGAGGGTCATCGCCCCGACGGGGTCCACCGGCGCTGGCATCACTACACCGCCGTTGTGCATAGCAGCCATTAACCACAATGGCTGTCAATCAACAGTGCCGCTGTCACTGCCTTTAGTTGTCCAAAGGAATGCCGCCGGTGTCTCTTGCCGCCGTACAACTGCGATGCGCGCCTTCACTTTGTCGCCCTGCCGTCGCCGGGCTTGTTAACGTTGTTGCGCTTCCTTTTTAAACAATCCTTCTTGTCCAGACGGACGCGCCGACTGTGGAACAAGGCTTTCCCACGGTAGCTTTCCCTAAGCGGGCGTAATGTTAGAGGCGCCGGACGGTGGGGTCAAGCATCCCCTCGCGCCACTCCTCTCGTCGCCATCCGGTTCCAAGCCCTTGTGTCGCCTTGGCTTGTCAGGCAGACGCTGCACACGTGCGCGAGCCGTACGTTGGAAGGCTTTGCGTAGAGAAACCCTACAGCGGGTTTCTCTGCGGCAAGAAGACTTCTTACCCTTCCTACCGACAAACACAAAAGCAGCATTTCCACGAAAACTAGTGAAAAACGCGCTGTGAGTTCGGCTCAGGGAAGGAATTCGTTGAGCCACAAACACCAGGCATGGGCGATAATATCGGCCGACACCACGGCGCGCTAGGATGGTGGGATTTGTTGAATGTTCAAAGACAAACATTTTCTTCCCCACCAAAACATATGCGACCCGAGCCGCTGAAACCGCCACCCTGGCGAAACAAGCGATAAGTTACTGCTGTCTGAGAGAACCGAAGCACCAATTGCAGACGAACAGGGTAAAGGGGGTGCAGCGAATTGCAAGTGGCAGGCCGGAGGCAGAGCGCGGAGCCAGTGTACAGCGGTACTGGCTTCCGCGTAAACGGAGCAAACATACCTCGCCTGTTTTGTTTTTTTAATCCTACGTTGACCACCAAATGATTCATCTTTTTTTTTTTCGAAATGAACCTAATCCACAAACCAAAACTAAGTCAGATAAAACTGCATTGCCAAGAAAATCCCGGCAACTTTCCCCTGAAAAAATGTGGCAAATAAATAGTTGAGATAATTCCCTGCAAACGTGTACGCAGATCTTACTTCGTGTGGAAAATGAGCCAGGCTATGCTGTGGCATGGATCAAAATGAGCCAAATTCATTTGCCCAATGGGATTTCGCGTTGGTGTGACGTTTCGGGCTGTTTTGTGCGTTTTTGCGTCATGTTTTTTTTTTTTTTGCTTTTGAGAGCTGGCTTATTATGAGGTCAGACAGCAATGAGGAGATCGGCAAATGATCTGCCGACACACGACAACGATAACGTGAACGGAAGCGGAAGTGAACGAAATGAAACTGAAAGGTGTGATACTATCATTTTATCTCGTCTCCCTCGTCCTTACGCGGTAATACTGGTTATTATTATTGTTATTACTCCCATATTTCCCATTTACGTATCTCACAAATTAGCTGCCTCTTACAAGCCATGGCAAGCCATGGAAGATGATTTGAGCAGGCTTCTTGTAAAGCGTTGTGGAAATTTATGGCAAGGCAATCAAGAGCTTCATGAGTGTTTTCAGGCGTGCCCAAAAAAGTACCCTACGGAGCCATTCGGAAAAGAGCTGTTTTTTAAGCTCTGTTGCATGTTTATTGCCTTTTTAGCTTGAAACTGTATCGTACCGTTCTTGAAAGTCGATTCTAAAGTTTTCATAAGAATGCCGCACCAACTTGTCTATTTCAAATGAGTACGAGCCAAATCTGAACTTATCTTAATATTGCTCAAATTCTCCGCATAATTATTAATTACTTGTCGCTATAGATTTCCCCTAGCTGACATGTGAAACATTTCATTTAATAGTTTTGACACCACTGCATTTAGGTCCGCTTCCAAACTTTCGTTTTTTCCCCCTCAAATTCCCCTTAGGTGGATTTGGCTCATTCCGAAAAAAAAAAGCGCCTCAAATAGCTATCAAGCCCAGGATTTGTATGGCGTCGCTTTAGAATGTGTGCGAGGGACGATGAGAGGTGGCGCGGGAAAGGGGGGTATGGCCCGAAAAATTTCGGGGGGGGGGGCCGGGCCCCCCGGGCCCCCCCTCTGGGTACGTCCCTGTCTGGCATAGACGCTAGACGTCAACGTTTGTGTTCTGAATTTTCCCTTCAGTAAGTAACAGTCAGACGGACGATAACATAACTATGTGAAGATATGCTTTGGCTCATACCACGGCAAGCGCAATCGTTTGTGGCTGCAGCCTCGGCTGTACAGCTTTCTTCGAGGGCGTGTATGCAGGGGTTCTATCTTCCTTTTTTGCGCAGGCCGACGGGGGCGGTCGTGTAAAATCATTTTCGCTCGTCGCTGCCGTAGGGTTGCCACCTTCCTGGTTTTGGACCGGCCCGACCGGTTTTTTAAACAGCGGGCCGGTTGCCGGTCCATATCTAAAACCAGCCGTCATCAGCCGGTTTTTTGGCTTTTGTGCCGTGATTATGCCCGTTTTGGCGTTTTATAAGCGTCAATTCAACAACTAAGACGATAAATACGTGTCGACAAGCATAGGCGTGCGCACAGGGGTGGCAGGAGGGGCGGCCGCCCCCCCTAATCATCTGAAGGGGGCGCCAAATTTGCCCCATGCCTTGCCGATGTAACACATGAAAGTAAAATTTCTGCTCAGAAATATTTTGTGTGTGTTGCAATTCCATCACATTGAAATAAAAATTTTATAACCATCCCTCTTTGCACTGCGTTCGCACCGCAAGGCCTTCCGTGAGAAGAGGTCGGGAGTTGCTCTGGGGGGGGGCGCAGCGGTAAGACTTTGCCCCCCCCCAAATTGAGAACTCTGTGCACGCCTATGTCGACAAGCTGCGCAAAGACACGCGAGCAGAGAAAATACGCGGGCGAGCGCGCTGCCTCAGATGGAGGGGGACCTAAGGGAAGAACAAAATAACGAAATTCTACCGCCGCGGTCAGCAATTGCGGTTACTTTTCAGTGAAGCACATGCAGAGCGATTAACCAAGCTCTCAATCACTTTCAGTACAAACGTTATGTTGATTCCTCTCTAAGAAAACACTACAATAAATGGCACTGCATGTTAAAAAACATGGCGTCTTTTTTCAACACAATCCCCCCTCCCCCCCACCCCCCCCCCCCGGAAGGCCCGTTTTTTTTTTTTTCGGGGAAAGGTGGTAACCCTACGCTGCTGTTCTGCCTACCTGCTTGCTGTACCTATTACGGCACCGCCACCGCAAATCCCCACTTGTTACAAACTCAGAGGTTTTCGCACTGTTAGCAGTCGTTTTACACGACGGGTTTGATGCGCCTGACATGCCAGGAGTGACATCGCTTGTAGTATTAGAGCGACGTTGCTTGTCTGCAAGACGGTGCCGGTCAAACAAGCGTTATCAACGCCATAATTCTAACGGCACATTCCATTTATTTCGTGGCTGCCGTGGCTTGCGCAGAAAAGGTCGGGTTGACTGCGATAGCTTTTCTTAAGTCAAATAATGGAGCTTTGGCTCAATCGCTTGCAGCGCTAGCAATGCGGCCTCGTCTGCAAGACCGGTGCGTGAGAAACAAGCGTTAGGACAGCCAGAATTTCAAAAATGCAGCATAAACTAGACACAAGCGACAATATTCGTTGACAACTTACGTAAGTATAGAGTTGTTTTAGGCGACTGCTTCCGATAGCGCTAGCGAGCGGACGCAAGATGTCGAGCTCCCCAGTTGGAGCGGTCGTTGCGGCTTCGGGCCGCGGAAACAGGACAACGGAAAACGAAGCACAGGACTACCAGATAATTCTGCCTCAACTGCCATCAGGTCGGTTCGTTTTGAACACAGTATTCTTGCACGCTGACGTCAAAGCGAGGCCTTATCGAGTGGAAGATTTTCGAGACGCGCTCGCACGCTTGGAACTGCTCCCCGACGTGATAGCGTTGGGAGCGTTCCAAATGAATCACGTGTGGGCAGTAACATTCAAGGACGTCGAAAGTGCCAAAAAGTTGGTTGATTTTCGCGACGTAAAAGTAAAAGATCTTCGCTGCATGGTCATCGACCCGAACAACCAGGTGCTGCGAGTGAAAGTGCACTGGGTTCTTTATGGTGTGCCCGACGACATGGTGCGAGCCGCGTTTGCGCCGTACGGCGTAGTGACTGACGTCGCAAGAGACCGATGGCGTGTGTCTGGGTGCGGCGACAAGGGCTCGACAACGCGCCTTGTGTCGCTGAAACTCAAGGCAGGCGTCTCCCCCGACGACGTGCCCCACCAGCTCCGAATCGCCGGGGACAACGCACTCGTAGTCGTTCCGGGGCGTCTGCCGCTTTGTCTGCGGTGTCAGCGTTCTGGACACGTTCGACGGGAGTGTCGTGTTCCGCGCTGCACTCGTTGTCGTCGTTTTGGCCACGAGGCCTCACAGTGCGTGCAAACTTACGCCACTGTCGCCGGACCAGTTGGGTGTGACGACAAATCTGAGCACCTCATGGATGAAGCTGAAGCGGAAGAAGTCGCCGCTGGAGGAGGGGGAGACGAGCCAGCGCCGACGCATGAGCTCAAGGACCTGCCGACGTGCAAGTCACCCGCCGTACAAGCTGGCATGGGCCAGGGAAAAGATAATGACCGGCCGGGCCTCAACACAGACGACTTATCACTGCCACCAGTGAACCAAGCTGCCCAAGGAGGAGCTATCCTGGAAACCGACCAAGCGGACGGTGGGAAGGAGTCTGACGATGACACCATCGATATGGACACGAGCAAGGACCTCGCTAGCAGCACCTGCGGAAAGCGTGGACGCGAGAGCAACGCCGACATGACAGAAGGCGACAACGCGGCTTCCGACGAGCCGCCTTGGAAGGCGGTGCTGGGGCGGCGTTCCACACAGAAGCCCAAGCGTAGCGTCCCCCCGGACAGAAGGGAGCCAGCGTCGACGCCGGCGAAGACGCCGACGTAGTCGCGCGAGTAGTGTGCGCCGGTGGGCGAGTGAGCCAGCGTCGGTCATCCTTGTGTCTGAAACTCCAGGCCCGTAATTCAGTAGTGTATTCTGCGCTGCTTTTGAATCCACGCCCCGTACCCGTGGTGCTGTCTGTAGTGTATGGGGGGGCAGGACAACGTAAGGATATTGTCGAGGTCGGAACAGGTGCCATAAATTGGTATGGGGCACATGACAGCTTCTATGTCATTTCGACGGTGCATTTGGCTGACTACAGCGGTTCACTCCTCTTCCTGGCATTAATGAAAGCACCATCCTGTCCACACGCTCATTAATGTGAATGGCAACGAATCTCCTTTAAGCACTTAAAGGGACCCCGAAAAGCTTTGTGAAGGTGGCAATCAAATGCATTCAGGTGGTAGAGCACATAACGGGGGATTTTTGAGCCAAGTGTGAGCCCCATACGTTGCACAGATAATTTGTAAACAATTTTTGAAGATCGCCTTTCTCAGCCGATGAGCGCGACGCCGCAGCGAGCCGACCGCGGCTGACGCAACGGCGACCGCGGGTGACGCAACGGCGATCGCTGCTGACGCAACGGCGAAGGCGCCCCCTGATTCGCCCAATCGCCGTCAAGGTCGGCCGCCGGCGGCGTCACTGCCATTGGCTTCCGGCTGCTCTTCCTCCTTCCTGCGCGATCCCGAGGCAAAGGCGGCAAAGGCGGGTCCGCAGGGATTGACGCGAGCCTAGGCGCAGGAATGTAGCTAGCTGCTTTGAAGGAGGCAGAGAGGGAGGAGGAGTCGATCGGCAAGTGGGGAGAGGTGCCTTTAATTGCTTCTGGCGCAGCTAATACTGAATGTAGATCAATAATTCCAACGGCATTGCATCGCTATATTGATGCTACGTGACAATACAGGCCTTTTGTAACTTTTACAGAAGGCTTTTCTGGGTCCCTTTAAGGTGGCAACAATCAACGTCAGGGGCCTGTCGTCAAAAAGGAGACAGTACGAGCTTAACCGCCTTTTTCTGGAAGACGATATCGACATAATCGCCGTTCAAGAGACGAAAATTGAAAGTTAGGAGCAAACGGACCGGATGGTGCAAGCTTTCAGAGCACGATATAACGTTTGCGTGTCCCACTCGGTAGGCGCGTCGGCTGGATGTGCGCTTTTTCTGCGTAATTCTGTGGGAATTTTTGAAGAAAGTGTCAGTGTTTGCGAACGCGGTCGCTTTATTGTGTGCGATTTTTTGTACTCGGAAATGGCATGGAGAGTGATTTGTGTATATGCGCCAAATAAGGAAGTGGATCGCCGCCTGTTTTTTGAAAGTTTGAAAGTGTATTTAAACTGCGATAGGCACGTAATATTTCTTGGCGATTTCAACTGCGTCTGTTCGAGCGCTGATAGAGCAAAAAAACCGCCGACACATGATTTGAGTGCGATGGTTTTAAATAGCCTAGTGCATGAGTTTGGCCTGGAGGACGTCGCGTGTGTTCTGTCGAACATGAATGCACCACAGTACACACATTTTCAACGTGAAAGTCACGCAAGATTGGACAGAGTTTACGTATCACTGGGTCTTGTGCCTCTGTGCGAGGCCTACAACGTGAAACCGCTGTCCTTCAGCGACCACAGCATGGTGACGTTTACAATAGGTCAGAAACAAAGGAAAACTCGCTTTAGCTGGGATACCTGGAAATTCAATGTAAAACTACTGAATGATGAACCATTCACAACTGGTGTAAAGAAAAGATTAGAGGAGGCAATCGGAACAGAAAGTGGGTCACTTATCACCGTCTGGGAACAGCTAAAAAGTGACGCTAAGATAAGTGCAATAGAAAGATCGTCCGTCATACGCCACAAAGAAAAGGAGGAGGAAACACAACTACAAAGGCAATTGCACTTCTTGCTAGGCATTGAGGCTCAACAGCCTGGAACTTTTACAAAAGAAATAAGAGAAGTTAAAAATAAGTTGGAGGTCATTGACATCGAGAAGTACAGGGGTGCCATAGTGCGCGCACGCGCAGAGCGACTCTGGTTGGGCGAAACGCCAACCAAACGTTCCCTGAGTGACGAAAAGGGTTATGCGCTAAAGAATGAGATTAAAGCTATTCGATACAATAATGTGGTTTCTAGGGACCCTGAAGTCGTGGAGCGCGCGTTTTTTGAACATTATAAGGAACTGCTGGGAACTGAAAAGCAAGGCAGTAAAGATTACGAGCTAACTTTCTTGCCTTCAATGCCAAAGTTAAGTGATGATGACAGAGCAAGCATGGAGGCGCCGATCAGTTTGCAGGAGATAAATAACGCCATCGACGAATTATCCATAGGGAAGTCACCGGGGCCAGATGGATTGGGAACCGAGTTTTACAAGTTCTTCAAAGAAGATATAGCATTAATTTTGTACAGGGTCATAACGGAAGCGTATGAATCCAAGAGAACACCGCCTTCGTTCCGGAATAGTCATATTGTGTTAATTCCTAAAACTGATGATCCTGAAAAGCTGTTGGCGGTAGAGTCGTATCGGCCAATCAGCTTAACGAATGTTGATTACAAAATTTTCATGAAGGTTTTGGCTAGAAGATTGCAAGGAGTAATAAAAACAATTGTTGGAACCCATCAAACATGTGGAATTCAGGGACGATCTATTTTTACTAATATTCATGTCGCTAGAAGTGTATTAGAGTGTTGCGACGCTGTAGGGGGCCACGTGGCGATGATCCAAATTGATTTGCAGAAGGCCTTTGACCGTGTTGCGCATAACATTCTTTTCTCAGTGTTAGAACACGTTAACGTAGGATCCGTCATCCTCGAAGGTGTAAAGATGTCGTACACTCAGTGCTCAGCTCGTGTTATTGTAAACAAAAAAGTGGGACGAAGTTTTGATATACTGTCGTCGGTGAAGCAGGGGTGCCCCTTGAGTCCCTTGTTGTTTGCAATTTATATTGAACCCTTTTGTTTAAAGATTCTTCAAAATGAAAATATACACGGATTCCGTTTGCACTGCAGTGAAGTTAAAATTTTGTCATATGCCGATGACATCGCTGTTTTTTGTAGCGATAGGAAAAGTGTGAGGGAGGTGGTGAACGATCTAAAGCGATTTTGCGAGTTGTCTGCCAGTGCAGTTAACTGGAACAAGTGCATAGGATTTTGGCATGGTGACTGGCAAAGTAAGCCAGTGTTTTTCGAGAACATGCCTTGGACGACAACTCCGGCCAGGTATCTGGGCATCCCCCTTGAAAACTACCAGGATGCTAGAGAGTACTGGGACGGAGAAACTGATAGAGTTAGAGAGAAATTAACACAATGGGGGGGAAGGGATCTGTCAATGTTTGCCCGCGCATCAGTATGTAATGTGTTTGCTGTTGCCAAGGTATGGTACGTCCTACAGGCGATTTGTATGTCAAGAAGGAACATACAAAAGCTGCACAGAGTGTTTGCGGTGTTTTTGTGGGGCTCAAGTTGGGAGCGCATGAGTCGAACTAATTTGTTTCGCTCGGTGAAAAGTGGTGGATTGGGACTGGCACATTTGTTTATCCGACAAATAGTTTCTAGGTTTATGTTTCTGAGAGATCAGAGAGATTGCTTTCTACGTACTGTGGTACAAGCTCGACTACGTGATGTCATTCCAGACTATGTAGTTTCAACTTCTGCAATGCGATGTGTACGTGTGCGTGGGTTCTTGCGGGAAGTTGTGGATGCTTTTAGGATTTTAAGGGTTAGGTTTTCCTCGGAGTATTTGAGTAGTGTACCGCGAAAACGTTTGTACAAAGATATGATTGATGTGTGTCTGCCTGTTCCGGTTTATCGTCAGTTATATGCAGTGGGTTCAGGAAAAGATGTTCTAAAAAGAGTGAAACGAATGCCAGTACGTTCATCTGTTAAATCTTTCTTCTTTAAACTTCATAGCGGCACGCTTCCAGTAAAACCCTGGCTGCAGGAAAAAGGACTATATGTACACCCATGGACACTTAACTGTAGACTATGCCAAAAGCTGGAAACAATTGAGCACATTTTTCTGGACTGTTGGGATGCGGTGTTTCACTGGGACATCCTCCAACGAACCCTGAAAAAAGACTTACCATTAACGCCTTATGGCATTCGCTTTTTGCCCGTAAACAACGATGGAGGCGTGCCCTATGATATGTTCATGGCACTTAGTCTGCATTCTATGTGGAAAACTCGCATGGCGGTTCAAAATGCCGAAGAGGATGCTCGCACAGTGCGAGAGTACTTCATTGAAAGCGTTGCTTATATAAGAGAAGTTTATCGAGTGATGCCGGAAGAGCCTGAGTGGTTACCCGTTCTGGATGTTCTAGCGCAATTTAAGATGTTTTAAGCCACTCCCTTCAGCCGATTGGTGGCTGGAGCTAGTAATTTGTGTACTGAACAGTGCGTGTTGTGTTGTCGCCAAGCAGGCAATAAAGGAAAAAAAAAAGAAAAAAAGCCGACATAGCTGATTGTTAACGCGTCCGTTTACTGTTTTGTAGGTCAATGGTTCGATTCCTCGTCGAACGTGTTTTTTTTTTTTTACGTGAGGGTTTCATTAGCTCCTTTTTTAACGACCAGGTTAAGCGCCTGTTCCTTGCTTTCTATCACGCCGACATTTACCGCCCTCTTCCTAAACCCAAAGTAGCTCGTTTTCTCGCACGTTCTCTCTTGAGAAGCCCGCCGTGAAAACAAAACCAAAACAAACGTCAAACCTCTTTACAATATCAGTATATATATCAATTACTTTATGTGTATTCACTTTTTGTGTTTAAAAACCTTAAATTTAAGTTATAAACACATTTCAGACTTTGAAAGCACAAAGATAATTACCAACATTACAGTAGTAACACAATTTTCGTCAAACATAGAGGTGCTGCATTTGAAGTCTGGCAACTATCTCTCACTTTTTGTGTGTTTTTTCATGGCGTTTTGTGCCGAGTGGTTGGTGGCGTGATTTAATCTGTTTTATCTATTTCAAGCTTAAATCATAGTTATAGAAGCTTTATGGGTGATGTCTACCCTTCCAACCTACGCGTGTGTTGAACATGGGGACCCCGGAAGAACGATCATCGCCGGATAAAATACTGCGCGTCAAAAGTGGATGACATTGCATCAGAACAAAGCGTGTTCGTGTGTCCGCGAGATGAAGACGACAGTGAAGGAGAATTGTACGTTGGACACATCGTTTTTGCTCGGGTAAGTACGCATTTTTTATTATTCTGTATTTGGTTGGAACGAGTTCTGGTGTTTATGGGTCAGTAATTCGCTAGACCCCCATCTCGTTTGCTCTGAGAGCCTACGTGAGTTATACCTGTGACACACGGCAACGCTAGATCTCTTTTAAACTAAACCCCTTTTGCCACGTCAAAAGACATTTTGTGGAAAGGAGTGGCGCTCCTGACACACAGCCATCTTCATCCATGCACACAGCAACCCCCGATTTCCTTTATGTAGTTCCCGCAACTGACACACCCTTAAAGTGGCGCTAGCATTTCTGTGGAAAAAGCATGCACAATAACAAAAATAAAGTGCGGCTAATAAGTCTTCTTCATTATTTTAGAGAGGAACCGTTCGTTTTATTGTTGTTTAGAAAAATAAATGGGTAATTTCACATATTTGTATTAAACAGCAACGATGGAGTGCTTTTTTAGCCTATGTTCTGTGCCTAATCTGGCAACAGTGGGCAGATGTTTACAAAAATACATTACGATTTGGCTTGTTTAGTGCAATTTAATTTCATTGCAGTTTAAAAAAATTTATGAAAGTATTATGAAATCGCATTTGGTCGCACTAAGTTCTCAGAAGCTTATGATTTGCAAGTGCCTGCCTACGAGGCTGCGCCGCTAGCTGCTCTTTTTCGTTCGGTGAAGGAGATAAGCGAACACCCCTTACGGGAAATGCCCGCTGCGGTGAAGCAGATTCTCCTTTGTCGTGTGTCACCGAGGCGAACGCCGTTTCGGTAGCAGTCCTTCTCTGCAAAGGCCTTTTAGGCGCCCGTGTGTCAGGGGTAGTTTGGCGCCCAGTCCTCCGTTTCCGCAGAAGTCAGCATCAATTTACGCTGAAGCTAGACCTTGGCTACGATGCTCGCGCTATGGTACACGGCTGCTAATAATTTCACATCACGCAAGGCTCTTTAACACCGGGGCGTTTGTTTATGTGTCTCTCAAACAGTGCCTTTGCGGTTGCAGATCGCAGTCGCAATTTCGCGTGAGTGGCACAACGCTGTGATTAGTCCTCCCTCGTGAATACCCGCGGTATACCAAGAAATAACATGAACAGGAGGTTCCCTGGAAGTGCATGTGAAAACGCGTACACGTGATTCCATGGCTGGCGTCTCGTAGGTGTTGTGAAATCTCTCCCCCCCCCCCACGAATTCCGTGCAGTGCGCTTCGCAGCTATTGCGCTCGCGAGACCGGCGACCGTACGCCTCGCGGTCTTCGGGCCGCGATATGTGTGCTGTTCTCGTGAAGCTCGACAACAGCGAAATTGCCGTACTCGCTCGCCAACCCGCCCCGACAGCGTACGCGTCGACCGGGTGCTGACGGAGTTGTGCTGGAAGAAAAGCAGGCAAGAGATGAGGGCGCACGAGGTGTAGTTAAACATGAGAATTTACAAAGTGCAAGGTGGAGAAAATAGTATGCAAGGGCAGGAAACGGTGAGAGAGTTCGGGCCGCGCGCCAGCGAGCGAGTGCGGTAATTTACGTTGCCGAGCTTCACGAGTCCGGCACGAATATGACGACGCCCGTCTGAGAGTTCATAGAGGTATAGAATTCACATACGTGCAAATTGAAGGTGAAATGCGCGCATGTGGCCTCGCAGGGAGTTAGCATAGTCTCGGGGTAGTGGGGGAGATTTCACAACGCCTACGAGGCGCCTGCCGATTCTTCAGAGTAGCTCTCGGGAAGTCTGGGGCTTGATATCAGAGGCATATGTATTGTTTAAATTAGTGCAGAAAATTGAGCCAATTCGCAAGTTCTCATTTTCGCAAAACCGCAGGCCATACAGAGACTAACAAGAAAGCTGTAGGCACTCACTCAACTCGATTTATATTGGAGAATTGAACGTGCAGATACAAGTCAGACATTGAAATGGAGGAGCCTCAACTATCACACACCAGTTCCTATTGAAAGCAAGGGATACAGATGAGCTGCTAGCATGCGTTCCATGCAAATTAGCTCAGTAGCTAGCTTTGCATATATCATGCATACCCCACTCACAGTACCTGCGGGTCTAATAAATACATTCTTACTGTGACCTAAATTTCACTTGGGGTCTTCCGGGAATGTTCTTATAGTGCCTTGGAGGTTACTGTCTTTAAACGATTAAAAATCTACTTGATGTAAGCATTCGTGCTTTGTGTGTGCTCTTCTTGTATTTCAACAAGTATCAGCACACTCACAGATTATGCACCTGCAGGTGCTGCTGCTGGCTGTCCTGGGTCAGCTGCCTTCCAGTCCAGTTTCAAAGGCTTTGCCAGGGCCTCCCTTGGCCAACCGACACTGCACCTGCTGTACCCAAGTACTGCCTGGCCTTTCGTTGGTGCTCCGTACGCTTTGCCGCCAGGAATGGTCATTCATCCATCATCTGGCCGCTTGGACCACCCGTTCAGAAGTCAGCGCATTTGCTCGACACATCGGTCCAGGCACTGCTGCCATATCGGTGCACCCACCGATTATGTACTTTCAGGTTAGTTATTGCATGTTGTGGAACTTGCCATGATGTATACCTGTTAGCAGTGCTGTGGCCTCTGATTATTTGAAACATTTTCATAAAGCAGTGCTGTGCGTATGGAGCGTGTCATTGCTTAGCAGAGATATTGAAGAGAATCTGGGGCTGACGACTAAATGGCAGGAAGAGAAATTGAACTGACTTTGAAGCAAGTATTCGTATGTAATCAAGCCAAGCAAACATTTAGGATCTTTCGATATGGTTTTAAACTTGCAATACAAACTGGTCTACTTCAGATCATACTGGTAATAATCATACTATACCGAAAAGTACATCCCGCAGTCTGTAGAATTCTGACAGCGCTTTTTTCGCAGTCTCTCATGACAGGCACTAATCTCAATGGTTGGAAGATAGTCGAGGTAGCACCAGTCTTTAAATCAGGAGACGGTACTTCACCATTAAATTTCCCTAACAAGCACAATATGCAAGGTCAGGAAATATTTCATCCACTCTCAGGTCGCTAATTATTTATAAAATCACAATATCACATTCGAGTATCACCACGGTTTTCACAAGGGTTACTTGAGAAACACAACTTTCAGGATTTGTTCACGATCTGCATTGATCCATTGACACAGGCTTACAAACTGCGGTAGTTTTTCTCGATTTTTCTAAAGCATTCAATCGCATTGCACACCACAGACTACTTCTCAAACTTCACCCTAATGTCCTCACTTGAGCAAAAGATTTTCATTCTTCTCAAATGCAGTTTACTTCTAATAACTATATACTTCTTTTGCTCGTGCCACTTTGTTGTCCCCCCAGGCAGGTTGCTTGGTCTATCTTCCATGTTGCATATCCTCCCATGTAGGTCTATTTGCAGATGATGTTGTAATTTATCACACAATTTCTTTCAACTACTACCGTCAATGCTTTCAATCTGATCTTAACACAATTAACTCCTGGTGCTGCAAATGGCTAATGTCGCTTATCTCTAAAACAAAGTGCATGACTTTAACGGTGGCAAGTCTCGGATTCTAAATACTTACTTCATTAACAACAGCCTGATTACCTCTTGAGACAAAGGTGTTTTGGTAGGCCGGTAGGGGAGGGGGGATTGCATGGTGGATTTCAAAAGGTACATCGATTGGGAAAATAAGACGTGTGATTAATATTTTCATTTGCACTCCAAAACTCGCTTTATTTCATATGTTTAACCCACTGCCGTGGCTAGGGTGGTGTGCTGTGGAGGCGAATGTCGGTTAGATACCGCTTGGTGTAGCCGCTTTTTCAGATGGAGGCAACACGTAAAAACGCCCGTGTTTTGAGATTTCGATGCGCACAAAAATACCCAGATGGTCAAAATTAATGCGAAGCCTTCCCCTACAGTGCTCCCCATATCCCAAGTGTAGCTTTGGCGTGTTAAACCACCGTTTTTTTTTTTCATGTTTTTGGTATACTACCAGCTGCTGTAGCAGGTGCAACTTAAAGGTAAAATTATACATAATGTTTCCAAGAGCTAAATATAAAGGCCATATTGAAGTGCGTTTATGGGTCTATCTCATAGCAGTAGTGAAAGGTTATATACTCATGTGCAGGTTAAGAACGCCAATGGCTCATGTGGTGTAGTCCAGTGTTTGACGGAATGCCGTGTAGGCAGGTAAAAGCATTATTGCAGTGATGAAACGTAGGTCACTGACCAAGTCAAGAAAGCCATTTAACGGTTTGTTGCTTGTTCACGGTGAGCATGTGTCGTGGAAAACGAAGCTATATATTGGGCATTACGCGGCGCAATGAGTTTGCATAGATATGGTGCAGATTGCCATCCATTATGTTGATAATGTTGGGCGTCGTCTGAACGATGAGGGACTCGAGCAGTAATCGAGAAGATAGATTGCACTCAGTTGTCAGTAATTTTGTCTTGTTCCAGTCGACCACGTGTCCCGTCCTCTCATGGTGCTCTGCCAGTGGACTTGTTTTTGCATGGCCCTTGTTCACTTCGTTCCAGTGCTGCATTAATCTTCTGTGCAGATTGCCCGTTTCGCCAATGTACACTGATTTGCATTCAGCGCATGGAATCTAATAAACAATACCCGGAAGCTTGGAGCGTGAGAGGGGGTCTTTCACGCTGACAATGTCAGAACATAGCTTGCTAGTGGGCACATGCACGATGTATGCACTGCGTTTCTTGAAAATGTGTGCAAGAGTTTCACCGATGTGTGGGACGTAGGTAATTGCTGCACGTTTTGATGCAGTCCTTGTGGTTGCCTAAAGCATTATATTCAGAAAGAAGCGAAGAGGGCGACTAGCAGGAATCCGCATTGACATTAGCAGGCAGAAGCGGCTACAAGGCCTGTGTCAAAACGTGCTGCAATTCTCGTCCTACACATCAATAAAGCTTTTGCACGCATTTTCAAGAAACACATTGTGCACATCATTCACGTGCCCACTAGCAAGCTATGTTCTGACATTGTCAGCGTGAAAGACCCCCTCTCATGCTTCAAGCTTCCAGGTGTTGTTTATGTTTTGAACGAAAAAAGGGCCATTTAAAGGTGACACCTCCTTCCTTGCCGATTTCTGATGCCTGATTGTTCAGTTTGTGGGGATAAGTTTAGCAGATTGCTCACATGTCTAACCTGTATTTGTGCTTGAGCAGTCAAACGCTGATGTTAGCAGTGAAGTAGGTGAAAATTGTACTTTGATTGTAGTTGTGTGCAGATTACTTACATTGTGTTAATTCGTAGAAAAGCAAAATTGAGGTAACCCTGCTAACTGTTCCACATTGCAGCATTTTATTATGCGAACGTTAAGGAGTTCAGCTGCTTGTTAAAGGTGAAATAAACAGTGGTACAAAAAGAAGAGCATCTACTAAACAGAAATATCTTCACAATCGCAGGATGCCAACGGTCCGCCTACCAACTTGTGTCCTGCATCGTTGCTGCTGGCTGGAGCGGCTCATGGAACATTTTCCAGCTTCTCAACGTTTGTGGTCAAGCGCTCCTCCAAGTGAAAGATGCCGCAGAGGGATCTTTTGTTTTAATGCCACAATTTCATGTGCTCAGCAGCTAATTTACTCGTAAGGCTTTTTAAATATTCATCACCCGAGAGATGGAATGTGTCGGCACTCGGGTTATTTGTGACAGAAACAAGTGAACCGCGTCGTGAGAGTCATTGAGGCCTTGTTGTTGTTGATTGTGCATGCTTCTCAAATGACATTTTCATTCGGCTGAATACTTTCCAAATATTACGATTTGTGAACAAATTATGGTAAAAGTCATGATTAGTTGTACTACAGTGCAGGAAGGAAATGCCAACATACGTTTTAAGCACCTCTGATATTTCAGATCGTTGGCTGGTGAGCAATAAAACAAAACTGAAATTTTTTTAAAGTAAAATCAAATATTCGTTGTCACCAGTGCATGACCATAGTAAAAGCTATCTAGTCACCAAATTTAGCATTAGACACGAAATGCCAAGAAAAATAGGAAAATAAACTAGACAACTTGCTACAATAAACCAATTCGTAAAATTCCTCAATGTTTATAAAGTGATGATTCAGGCGGGTTGCAGGGAAGCACATGAGCTCTCAATATTAACATGTTTTTAGTGAAGACCGTCTTCCTTCATTAAGCTGCTTCGCACATTGATGCCAGTCTGATAAATGTAGTCCTGAATTTTTGTTATTCCCGGCCGCGGCGGCTGCTTTTCTGATGGAGGCGAAAAGCAAAAACGCCTGTGTGTACGAGATTTCGGCGCACGATGAAGATCCCCAGGTGGTCAAAATTAATCCGGAGCCCTCCACTACGGCGCGCCTCATCGCCTGCGTTGCGTCGGCGCGCTAAAACTAGGGGTGTGCGAATATCAATTTTTTAATTTCGAAGCGAATTCGAATAATAAAAACAAAGTTCGAATCGAATCGAATATTTTTCGAATACGAATACTTATGGTTTTTTGTAAAATTAATGTTTTCACCATCTAGAGACACAAAAACTGCAACTTTATTGCACAACAAATCGCACAAAGTAAAATTAGGAATTACACAATACTATTGCACTCAACAGATTAAGGTCTGCACTCACTTAAATGTTAACATGGAAAAAGGTTAACTGCTTGACATGTTCGGGGAGCAGTGACAACCTCCTGCTCGTCACCACTTTACCAGATATCAAAAACAGCCGCTCACTTGAGACACTAGTAGCTGGCATGCCCGAGCCCGTGCACATTGCCGCGCGCTGATACAGTAAAATCTTGATTATACTAATCTCGCGGGACTGCGAAAAATATTCGTATCATCCGAAATTCGTATGAACCAACACAGACCAAAAAATTTAGCGCTGAAAAAAGTTTTCGTTTATTTCTTTTCCTACTTTTGCGTGAAGAAATTCGTGATTTTTCTGCTTTTGTTAACCCCCGTGTCGCAAAGCAGTCCTTTCTGGAGCACGTAAAGCTTCGCGCTCGTCTCCTCACTCGGTGTGCCCAAGCTCGCTACATGCCCCAACAGCCAAGCGTGAACCGCATGGTGCGGTTTTGCACGTGATTCGCTCGCCTCGGCTCTGCGAGCGCTGTATTTTCACGCCCACATCGACGATTTCGCGCCCGCGGTAGCGCCTACCTCGGTCAGAAAATGATGCAGTACGCGCGCGGCAGAATGGAGGAGCCTGACTACTTGCGATGAGATCGAGACAGCCGGCTTGGCTCCGCCAGAGACGGTTAGGCTTAGCACCCCGGCAAATATTTTATGGGCGCTTTCACTAGCGGCACGGATGATGTTTTATAGTACCGTTATCGCATGAATTATCAGCTCATTTACCGCACAAGCAACTTCGTGTCTCCCGTGAGCCGCATTTTAAAGAGCGGTTAGAAGCGGTCGCTCGAGCGCCCGCGCCAAATTGCGGCTGGAGCCGACGCCATGTTGACGTCGCCGGCCGCGCCGCGCGCAGCGTGGGGGTGGTTTCGCGGCGGTGTCAGCGCGTTGGACGTGCGCAGAGCGTTTTCGCGAGCAGAAAACAACAGCCCGGCCGTTTCTGGAGAAAGAGTGACAAACAGGGGAGCGAGAGCCGTCACTTGCTCGTTCAGCAGTCGGGTGCCTCGCCGGCTCGTTCGTACCTTCCGTTGGGCCGCGCAGGTCCGTTCGTAACAGCCGAAATTTTTCCCATTGCAAACGATGCAATTTCGCCGGGACTTTTCGGAAATTCTTATCATCCCGAAATTCGCACCCCCAGAATCGTATCGAGAGTCCACTGTAAATAACACCGATACAGACACGCTCTAATTTTTTTTTTTTTTTAGTTTTGGGTGGTTCGAATATTTCGAACAATAAAAGTGTCGTTCGAATCGAATCGAATACCAAAAAATTCGAATCGAATATTCGAAGTTTCGAATATTTGCACACCCCTAGTTAAAACCCTACAATCAATCAATCAATCTGAATTTTTGTTATGATCAATCTTTGTATGGGAACCATATATTTTTATATGATGTCGCTGTGTATTTCTGAAACTGTATCTAGTCACGAATTTCAATTTGTTGTGGTCAGGTTTTTTCAAATAATTCGTAGCTTTTTTAACAATTATGGTATATTTTGTGTGCCTAAAGGAATGCCTCATTGCATGTTTAGCCTATGTAGTGTTGAAAGCGGACATTTTGCTTCAAATTGGAATGTCGGGCTAGCAACATGGTACTTTGCGTGCTGCTCACTTTCATTCATGCCATTATTTTTTATATTATCATTTAAAATTAAAAGCCAACCAATTTGCTGTCGTTTTAATTTTGTCACCTACTTTATACTTTTTTTAAGAGAACGACGGGACAAACTTGTGCCGTCATTCTGTTTTAACTGTTTCCTGTGTTTACCACTGGTTTTTTATGCATTCAAACATTTTTTATCAGTTTGTTGAGCAGTGATTAGTTCAGGTGCTCAAACAATTTTTGGCTGCGAAGGCTCCCTGTAGCATTTATATAAGTGCTCTCTGCTCTATTTTTGAGCCAATACCCCATCACCAGTCTTCATGAGGTGGTCTTTTGTAGAAATGAAGTTGAAATAAATATTTGTTTGCATTGCTTTACATGTTTTGAAAGAATTTCTTGTTCATTCTTGTTTCTTTCAACCCTGTTTCAGAATCCTGCTTAAAAAATTTTCTCTGTTATTTTTTTTCAGAACCAGGAAGGGTGCTCATCCTCGGTTCTTGCTGAAGCAGCAGTATCCATACTTCACACGTGAGCTCTGAACACACAGTAATTATGGTATGAAACATTCTACCAGCATAAGCTTGCTTTGTAGAGGTAATTGTAGATGTCAAAGCTCTTGACAGTGTAGCCCAATGTCTGGTGTAACGCGCAATGTCTACAACTTGTAAAAATTAATTTTGTGGCTATAATGTTTGAGATTATTTTAAAATGCACGTCAAATACTATTAAGTATCACTGTCTAAATTGGCAGCCATTTTCCTGGTGGATACAGAAAGTGAAAAAGCGCATCTGTAGAGATTTCAGTGCACCTTATTGTCCCAAATTTGCTAAAGCTAATCCAGAGCCCTCCCTGTGGTGCACTTCATATCCCATGTACAGTTTTGCGTAAAAACACCTAAAAATGTATGATCAATTTAAACTTATTTAATGTTTTTAAATGCAAATATTCTCAGTTTAAGCTGCTATATTTAGAGTAAAATATTTTGTAACAATTATATAGCTACCAAAGGTTTACAGGAAAGCTTTTTGCTTTTGGTTATGCACCTTCTTATGAAAAGAAAAATGTTAAGAAAGGCAGAAGAAACCCAAATATGGAAATTAGCAAACCCTAAAGCTGCGGATAGACGGAATGTTTTGTAGAGAATCTTTTGCTGATTTCAGTTCTAGTCAACTCTACAAAAGTCTATCGACGTAGAATGCTTGCCGTGAGGCACCTCATAATACTAGCCAAAACTAATGGGCCCCGGCTGTTGGCTTTTCATTTGCAACAGTGACAAATGACCCCACATCTGCCGGCAGGGACATAATGCAAGGCACAATGTACAAGCTTGCCTCATGATAAAATAATGTTTTAGGAACCATGACATTACATTTCAACCATGGGCTTCACCAGGGAACTTGTATGCATTGTTCTGTGATGTTTGCAGTTCTTGTTATTGCTATGTGGGGTCATTTAGTCTAAATGTATGGTTATAAAACTCCATATACCACCAAACCTTGCACGTGCTGTACCATATGAATATTTTTTCGTAAAGCAAAAAGAATAATGCAAACGAAAATAAATGGCTTGGGTACCCAACTTTTATAAGTAGATTATAAGCCGCAGTAAGGAGGGAACTATATTATGAGCCGCAGTACGGAGGAAACAATACATTTTGCATTTGGTCTTCCTTCATATTGAACCTTCCTGCTCAGCTCAAGAATAAGGCACTAAACATTGCAGGTAGCTACCGTGATTGGAAGTTTGATGCAATACTGAGAAGCCAAGGGTTTTAAGGTTCAAGGAAGTTTTGTGTGGTTGAAGTGTTGCACACCTAATTGCTTTCACTGCATAGTATGGTTATGCTGTGCTGTGAAGCTCGAAGGATGTGTACTGCAGTTCGGCAAAGTGAACATATAATTGGTTTTTTACGAAGTTTTGGATAATCAACTACCTCTAAAGTTATAACTCTGTACTGAGGTGTGGCTCCTGACTCTTTAAATATAAGTTTTAACAATCGGTGACACAAGTTCAAGGAAATTATCAGCTGACGTTGAGCTTCAATAGAATGTCTCACAGAACCGAGCTTGGAAAGCACGAATGTTTCATACCATAATCGTGTGTCATATTGTGCAATATGTGGTCTCACACCTGCTGCACCATTTGTGAACCGAGGATGACGCACCCTTTTTGTACCCCTTTAGGTGGGTGCTTTTGCAGAAGATGCTCCTACAGATTGGGGTGCTATGTAGCACCCTAGGATACTTTTAGGTCGAAGAGGGTGTTATAAGGCACCTGTCTTCTGGGGTGCTTCACAAAGGGTGCTCCTGTGGCGACAGAATCCAAGCACCCTAAAGGGTGCAAAATTTTCAGTTTTTAGGGTGCTCCTGCGGCGACAAGCTGAAGCACCCTTTTGGGCGTAAAAATTTTTAGTGTGTACGATTCGTGCGCGGTAATAACGTTCAATGAAAGCTTTCAAGCGCGTTAACAGTTACACAAAAATTAGTGACAATAGCAAACGTGGATTCCTAAGCGTAATGAATATGTAAATGTTTAACAGACGAGAAAAACTTAGTAGTTGCTGATGACAACTGCGAAATAAAAATGCTTGCTACAGGTAACCGTCTCGAAGTTATCTTTTGCGCTCTGTACATAACTTGTACTCTTGTGCACCAAAGCTATGACAATGCTGCAACTGCTGTAAAACCCGCTTGCATTTACCAGTCGCAATCGTCTAGCGACGCGAACTTGAAGAATTCAGGCTAAAGAAACACCAAATTCGCTTTCGCCGATGCAGGAAAATATGACATGTTTCCTTATTCTGACACTCACACAGACGACACCTTTCACACACGTTACATAGAGCACTTAACATATGTATCGAACACTAAGAATACACATAGTTTGCGCTATTTGTGCGGAAACAAATGAGTCGTACGATCGCCCAGCTCCTAGCTCAACTAGGCGACGACGAGTTCATGGTTATTTACGAGAAAAAACTATGGTTGTGAGGCTGTACTTACAACCAAACTGAGCAATAGTACCTAAAGTTAGCAAAGCGCTATGCGCAAAGCGCAAATCGCGGTCACGTTCGCTTGCACGGATAGAAATTCGGACTCGAGTTGCTATGGGTCTGCCGCGTTATGCACACAACTAAACGCTGTAGCTAAAACGGAAGACTGGGCGAGTTGGTACTTGTTCATATTAACAGCGCTACCGACACAGACAGAAAGAAGAAACAGAAACAGAAGCAGATAGATGTGTGCAGAAGGGGTGGACGTTTTGTTGAAACGCAAACCTGTTTCGAGTGTTTCCTGTATGAAGAAGGCAGTTACCTATTTGAAAGTGCATTCCCTTGCCCTCCTGCCCACCGATAAAGAAGGGGGATTTCTTGTGTTACCCCGGGACTTGTACGTCACTAAAGCGAAAGAAGCCATTCTGTCCGTCTTCAAGCGCCATGACGACGTAGACCTAGCAAAACTTAAATCTAAAGCAAAGAAGTTGTGTACTGACCTAGGCCTGGAGAAACTGGTCAATTCTGTGAACCGGAGCAAAAGTGTGGGACTGCAGCTATTTTTTACGGCCAAAACTCACAAAGATGGTTGCCCATTTCGTGTTATCGTTTCTGAAAAAGGGTCGTGGTTACATAACGTGTCTTCATTTCTACAGAAAAAACTGAAATTGCTGCCAATTCGGGATCCTTTCTTGGTACGCAACTCCGAAGAAGTAATTAGCTTTCTTCAGGATAACAAGGACCGGGGGTACAAGGCATGCTCTTTTGATGTAAAGGACCTCTATTACTCGGTTCCGCACAGTGACGTTCTTGCTTGCGTTGAAGAGTGTATTGATGAGCATGGCAATGTGGCATTTCAGAACGACACAGGCATGTCTGTTCAGGGTTTCCTGGAGCTGCTCACAGTGTACCTGACATCTTCCTACGCTAGTTGGGAAGGCGGCACGGCACGTATTTGCAAAAAAACGGGGTCTGTATTGGCTCCTGTATCGCGGCGATCTTGAGTGATTTGTTTTTGGCCAGTCGTGACAGAGTCCTTGAAGGTCACCTACTTGGTTCTAGCGTGGCAAAAGTGTTTCGTTTTGTAGACGATTATTTTGTGTTGTTCGAAACTGATGCTGCAAGTTTCCCGTCCGTGCTGACTCAGGTCAGGGGCAGTTTCGATGCTTCTATGTTGCCACTGGTTCTGACCCAGGAAGAGCCATCAAATGGCTCCATCAAGTTTCTGGATTTGAGACTCCGGCTGCCAGACCACCACGTATGCTGGCAGTACGACCCGCGTTGCAACAAGCCGCTCCTTCCTTATGCGTCGGCTCACACGAAACTCGTGAAAAGAGCAATTGTCAAGACTTGTCTTGGCAACGCGCTAAGGAAATCCTTCCCCCATGCCATCCAGAGCAGTTTTGAGGCACAAACACAGCGCCTATCGGCCGCGGGGTACCCAACGTGTGTGCAGGCAGCCGTAGCTGAGTCCATGTTGAATGAACTAAAGAAGAAAGAAAAGGAGCAGGAACAGCCTCAGTCCAGCTCCCAAAAGAAGGAACCCATTGCAGTGGTGCCATACATGCATCGAATTGCTCATGGCCTGAAAAAAGTAGGAAAAGCCGGAAATGTGAAAGTTGTATTTTCAGCTCCCCTGAAACTGTCGCAAATGTGTTGTAAAGTTAACACTCGTCTCACTATGTGTAACAAGTGCACTACGAAGCATCACAAGCAGTTTGCTGCCTGCGCAGAAAAAGTTGTTTATTCTGTGCCTCTCTCGTGCGGCAAGAAATACGTCGGCCAAACTGGCCGATGCCTGAATGATAGGCTGAGGGAACACCATAACAATGTTTCAAAAACGTTCAGTGGTCACCTCGCCAAGCATTGTCGTGATTGCGTCAGCAAATGCCAGCCCCTTTTTGACCAGAGCGTAGTGATAGGCGAGCATGGCAGCCAAGTCGTGCGAGAAATCTTAGAGGCCACAGAAATTAACAAGTTAGGTGATAAATGCATAAGCACCCCATCTATCGCCCTCACAGAAAAAGAGTGTAGATTCCTAGCGCAGTAAGCCCACCCTGGTAATCTTTGTCTTGTTTCCAAACTGATTACAAAATGGACTTGTGTTTTGTGTTCATCGTACTTCTTGCCCCGTAAGTAGATTAACTTGTGAATATACGTAAAGTCAGCATGATGCCACGCTCACGCTCTCATATGGTCACGTGTTAATTTAGTGTTTCCTTCTCTTTTTTCCTTTTTGTTGTTTTTGCCCATGTGGGTATAAAAACCACTGGCGTAAGCAATAAAACTCAGTTGTTAGTCAGCGCCGTGTTTGTGCCCTCTTCTTTCTGTCTGTGTCGGTAGCGCTGTTAATATAAACGCTGTACACTTGAATGTTATCAACTGCTTCTTAAACCCGGCGGCGTGGTCCAGCGGTAGCGCGTCCAGTTCATTGCGTCAGTACCGGGCGTCGGTGGTTCGATACCTGGGGCGGTATTCCCGTGTTTTGTCCCTTTTGTGTCCCTTTCAAAGTGTCCCTTTTGAGCGAGCCCTGATTGGCTAAAAGCGAACACCCGGATGTGACGCCATGCAAGCACGGCGGAGCTATGAGCCGTGGCTACTCGGAGCAGACGATTTGGAGCAGACGATTTTTCGTCGCAGTTCGCTCGCGGAACAATAAACACATAAAAGATACTCTGATACGGTTTCACTTCTTTAAAATGCGTTTGCAAGAACAGCTACGCTATTTGAATAAAAGGCCCACTGCTTAACCGGAAGTACGCCACGATGAAAGGGACGCAAAAGGGACGTTTTCGAAAGGGACAGTTACGAGAATACCGCCCCTGGTGGTGCTAACGTTTTTCCTTTTTTCTGCAACTCACTAGTTCGTCCTTGGGGAGCATCGGAACGGACCATCCGGGTTGGGGACTAACCGTTCGTTCCCTCGCAGTTAGTCCCCAAAGGGACAAATGATTGTGGCAGAGGCTGTCAGTCCCTCAAAGGACGAACGGTTAGTCCTTTTTGCCTAAGAGTGTAGCGTACTTTCAATGGCGAGTAATACTGATAACCAACGTTTGGCTCTTCGCGTTACATGCGTTCTCTTCTCGCTGCGCTTGGAACGTTAATTGGCAGAATTCCCCTCCTCCTCCTCCCGCCCCCCCCCCCCCCCCCCCCCCAGAAAAAAACGAAATGCACAGAAAAACTTTTATCCGTGCCTTTTTGAGCCAATCCTCGAGAATTAAATTCCAATACAAAAGCGAGCTCTAGTTTACAACACAAAGTTGTTACCGGGAACCCTTGGCGCTTTTTCGTAACGAGAAATAAAAAGGGAGCGTTTTACTACATATGCAACACGGCAAATTTATTTGTCACCTTTATGGTTCGTAAGCGACATTACGCAAGAATGCCAAGACATCTCGCTGTTCTATTGGTACCTGTTAGATTTTAAAAGGAACGCAAATGTCCAACAGTGCACCCGTAACAGAAAATCTGTGCTCACTATGAGGTCCCAGAAGCTTCGTTTACACACTGTAAGACTGCTTGTAACTTTGCAAGTCTAGATAAACATGAGATGTTGGTTGCACTGAGCCCGTTTGCAATTTATTTTGCAATTTCAATTGCGTCGAAAGCCTTAAATAAGAGATCCGAGAGCGTTATTCACAAAACCTGCCTTCAGAGTCGCTAAAATTTAACTAAAGCTGCGCGCAAAAGCCCTGTTAGAACGGCTCCATTTATATCGCTTCAAATATATCATTTATGTCGGTTAAAATTCAGTAATTTTATGTTGCCTTTGGAACACACCAAAAAATATTGTAGGCTCTTTGAAACCATTTCAGTGCACCCCACAAATGCAAGTATATGC
This sequence comes from Haemaphysalis longicornis, assembly GCF_048455015.1. Classification (NCBI taxonomy): domain Eukaryota; kingdom Metazoa; phylum Arthropoda; class Arachnida; order Ixodida; family Ixodidae; genus Haemaphysalis; species Haemaphysalis longicornis. The sequence continues at coordinate 103,846,995 of NW_027526225.1, forward strand.
GTCATGCTACGAGTGAAAGCGATTGAAACAGCTGTTGTAAACTGAATTGCGGAGATCGAGGCTTCCTTATTTGTTTCTATGTATGATTTTATTGAAGATTCAAAGCTATATTATGGAAAGATCGAGCTTGCTACGAGCCAAGGCATACGAGTTCATTGTCAAAATTGCTGCCGTTCTGAGATTCCCGATGGGTCGCCGCTTTTTTGGCGTAATAATGAAAACTTATTGCCGCTTCAATGGTACACATTGAAGGTTGAGGAACCGAACTACAGCATACCACTCTTGTATGCGCCTTTCGTGCGCACACACGGCGCAAAAAACGCACGAAGCGCGCCCACAGTGTGCATTCTCCCGGGCCGCTCAGCGGAGCATTCACACTAGCAGCGCAACGCTGTCGCCACCTACATATCGATCTCTCGGCGAATACGTAGCCCACGCGCACGTAGTTTGAGACCCTTTAAAGACCGAACCGCATGGAGCATTTTTTTCACGCCATTCGCGAGCGTAGGCGTTGCGCGTGCGTTTTTCGACGCCCGCGTCGACGATTCCCCGCCCGCGGCAGCATCTGCCCTGGCTAGATTTTGACGCGCGTCGCACGCGGCAGAGGGAGGAGCCTGGCGACTTGCGCCAATGAGGAGGAGCGCGCTTCATGGCGGCGGTTTCGAAGCGCTCGAGACAGCCGGCTGGCTCCGCGCGGGTGTTTAGGCTTACCACCCAGTTAGATTTCGCCTCTCCATCTTCTTGGTGAATGATGAAGACGAAATAATGATGTTCTTTTGATGCTCGAGCCGAGAGGACGATCTCGACTCGTTCCGATGACCGACGTCCGATGCTTGCAGCAGGTGAGGGGTGAGGGCTGCCTTTCTTGCTGGATATTAGGTTTATTTACCCTATTTACATTAATCCAAGTATTTACATCAGGACAGAATGAAGGTTACATTGTCACTCTGCCTGCAGCAGCCTGTTCGGCGAAGATTAAATACTGAACTCCCTCTCGACCGACCCCGGACAAAACCCTACACTCCGGTTTTGATCCCAAAAACCACGCCTACAAAGGGGGCGTTCAAGAAAGAGCGAAAACCCCTTTCAAAATAATTAATGGGATCCACTGATTGGCCACAAGAACCAACCAATCCTACACATGTCACCACCTGTGGTCACGTGACCCAACGCCCTCTCATGCCCTCATAGTGCGTCTGCCGCGCAGCTTATTACAACAGAGAAGCAAATACAAGACATCTGCCACCTAAAGTCACTGACCATGCGGAGTGGTCAAACCATTACGTTAAGCCGGTGGCGCCTGCTCAAAGCCGAACGCTTAGAGCGCTCTTCGCGCGGCTAACATCTTACAGTGTACTCGCCTTGCCGCCCCGCATTTGTCTGCGCGCGCTCGCCGGCACAATGAGGGTGACATGGCTAATCTCCTCCCAGACTAAGGGACGCCGCTGCCCGCCGCTGACTACCGAGAAGAGCTCCTTCAACCCCAGGCCAGTATTCCCGAGGCGAATGACCCATCAACGAACAGCGCCGACGCCGGCTTAGCAAAGCCTCAAAAACTACGGCGCGCGCCTTTTCGACACTAAGAGACAGCATCCTTTCGCTTCCCGTCAGCTCGTACACCTTGATGACGAACGACTGAGCCACTTCCCAATATCGGCAAGCCATAATACCGGCATGCGCGCTGTCCGAGAGGGAACCCAGCGCCGGGGTTGTTTTCACTGCTGTGCACCCATCCGCCATTCACTGAGACTGCCCGGTCGAGCTGACTAACGCAACAAAGGTACTCGGGTTCCCCGTCTTTTACCACAGAAAAGGAAACAACACAAAGCATGCACTTGGCGGCCCCTAACATCGCGTCCCTGCGGTTGCATGAAAGGTACGCAGCATGACAGATACAAGCTGAGGCAACGCCAATGCATGAGCCTCCGCCGGCGTTCATTAATTAAATGAGGAGCCCGAACTTAACACACCCCAGCAGATATTGACTGGGCGCTTTCACTAGTGGCGTGGATGGTGTTTTATAGTTCCGTTTTCCCCACATTATAAGCTCGTTTACCGCCATAGCAACTTCGTGCGTGCCTTGAGCGGCATTTTAGAGAGCGCATAAAAGCGGTCGCTCGAGCTAGTTTACTCGAGCTCCCGACACCACTTCGCTACCGAAGCCGCCGCCATGTTGCCGCAGCCGGCCGCGGCGCGCGCAGCATGCGGCTGATTACGCGGCAGCGTCAGCGCGCCTGTGGCGGTGTTCGCGGCGCGTTTTCGCTAGAAGAAAACGTTCCACGCGGTTCGCGCTTTCGTTACAACGCGACTTACTCAACGCGCTTGGGCGTTTTCATGCACGTTATTCCTTGCACCATCTACTAAAAGACACAGATACTGCTGTAGCCACTCGTGATCTCGCGAGCCCGTTGTATGACGACAACAAACGCTACTTCGTCAGGCTTAACCGTATACGAATCGCTCTTCCATCTGAAAAACAAAGGCTGTTTGTCGATTGAAACTTCAGGTTAGGGTAAGAATGGGCACGTTGAATGCGAAATCAACAGCTTAGAGCGCGATATCGCACCGAGCGATTAGCAACGAACCTGTTTTGCTGCGAAGGGGGGGGGGGGGCAGGGCGCCGCCATGTTGGTCAACTCTACGTACGTAACACGGTGTCAGAGCATTCTTACACCGTGTTACGGAAGCAGCGTGAACACCGCAACGTAAAAATTCGAACCTCACGCACGTCCGTAAGAATCACGTAGTCCCTTTCCGTTCGGAGTATGCGCACACTGGTCACCCGTGAAAGTTCTACGTACGTGGAGCCACTACGTACGTGAAACAAAATTGTCTAACAACAGTTGTGAAGGAGGGGTAGAGGGGGAGGGGGGGGGCAGAGCGGGGCCCAGTAAAGCTGCGTCACCGGAATAAAAACTGCTGGCCGGGTTAGATATGGACTGCTTCGCAGTAAAAAGATGCACATCTATTTTTTACTACCTTAATTGTCATGCAACCCCTTTACGGAAATTGTACACAGCAGTCTTGTACCATTTTTGTGACACTTTTACATACTTTGCTAACAGCAACGTATGTACTAGGACACTAGCTAGGATACTAGGATATTAGGCTAGGACACTAGCTAGGGTACTAGGACACTAGGACACTAGCGAGTGGTGTCCTGTGTACTTCTTCTTCGTCCGCGTCTATTTTTCGCTAGTAAAATGCAGGCTAAAAAAAAGCGATACCACATCGCCCTTCGCTAGGAAGCTTGGTGCGAACACATTCGTTGCACTAAAGAGTGTAACGCAGCGAGAGACACAGAGAGAAAGCGTAGCACAGCGCTCGGGGAGATGTTGGCTGGCAGGCGGTGCTTCCGGGATGTCTTCCGGTGAAGACAACGGCGAGCGCCTATCGGTTCCTCTTGGCGGCAACATCCGCACGCGAGGCCGTGACGACGATGTGCACCGGAAACTGGCCGCGCGTGCGCGCCTATATATTGCAAGCGCTGACTGTCTGCGGCCCCGGTCGATGTGTACGTGCGGGCTGCTAAGTGCGACTACGCCACTGCAAAGCGACGAAAGGGTTGTCGGCTAATCAGCCCTCATGGGTCATACGCATGCATCACCATGGAGTGCTTCCCTGATGTCCGTGGCTGTACTCCTGTTGGTGGAGCGGCATCAATCTGCTGGTAAGTAGCAACGAGTTGAGACAACTCCGTTGCCACTTGGATCTTTAATCGGTATCTGATGAAGTCAGTCGACATCTGTTTGTCGGCGCCACCAGGTGTATGCTTCCGCGTGATTGTGGAGAGGAATGTGGCGGAGGATATTTGCAACGGAGATGCTTGCCGTGGGTAATGCTGGATTCAGCGGCGGCCACGGGGTTGGCGGTGATGTCTTCCACGGTTGACGAATCGGATGCTGGGGATACTCGGTTGTGCATTTCCTGGTCTGCAACATGGGCTCCTTCGTACCCCACGAGCCAGGTGTAAGCAGTAGTCCAAATTACTGTAATTACATTGTAAGTTTTTTCTTAAGTTGAATGGCTACAAGGGGTGTTTGTTCTCGATGATAGCGTGCGCAGGCCTGGAGATAGTCGGTAACAGTTATGATTAAAATATGATTGTGGTGCAGGGTAGCGGCGTCAACTATGCCGATGGGTTCAGCGGCGTTGGGACAGATTTCATATGTGGCACCAGTCGTCGCTGTACCCGTGGAGTCGAGGGCCACAATTGGGGTTCCACACTCATGTTGAGTGCGCACAGTATCTTTATATCTGACGTGTGGGTCTCTTTCAAGTGTTCGTTCGCACACGGGTTACACTTCTGCTCCTGTTTGTGAGTTGGGTGCACGTGTCTCCGGATAGGTGCGGTGGACGTATGGAAATGGGCATCGGGTAAGTCGTGTCTTGGGATATTTGTGTGTCGTGTCCCAGACTACTGAGCAGGTCGTGTCCTTGGGGGGTAAGTTGAAGGCGATGGATTTCAGTCCTGCGTTGTGCTTCGAGGCGCTCCGGAGAGAGAGAGAGAGACAGCTCTTTATTAGATGAAAGCAGAGAGGTTTGCCGCCATGTTCCCGCCTACATGCTACTGGTATTGTGGATGCCCAGTTAGAGGAGTTTATCTGTGGGCGTAAAGGAGCGCACGTTAAGGGTCGTATTGTTAGCTCTCCGAATTACTATATTAAATTTCATGCGTTTCGCAGGTTTCAATGCAGCATACGGTGTCCCATACGTATTGAGATATAAGCAGCGGGGCTTGTGCTTGCACGAGTCATTCCCTGTGAGCTCTGCGTGTTAGTGTGTGGCTTACGCGCTGTACGAGCTGAGTAAATTGGGAGCATGCTTTGAAGTGAGTTGCGCGGTAAGGGCAGCGCCCGAGCCGTCATTGTGCAGAGGAACACCGAGAATACCTACAGCAGGTACTTGGTGGATATATGTGTCTTGGATCATCAGAGTAGGATTTGAGGGGCGTTCAGGAGGCCTACGTGTGCGTGAGCGAAGCTTCAGTAGTGCGTAATCCTCGGCTTTGTAGCGTAGACCTCGTGATATGAGATGTGTGTTGATGGTATCGATAGCCTGCTGTTGGGTGTCTTGTTGGGCTCCGACTGATCCTTGAGTGAAGATAGTGTGATGTCGTCGGAATAGAAATCACGGTGAGATCCGGGATGTGGCGAAATTGTATACGGCTCGAGAGAAATAATATTTCAACATACCTTCAACCTAAATTCGTTGATGCCTCGAAGTTATTTTATATGATAAAAAAAACTTCGTTTGTTATTCACCTTACGAGAGTAGAATGGCTCATGATTTTTTAGTGTTTGCTTTTAGCCACCTTCTTTCGACACCTTGTTTAGAGCGTTTTCTGTTTGTAATTGCTGCCTCGAAACCCAATTCCACGTCTATTTTGTTATTAAAATACTGCTGCTGCTGCTGCCAGTTAAGCACTTAGGTTTAAGTGAATAACCGACAAATCTCGTTACTACGAACCCCACAGTAATGAATTTTCAAATTTCCGAACATTTTAAGAATCCCCGCCAGATTACCTATAATTTCAATGTAGCTTTCGTAGCTTTCACACCTACAAATTTCAATACAACGTATACTTCAGAATAACGCACGTAATTTATTTCCCCCGTTATAATCGAGGAATATCAGTATTACGAATTCGGCTAAAAGTCACAGCGTCGCAACTTTCTTGTGAAAAAGGAACCACCATTTCTATGCGTATTCTTTGAGTGCAGTATACCTATCATCATAACCATGTCGAGTGCCAACAGCTAGCGTCACCACAAACCAGCGCTTTAATGTTAGTATTAACTCAATGGTTTAATGTGCAGTAGCCTAGCCGGAAGTTAGCAATCCATTATCATATAACGGTAAAAAATCGTGGCACTACAGAAACACCTCAAAAGCAAACAATAGCAAAGTATAGATACAATATGGCTCAACTCTATATACTGCACAGACCTAATGAGAGAAAACCATTAAAGAAAAAGAAAAAAAATGTAAAAAGAATTAAGTACCATACATTTTCATTAGAGATAATTTATACATGTGTGCACGCAAAGAACAACAACAAAAAAACAAAAGGACAGAAGTGTTCTTCACAACCAAAATCAGTAGTAGTGGCATCGTCTAATTCCTTTTATTCCATTAAATGCATACGTGAATACTTTTTAAAGATCAGGTATTTAGGGTTTTTAAGGTCAATGCTTTAAAGTGTTCCAAAAGCTTATTGCGGAAATGCGGTAGTTTGTTTTCCATAATTTCCATTGTTTGTTTGTTTTCCATAGTTTGTTCGTGCTTTGGATAATAACAAATTATTTTGAAACGCGAAACGTGTATTGTTACGGTTGGACATTAAATGAGAAGGGAACATGTCGAGTACAAGGTCATTTTTGTTTGAGAGTTTGCCTGTCTGCACACCAGTGCACTACTAACGTATGTCTTTTTAATTCGTGGCTCATTAACGCCAGTTTTTATTACAACGATATTTCGAAATAACAAAAAAATTACGGTGGTCTCGCGTGATTCGTTATATCGAGATTTGACTGCATCAATTGTTAAATTAATCAAGTTACGTGTCCACGTTTCGAAGTGTCCACTTCACGATCGGTTGGAACTTAGGGGATTGCAGGCTTTTCAGAACGGCAGTGACACATTTCGCCGCACACTCACCCTCTTCAGTTATTCGGGCAAATTACAGGGGATGCTTATAACTTGCTAAGACTGAGAAGGCGGAAGTTTAGTTGGAACGTTGCGGCCGCGCCCGTCGCCACTTGATCCGCAGCCCCCCTGGACAGCCCGCTCGTTCCGCTTACTGTCCATCGCCAGGAACCTCCCGTTCGTCTTCGTCGCTACCTTAGCCTCTCAAGACGATTGTCATTTGGCGCTGATGATGATTGCTATTGGTTTCCCCTGTGTAGTAGGGTGATGACGTGTCATCTTACCAAGAAGAACTAATATACCTGTTTTATACTCTTTGTTTAATACTAGCACTGCTTAGGGCAGGCACAAAAAACTTATTAGGCACGAAATACTTTTTTTCCCTGTTACAGGTGGTAACTGTCCTGGGCAATATTCCCCTCTCTGCTTTTCGTCCACCAGCATTCTAATCTTCTTTTCGTCGCCTCGACAGTCTTGAAGTTAACTCCCGCCTGTGCTACCCTAAAATCCTCGGGATTCTGGAAGCCGAATATTCCCTCATGTAGATTTGGACGAATACCGTCGCATTCAAACACTATGTGCCGCATAGTTTCTGTTTCTTTTCCGCAGACCACGGATACCCCATCATTTTGTGAATACTTTCCCACAAAGCTTTTAGTTCGCAGGCAACATGCTCTATAGCCTCAAAAAGCAAAGCACTGCTATGGGAAATATCGCAGAAATTTTGCTGTCTGATGTCTAATTTCTCAGCCCTGTACATCTCTAACGACGTTTTAGCTTCCATTTTTTCTCTCCTCTGTTCTCTTTTCTCTCTTCTCTTCTGTTTTGTTCCCCGGCGCGCACTGCGTCGCCCTTTCTCAGAACCCTCCTCCCGGAACCCTCCTCCCGCGCAGCCCGGAGTGGGATGAATCGCTTTCCTGTCGCCTTTGCGAACCATTTTCCGTTTATTAAATTACCGCCGTTTGGCTGTTCGCCTCACATTCCATCATAAGGGCGGTCATTCATTGTTTCTTTATTTTAACAACAGATTTGTTTGGCACCCGCGGCGTTGTGTAGCACTTGAAAACCTTTTGAAATTTTCTTGACAGAACTCAGCAAAATAACCTGTTTTTTTTTTTTTTAAAAACGTTCGCGAGACAAGTCAGTGAGCGAGAGATCCCGAGAAAAGATAATTGCTTCCCTGAAACGCTCGCCCCGCCCGCCGCGTCAACCCGACGACAGGAACGGCTGCGCAGCCGCTCCAACTCGTGTTGCTCCAACCCCGCTGGCCCCTTCCTTCTCCGACTGGCCTCCTATGAAGAGGGCCTCCACCCCGTGACGTAGCTGCCGTCGCAAACACGTGACATTCGGCCTCGTATCTAGTCGGTGTTGAGCCGGACCACGGCCATGGTGTCACTCAGGGGTCACGCCCCCAAACAGAGGCCTTGAAAAGATACCCGCTTGTCCCTCGATTCAGCCTTCTGACCAAAAGTTAAGAGGATACTTAAACAAGAGGTTTATATCGGCAGTCCCGTTAGAAACTCCTGGGCTACACAGGACATTACCTGTGCAAAACCAGCAGGCATCTTCACCTTTTTGATCCACACGTGACTCACAAGAAGACATTCATCATGTTGTATGCGTATGTCCGATGTACACCGTGCAAAGACAGAAACTCATATTATCTTTGTGCAGGCAGCTCGGTGCGGGACTTGAGCTAAGGGCTGCTTTGGGTCCTTAATCGGGTCATGCTACACGTGAAAAGCTCCCTTGGAGTTTCTTCGGAGCACAGAACTGGACAGAGCTTTGTGATTGAAACTTTTGGGCGCATCAAATGACATCTTTTCATTTTTCTAGTTTTTCGTGTTTCGTTTTCTTTTTGTTTTTCTTCTATCAGCTAGCGTAGCAAGCCAGCACGACGGCTCGGCTAACTACGCTGGTCTCCTCTAAAGTTATACTCTCTCATTCTCTCCTGGAACCGCTGGCACTTGTCGTTCTGGTCCCCATAATTTAGCGCAAAGAAAACTGCAGGTACATTCGAGGGAAAATTTATGTACTTATATAAAATATCAAATATATGTGGGCTCGGTGTCACCGCCCGGTATATGATGCTGAAATCTTCAATCTTGTTTCTTCAGGCTTTCCTGGACGTGCACAGTTACGGCCACGGTACGTTCCCGCTGAGCATCGTCGAGCTGCGCACCACTTCAAAGACAACAGCGGTGTTTCACCAGGCCGCGATTCCGGTCATCCTGGCGACAACGATGTCGAAAACGACACTTCCCGTTGGTGGTGTATCTTGGCCACCTCGACTGCAACAACCCTTCGGCGCAGCAGCGACACCCGCGATAGCGTGGGAGTCGCTTAAAAAGGAGACCCAGCCAAGCACCGAGTTCAGTGGGCTCGGTGGCACCGCCCGCCATATGATGCTGAAATATTCAATCTTGTTTCTTCAGGCTTTCCTGGACGTGCACAGTTACGGCCACGGTACGTTCCCGCTGAGCATCGTCGAGCTGCGCACCACTTCAAAGACAACAGCGGTGTTTCACCAGGCCGCGATTCCGGTCATCCTGTCGACAACGATGTCGAAAACGACACTTCCCGTTGGTGGTGTATCTTGGCCACCTCGACTGCAACAACCCTTCGGCGCAGCAGCGACACCCGCGATAGCGTGGGAGCCGCTTAAAAGGAGACCCAGCCAAGCACCGAGTTCAGTGGGCTCGGTGGCAGCGCCCGCCATATGATGCTGAAATATTCAATCTTGTTTCTTCAGGCTTTCCTGGACGTGCTCAGTTATGTCCACGGTACGTTCCCGCTGAGCATCGTCGAGCTGCGCACCACTTCAAAGACAACAGGGGTGTTTCACCAGGCCGGGATTCCGGTCATCCTGGTGACAGCGATGCCGAAAACGACACTTGTCGTTGGTAGCGTATCTTTGGCAATCTCGACTGCAACAACCCTCCGGCGCAGCAGCGACACCCACGTCAGCGTGGGAGCCGCTTAAAAAGGAGACCCAGCCAAGCACCGTGTTCAGTGGGCTCGGTGGCCCCGCCCGGCATATGATGCTGAAATATTCAATCTTGTTTCTCCAGGGTTTATAGTGCTAGGTGGTTATTCGTTAAGTCAGTCAAAAGTAGTTTTCGTTGTCTTGTTGTGCTACCGAGCCCCCAGTGTATTATTCTTTGTTGCTCTGACTCTGAGCGCATTATCAGGTTGTTGCAACTCAGTGGTGACGTCGGAGAAAATCTTGGTCCTGTTGATGCTAAACTGGACAATATCCTCAGAGTTGTCAGTGAGATCAAGTCCTCACAACATACTTTACAGGGTGGTCTACAGAGCGTAGAGCAGAAGATTGCGGACATTGAGGCCACTCTTGCCACACTTAAACAGTACCACGAGACGGTAAATGGGTATGGGCAAACAATCACTACCGTTCGTTCTGGGGAAATGAATAAAAAAATCGGTGATTTAGAGAATCGCAGTAGATATAATTTGGTTGTGTATGGCGTAAAAGAAAAAGACAAAGAAGATCATGGAAGTCTTGTAGAAAGTGTGGTGAACAACATTTTTAAGGAAGTGCTAGGGGTCACAGCGACGTCAGTCGAACGCATACACCACGTTGGCGAGAAAAATTCCACGGGCGAGCGGCCTATTTTGATTAGATTTGACGATTTCACAGAAAATATGGCCGTGCTACGAAATTGTTCTAAGTTGAAGGGCTCTGACATATCTGTTTCGGAGGATTTTTCAGCTATCCAGGAAACGCGTCGGAAGCTGTGGCAGTCGGCAAAAGTTAACCGCGACAACGGCGATAAAGTTACTCTGGCGTATGACAAACTGAAAGTAAACATACGCTTGTATGTTTGGGATCATGCGCAGAATAAGCGAGTGGAACTGAAGCAATCCCATTATGATTTGCCCGGAGACGTCTGAGCTTCCAACGCGTGACGCATCAGGAATAGTACACCGCTTTCTTTACCGTGTTTTAATGCCAGAAGTATTGTTAACAAAATAGAAAGGGTAAAAGAGTTGTTGTTGCTCTACTCCCCTGGTATAGTCGTTATAACAGAAACGTGGCTAAATTCTAACATACATGATTCCGAAGTAATTCCCCCGTCCTATACCCTGCTACGAACGGATCGTGACAGTCGCGGAGGGGGCGTAGCCATTGCAATAAAAAACGGACTAACATTTTTTGCTCACGAAGGCATCCCTAACCATAAAAGTACGTGGTGCACAATTAAGGTTAATGATGCTTCTATTCTGGTAGGTGAAATTCATCGCAAACCAAACGCCCCTGAAAGTTACTGTAGTAACACAGGCGCGCGCAGCGCAGCAGCATGGACGATGGTCGGGCAGTCAACGACAGCGTTTATTGTCAGAAGCATGATTATATGCGTTGGCATCAAGAGAGGGTAAGGGAGGGGAGAGAGAGAGGGAGAATGAAGGCGCACAGGGCCAAAAAGAAAAGAAACGGCAATAGACCCCAAACGAACGAGTTCCTCTAAACAATTAGCTTTGGTTAAAGCTAGTTTTGTACAAACGAAGTTATATACTGTCAATCAAAAATATTAGAAATCAAATATAAAGAGCTAGCTCTTCTGAAACGTACTGCATTGCTGACGCCGTCATACAACTATACTTCTGATGGAGGCCAAAAACGAAAACGCCCGTGTGTTAGAGATTTCGGCGCACGTTGAAGATCCCCAGGTGACCGAAATTAATCCGGAGCCCTCCACTACAGCGCGCCTCGTCGCTTGCGTATCTATAGCGTCGGCGCGTTAAGCCACATAATCAATAATAAATCAACCAATCAGAAATTTGCGTACCAGTTTATTTTTTTTTCAGGGCTATAACAAAAAAAGGTTTATGTACAATCTGTTATGGAGCTCTCCTGCCTTGCAGGACCAGATAGCCCACTCAAGAGATGTTACAAACAGCCCGGTTTGTATTTCGCGCGTTCGTTTTTTGCACTGCCATGATAGTAGTTCGCGTCGCGTCTGACAGATGGCGCCACCAGTCCACGGCGCGCGCGCCGCTCGTGGGACCTTGCTCTCGGTGGTTGCACTCAATCTCTGCAAGAGGTAGCGTCAACATCCCCCTCGCGAGGGGCACGATCAAATGCAGAGCATTTCCGGGGGCGCGCGACGTTAAGTAGTTTGCGTTACGTTAATGTTGTTGCACTTGTGGCAACTGCTGACGAGAGAGCGCTCGTCAGCAGAAATTTGAATGAGCCAAGGATATAAGGCGCGTCCGTAGCCTCCCAATCTGTGTCGGCTTTGTGGCGCAGTGGGTTAAGCACCATGTACATTGCGTTCCGCCCGCCCGCAGGGTCGAGGGATCGAAACCTGGCGCCGGATGGTACTTTTTTTTTATATATAGTAGGGATGGGTGCGGTGCGGACTACGGACGCCAACGCGGGTGACATCGTGAGTTACTAGGGAGGGGTGCGGTGCGGACTACGGACGCCAACGCGGGTGACATCGTGAGTTACTGAACTGCTCTGCATTTAAAAGGTGCGCGCGCAGCTGGTTTTGCTGGCCGGTACAAAACGAACGAATACAACATTTCTTTCCTCTTAAAAGTGAAACCGTTGTACCGGGTTCCTAACTCTTGTCGATCGCCTCAGCGTGGGCTGATGTGGGACTGCCTCAGGAGGGTGTTCGGCCGTGACGACTGGAGGTTCCGTAGCAGCTGGTGTGGGAAACCCACTCCGACCATCCGCTGCCGGTAGCTCTGGGCTTCGCCCTTGCTCCTTCCGCCTCGGCGTACGTTCAAACGCAGGAGACGGGACAGGAGTAGTCACGCTGTCAGGTTCCCCTTCAGCCTCCGCGCCTTCAGTCGCCCCCGCAGATGCAGACTCCGGCGTCGATTCGCGACGGCGGCGGACTTGGTCGATATGACGCTGCACTACCCCCGTTGGCGTGCCCACGGCTATCATTCTCGCACCCGAAGCAGATTTTACACGTCCAGGCGTCCATCTTTTGCCGACACCGCAGTTTCGCACGTAGACGCTGCTTCCTGGTGAGATGGTCCAGTCGTGAGTGCACGGCGACAAGTTCTCATCCCTGGGCGGCAGGCATGTGTCAAGACGGGAACGGAGCTGGTAGCCGAGAAGCAATTCCGAGGGTGACTTTTCTTCCTTTTGCGGGGTCCTCCTATAATGGAATAACAGGCGCATGAGGTTATCTTCCAGTAGGCCATCTTGCATTTTCCGCAAGCCGTCTTTAATGGTTCGCACTGCTCTTTCCGCTGGTCCGTTTGACTTAGGATGGAAAGGCGCTGTACGCAGGTGCACAATATTGTTTCTTGCTACAAATGTGGCGAACTCCTGACTCGTGAATTGCGTGCCATTATCGCACACGATTGTGCATGGCACACCGAACCGACAAAACATACTTCTTAAGCAGCGAATGGTACCTGCTGTGTTCGCATGCCTCATTGGTACTGCTTCAATCCACTTCGTGTGAGCATCTACCACCACAAGTATCATCTTGCCGGCTAACGGGCCCGCAAAATCGATGTGGATCCGGGACCACCGCTCGGCCGTTTTCGGCCAGCTTACCGGTGGTGCTGCCGCCGGCATGGGCAGGTTTTCTACACAGCTTACACACTGAGCCGACAATTCTTGAATCTCCCTGTCCATCCCCGGCCACCAAAACAGTGACCGCGCCACCACTTTCATTGACGAGGAGCTCTGGTGTGTTTCATGTAGAAGCTGCAACATCCTTTCCTGCGCCTTCCGTGGTATGACGACTCTGTTGCCCCAGTAGATTAACCGGTGAGCCATCGACAGCTCCATTTTGCAGGAAAGGATGTTGCAGCTTCTACATGAAACACACCAGGGCTCCTCGTCAATGAAAGCGAAGGGGAACCTGACAGCGTGACTATTCCTGTCCCGTCTCCTGCGTTGCAACGTACGCCCAGGCGGATGGAGCAAGAGCGAAGTCCAGAGCTACCGGCAGCGGATGGTCGGAGTGGGTTTCCCACACCAGCTGCTACGGAACCTCCAGTCGTCACGGCCGAACACCCTCCTGAGGCAGTCCCACATCAGCCCACGCTGAGGCGATCGACAAGAGTTAGGAACCCGGTACAACGGTTCCACTTTTAAGAGGAAAGAAATGTTGTATTCGTTTTGTACCGGCCAGCAAAACCAGCTGCGTGCGCACCTTTTCTTTTTGGCCCTGTGCGCCTTCATTCTCCCTCTCTCTCCCCTCCCTTACCCTCTCTTGATGCCAACGCATATAATCACACTTCTGACAATAAACGCTGTCGTTGACTGCCCGACCATCGCCCATGCTGCTGCGCTGCGCGCGCCTGTGTTGCTCCAGTTACCTTATGCAAATTCACGATTTTCTTCACCAAAATATAAACGACCGCGCAAAAGTTGTCACGCTAGGTGATTTCAACTGGGGGGGGGGGGGGGGGGGTCATTGATTGGGACCAGCGTAGAACTGGTAGCCACGAAGTAAGCAGCTGTGAGTGGCTTTTAAACATAATGCATAGCTTCTCGTTGTCACGGTTGGTTAAAGAGCACACGCGCATACAAGGAACTGTCCATTCAGTACTTAATCTTGCGTTTGTATCGCGTCATTTAACTCCTGAACTCAGTGAAAAATATGGTATTTCTGATCACCAAATCTTTTACTATCATTTGGTAACCAAAATCAGAATGCCAACCACACCAAAAATTCCTCGAAGGTTCCAGTCAAGCAATACAACCGAGCAAACGACGAAAGCGTTATCGATCATTTAGAAATAGAGTTCGAGACATTTTCATCTCAGCCCGTGCCAGTATTAACCATTCATGGTTAAAGTGCAAAAATGCAATACAGCTTTGCGAAGCTAACTTCATTCCTACTAAATGGAAGCGCACAGTACTGAAAACACCCTGGAATACACGTAATATCCTTCGTATTAAAAGAACGTTACAAAGAATGCGAAAGAAAAAATATTATTCCGCAGAAATAGGCGAACTCGCGTGAAGAATAAAATAAGAAATAACAGATTGACGTCAAGAAAAGTGCAGGCCCTGATAACGTGTCTGATGTTTTCTTAAAAGATATGCCGAACAACTGGTGCCATTCTTGCATGTGATCTTTACGACGTCCCTCACGACAGCCACCCTGCCCAATGATTGGCTTTGCGCAAAAATCACTCTGATACATAAACGCGGCAACAAACTGCAGGCAGATATGTACCGGCCAATGGCACCAGCTATTCGTGCAAATTGATGGAGCACATTATAAATAAAGCAATAATATATTATTTGGAAGGAAATAACCTTATTTATTCAGAACAACACTGCTTCCCCAAGTTTGTCCACGGTGACTCAGCCTCTAGAAATAACTCATTATTTTGCTTCAGCAATAGATACCAAACTGCAAGTTGATGCAATGTTTATTGATTGCGACAAAAGCCTTTTACCGCGTCCCACACAACAAATAATTTAAAAGCTAGCCTATTGGCATAAATTCTTGAATATTATCGTGGGTACGAGCGTATCTATCAAATCGCACTCAGTACGTATCTCTAAACAACTCGTAATCTGACCGTCTTAATGTTTTTTCAGGTGTACCGCAGGGTTACGTACTGGGCCCTTTACTTTTTCTTGTATATGTTAATGATGTTGCTGATTGTGTTGCAGGCTGAGTTACCGTGCGACTCTTTGCCGATGACTGTTGTTTACACTAGTGTACATGATGTTGCAGACCAAGTGAGGCTAAATTCTACCCTCCGTAATATAGCCCGTTGGTGCGACACCTGGGATTTGAAAATGAACACTAACAAAGCAAACTGTATGAGCATAACTCAGAAGAGATCACCCCTCAAATTTAACTACACGTTGAACGGCTCCCAAGTGTCCCGAAAAAACTTCCATAAAATATTTAGGCCTTACAATCACGTATACATTGAAATGGGATGTTCACATTGAAAACACCTGCACCAAGGCCTTCAGACAATTGTGCTTCATTCGTAGAAAACTGTCGGCAGCCCCACCTCATGTCAAATTAACGGCTTACAACAAGACTCTTCTGAGACCCCTCTTCGAGGATGGCAGTACAGTGTGGAACCCACATCAACAATATCTTGTACATAGATTAGAAAAAAATTCAGAATAAGGCACTTCGTTGTGTTTGCTCTAAATATTCTAGACGCGACAGTGTAACTTCATTGCGCACGATAACGTGCACTCCAACCTTGTAATCACGTCGTAGTGTTGCCGCTGTGAAGTTCATGTATCTTTTGTATCGGGAAGCTATAAACATAACAAAAGTGATTACCTTAAACCTCCTCACCGACACTCAACAAGGACGAATCATGACAAACCTTTCAGACCATTTATCAGCCGTGCCAATACATTATATTATTCGTTTTTTCCGTTGGCAATTGAAACAGGGAGTGGATTACCGTCCAAAGTTATCAACGCCACATCGGTTGATAGCTTCACTAGGAACGCGGAATTGTGGTTTACTTCGTCTTTGTAACAGTAGAGACGTTCGGCAAATAAATTTTTCATCTCGATTTTGTACCAAACCTGAACAAAATTACATAGCAAGTGAGTTGTTACCTCTTCTTTCCGCATATTTGAGTTTACTCTTTTCCGCCTTACTTTACCTTATGCCGTATTCCATTTGTTTGCAAGTGTTTTACTACATTCTTTGTGTTAGAAGAGACTTATTTATCTACACCGTCTTTGCTGTCGGTTCACTTAGTGTTGTCTGTCAAACTAAAAACACAGCGGAGAGCATTATTGCGTTCTCTTTTTTTTTACTTGATTTGGCAAAGGCGTGGTTGATTGTTGTGTTCTCTTTATCGTCCAGAGTTTGCTTTCTGTACCTATGTGTATAATGTGCATTATGTGCCAACTTCCTGTATGAGTCTGACCAAGGCTTACAGTATTAATAAATAAATAAACCGGCAGTCCCTGCGTTCATTTTAGTTAGGAATGCTCGTTTAGCGTCGTTTGAAAAACGTCGTTTGAAAAGCGTCGTTTGAAAAACGACGCTTTCAAAGTGGCCCCAAAATGCGTGCCAATCCACCCTGTGAAGGTGGTTGGCAAGCGAAGCTATAATGACACCCACAACGATTACCCATGCGACGTCAGTCGAGTTTCCATACGTGGCTCTAAAAATAATGAAACCAGAAACAAGCGAAATGCACTTATCAACCCTTTGTTACTTCAAACAAATATTCTTTGCATGGATCACGTTAGATCATTGGATCACCATTCGAGGATCATGGCATGATCCACGAATGGTGATTGGTTGAGTTGCCTCGGTGAAGCACAAGAATTAACACTCCATATAAAATTAAAGGAAGCTCGAACCCGGCGTTAGACGATCTCACTTCTCCTCCATCTCTGCCACTGCCGACTGAGGCGACGAAATCAGCAACAGAGACGAAGGAGAATTGAGATGTTATGCATTGGTGAGAGCTTCTTTAATTTTTACTAACTCCAAGAGCATGAGCAAGGCGCACAGAATGGCACAACACGTGCCATGGGAGGAGCTCGTAGGAGGTCACGTGATGCTATCACGTGGCATTCAGCGAAAACGCAGGGGGTACACCCGCAGATGTGCTCGGTGAGTGCACCGTCTGTCTCCCCCATCTCCGCGTGGGTTTGTAGCTCAATCGCTAACACAATGGGCTCTCGCGTCATTTCTCTATTCGTTCCAGGTTCGATTCCTGGTGGTGTCAGTGACTTCTGTTATTTCTTCGCGGGACTTTTCTGTTGACACCAACGGTCACGACAGAACCCTTGGGGGGTAGAGGTAAACAGCTTCGCTTTAAAAGGCTCCAGCAAGTTCGACATGAAAACAAGCACACAAAAAGCAGAACTCCCGCTCGTGTTGTTCCAGGCAGAACTAGAAACAAGAGCTCGTGAAGGATGCGAGCTGCCCCAGCAGAAGGCGTGTGAGCATGCTGCGAAGGCGGGAAAATTGAACTTCATTGAACAAAACTCTGTTCAATTCGTCTAGAGAGGACTCAGAAAGGGAGGGTAAGGGCGTGAAGAGTGGTCGCAAAGAGCGGAGAACGGCGCCACAGGCGCTCTGGTGAATCACTGTTCCGCACTTCACAGCATTCCCATTGATTGGAACAGCTTTGACCAGCGATGTTCCGTGCGGGAAATTTTCCCTTTTTGTGGAATTTAATGCTGTAATTATAGCCAAAAGCGAAAGAGGGAATCTTAAATTGATGCAGAGAATTTTAGGAGTCATGGAGACAACAACAAAAATAATGTATGTAAACCAGACCTTGCATCATTTATTGCTTCGTTTTCTTTTAAAAGGATCCCTTAACAATTCGTCGGTTTCATATTAAAATATCTGCAGTGGTGTTCCCGCAAGGAACAAGCTCAAAAACTGGTTCCAATCCAGTTAATAAAACAGGAGGGAGCACAAAGGAACGAGTACCCATGACAACGAGCTAGTAATGCGTGAAGCGGCAGCGGCTGGAGGGCTCATGCCTGCTTGCATGTATTCCTGTGCAATATGTATTACAAAAAAGCATTTCGGGTGCACCTTAGTCCGCGTGTTGTCAACGAGAGATGGCGCCAGCATGCCGGCGCTGAGCTGAAATTATCTCAATTTCCCAAAATATTTTGTTGTTTTTCATGCCTGCTGTTTTAACTTGGAACTTTAGCATTCAAAGTTAGTGTTTTTCTTTTTTGGTACAAAGCGGGAAATGCACAGTCAAACGCTGCTGCGTGGAAGATGTGGTAGGATTCCGTTCACGCTGGAACTCTGATTCTCTGAATGGCATCTGCGTTCGGAATGCTACATAAAGTAGACACAGTTTGCGCTGGCTGACTCCCAAAACCGAACAGGAAACCACGTAAGACCTATCAGCGGCCGAAAGAAAACGAAGGGAATTTTGCAGTAACCCTTGAGAAACCTGCGGGGGAAAAAGCTAAAAATAAAAAATTCTGAACCTCCAAATGGTAATTTTTCTCGTCAGTACGTAACATCACTGTCTGACTGTCTCACGACTCTCGCGTTTCATGAAGCATAGGGATCTGAGGCATTCGCCTGAATATACACCTTACTACGATCCTGAATAAGCAACACGAATATGCAAACCGTGCTATCACGAGTGTTCTGACGAGAGTGATATAACGCGGGACTGCCTTATTTTTCTCGACAGACAGAAAAGAGAGAGAGAGAGATAGAGGAAATTTTACTTTCTTGAAAACGAAGCGGAATATCGCTGTCGGAGAGCTTCATAGTGTCAAGGTGCCTCCGTCCAGGCTCCCACTGATGGCCTTATCGACGAGGCCACGTTGCTCTTAGTGGTTGCTACTTAGTGCAGTGCTGTCTAATTTGCACATAAAGTGGGCACTCCCATAATATGTGTTGTTGATTGGCGACGTCATTGCAAGACTGGTACATTGGGTGTGTATCAGCTCGTCGGAGGTGTAGTCTATCCGGTGGATGTAGCGTCCGGCTTCCGCTCGTGTGCTGCTGTCTATCTAGTGTGGGTGCGGTTGCGGTAACTGCAACCTGGTTGTCCTGCAATCTTTTGGGTGCATCTGTTGCGAGCTTGATTCAGTTCCTCTCGGATATCCGCCGTAGTTGCTGGGAGCCCGGCAATGCGCTACTCGGGCGAGTTCATCTGCTCTCCCATGGAACGCCAGCGTGACCCTAAATCCAATATATCTCCCCAGAGGCTTAGATGTATCTAAACAAATGAGCCGAGATTTGGGGGTGCATCCTGATGTTATAATTAGGCAGGCGTTCTTACTATTTGTGTATTCATTCAGGGGGTGGGTTGTTGACTGAGATGCGATATTGGCTTTCCTATAGCGTAGATTTCTGCTTCTTCTGCCTTGTGAAGCACATGTTGCTCTTAGTGTAGGATCGGTTGAATGTGTCCTAAAATGTTGTTGCCCATGTGTTGTTGTCTAATGCATCGTCTGTGTAGGCGTGCAATTGGTCCAGCTCCCTCTTGGGTGTCTTTTTAAAGTAATTTTCTCTTATGGATCTTCTTTCCGTGTGTTGGATTGGATCCCTAATTAGTATGGGTGCGGTCCTCATCTTTGGCCAGTCTTGTGGTTATACTTTCGCAATGGGTGGGACCCATTGGATGATCATGTAGCCTAGAAAGTCCAGGAATTGTCAACCGGCTGTGCATTGGTTCAGCCGGACCAGTTGGTTGGGCTTGTGAACAGCAAGTATTGCGTTCACGGTCACTGTTATCCCCATTTATTCAGCGACTTTATTGCGCGCACTGATAGAGTCCTCTTGTTGATGTTGATGTCTTTGGTATGTTGATGCCTTTGCAAATAAGGGTGTCTATTTTTTAAAGCTGCGTCTTGGTAAAATTGGTTTACGGGGCTGCATATGTAATTCGCGATGTGACGTGGGCTCGTACAGCCTCAGAAGGTCTTCTCTTTAAGCCCCCTCTTCGTCTTGGAGATCCATTTCATGAATTTAAGCGCCGGCTGCTCTCCTTGCTTCAGTCTCTTATTCGTTGTGGCATGTTCGCCTCTGTATTTTTGGAAGTAATGTCCCAGTGCTTTGATAGTGGACGGAGTTGGAATATTGTTGCCTTGCAAGGGTAAGTTAATTGGAGGCTGTCTCCACCGTCTGTTGTATACGGTTAGCAGTTCTGTTTTTTCTGCAAAGCATGAAAGTCCTATAGTTCTTGCTGCTTGTGCTCCATTGAGTGCTTCAAATGTGTATGGGTGATTCAGTTGTGCTCGGTATGGTGATGTCATCCGCATATACGAGGTGTTTGATGCCCTCCACTTCTGATAGTGCCCTATGATTGCATATACGTTTTAATGCGCCGACGGTACACAGGCGATGAGGAGCGCCGTAGTAAATGGCTCCGGATTAATATGACCACCTGGGGATCTTTAAAGTGCGCCTAAATCTCGAGCAGACGGGCGTTTTGGCTTTTCGCCTCTATCAGAAAAGCAGACGCCTCTGCCGGGAATCAAACCCGTGTCCTTGGGATCAGCAGCACAACGCCTTAGCCACTGAGCCACCGCGGCGGGTGATAGTGGCCTATGAATCATTTGTGTGGCTAAGGTGAAGAGAGTTGAGGATAGCATTGTTCCTTGAAGAATTCCCAGCGGCGGGTAAGGCATTGGTCCTGTTTTGTGATACCCCACTGCTATAGTAAGGATTCTCTGCTGAAGGAATGGATTAACGTAGTTATACATATTCGACTCGCATTTTGTCGCCGCTAGCTCCAAGCATGATGTCGTGGTCAACACCGTCGATGGCGTTCTTGAGATCAACCGCCAGGATGGCTATGAGTTCTGCCATAGTGTGTTCTGCCATTGCTTCCTCATGGATTTCAAGGAGTGCATCCTGTGTCCATAAATGTTGCCTGAAACCTGGTATATTCAACAAATTATGTACATTTCTTCAGGGTAGTTTTGGAGTCGCTGGAGTACCATTCGTCCCATGAGTTTGCCTACGCTTGATGTGAACGTTATTCGTTGCAGGATGATTAAAGCTACTGACTTTCTTTGCTTAGGGTTGCATATCATCTTGCCTTCTTTCCATGCGATATGGAGCGGTTAATTGTCTGCCTGTCCACACATCGTTCTAGTTGTGTAGGAGGAGTCGGCGATCTTCATCCCTGAATTCCTGAGACACGGCATGGTCATCTTGCCCGGCCCCGCTGCTTTGTTGCCAGTGCTTTTACTTATTTCTGCGTTTAATTAGGTCAGGGTGAACTCTTCATCGAAGAGGGAATTTTCTGGACCGACGTATGCTTGTTATTCAACTTGTACACGAGGAGCTACGTAAGTTTCCTTCATAGTTTGCAGTAGCTGTTCGGTGTCTTCAAATGTTTGTGTTGGTAAATTTTATGCGTTGACATAGTGTTGGTAGGTTCATAAGGGCTCTTGATGGGGGCTTTTAGCAGGGTTCACGTTTTCCTCATTCCCATCGTGCCTTGGAACTTGTAGAAGGTTTCCTGCCCCTGTTCTTTGTATGCTTTGTTAGTGTACTCACAAATTTGTCGATTTAGCTCCTCTATTCGCTTTCTTGGGTTGCTCTTTGTCTTACCTTGCTTCCATAGCTTGATTAAGCTATTGCGTGGTATCTCAGCAGTTTACAATGTGTCTATCTCCCGGTCCTCCGTTTTCATATTGCGTGATAATCTTGGTATGTAAGCGCACAACATTTAGCAGCTGCCGGACCGATCTTTAATGCTATGATGGGATTGATTAATGCGCTCTTCAGGAACCTTGACGCGAATGCTCTTTTTCTTCCACTTTACCCGTTCAGGAAAGCTTTTGATTTTTACTCTGATGACGGCGTGGTCGCTCCCTGGATATTCTTGAATATTGCACTATTGCACGTCTTCACCGCTTGATGTTAGGGTTAGCTCTGGCATTGTCTTTTTTTACTGAGATGACAGAGTGCGTTGGCAGCTGTAGTTCATTATTTAGAATGTACTGCTGATCTATAATCTCCCTGAAGACGCGCTGACCATTCTTTGTGATTCTAGATTAGCCCCGTGCTGTGTGAGATGCGTTGAAGTCCCCCAGTAGTACGTGCTTGCTCATGTCGTTTGAATGGTGCATTATTGTTTTCATATCTGTTAGGTCATCCTTTGATGGGCTGTAGAGGCTAGTAATGTTGGTCAAACGCCCGTGTGTACGAGATTTCGGCGCACGTTAAAGATCCCCAGGCGGTCAAAATTAATCCGAGCCCTCCACTACGGCGCGCCTCATCGCCTGCGTTGCGTCGGCGCGTTAAACCCTACAATCAATCAATCTAGTAATGTTGGTCACGACTTGATCCTATGTTGAACGTTAGGTTGCTGCCATTAGTGACTTCTTGGGATTCTAAGAGATCTCTGCGAGTTAATGTTCCTATCTTCGGGGATGCCTGATTCGTGGTTAGCCCAAAAGCTTTGGGTTGTTACCTTGCTCTTGCAGAGCAGTGATGTCTGGAAGGAGCTTGTTTCTGGTGAACCATGAGTGGATATGTCCTTGCTTCTCCTAGAAAGCTGGACAGTTGAACTGAAAAATTTGTAAATGAGTCTTACTGTCCACTAAAGGGACACACAACAGATTTTTGTGGAATTCGGATCCTGTCGCTCATATGAAAGCCGGCGTTTTATGGTAACCCCAAAGAATTTCCTAATAAACAGGCGGAAAAATTTTAATTTTGCACTAAACTTTCTGAAGTGTCAAAACGTGACACTACCGCACGTGTCCAAACAACCCCGTCGGTTTCAATGCGTGATTCAAAACCCGCATAAATAAAAAGGAAGGACTGCACATTATTGTTGCTTTAGCCGGGGATAAGGTTTTACACACCTCTTTTCATATCACGTACAGTTGAAAGTATGTTGCCCCACCGCTCCCTGTCATGGTTGGCAGCCTTCCTTTTGGCAGGCCACGTATGGCTCGTAGATCTAAAAAGTCCGGTTCCAAAAGTTCTAGGACACCATCACCAAAAACGTCTCGGGATTAAGTGTTTTAACTGATGCCCTTTCATATCGGATAGGAAAATATACTCGACAAAAATCGCTTGTCTGTCCCGTTAAGTTTTTGCCTAGTCATGTCGAGTTGGCGTCGTATGGCTTGCATTATTTTTTGGACCGGGAGTCACTGGTCGACACATTTTGTGGCAGCCCTGGATTCCGTCGTGTGGGCAATTTCTGATACTCGTTGGCTCACGCATAGCGCCTTATAGCGCATCTCCGTCATAAACTATTTTAAGGTGCAATTTAGTGCTACTAACATTACACTAGTGCTTGTTTCATCGGTTTACCTGCGTTTATTTTCAGGTTTGCTTTAGTCATTCTCCTGATCGTTTCCATAGAAACGCTGCCTACGAGCTGTATGTCGGGAAGAAGTGGGGAGTGCTGTACCTACGTGCTGATGGTACACTTGCGCATTGTAGATCGGGGCTTTGAGTATAGTCAGATATAGTGTGGGCACCCTGTACGTTCTGTTAGTTTGTTTGTATAAAGGTGACTTGCTCACCTTTTCGAGCTGCTGCTGTTTGCTGGGGTAGGTCCTCTTGTCGCGCTCTTTTTCTCATCGTTGTTGGGTTCCTTGCTTGGTTGTCGTTGTCCAGGAGCCAGTTGATCTTGATGTGATTGCTGAGGGCTGCTGGTTGCTTGGTTGTCTGAACTTAGGGTGGCTGCTGGGGTTTTTCTGAAAGCTGCTGTTGGCTTCTAGGTGACGACGACTCAGCGGCGTGCTTGCATTATTGAGTCATGGCTATTGCCGTAGCACTGCGTCGTCTTCGAGTTTCTTTGAGCAGTTGAAGTTGTCCGAACGACTTATTGCTTGGGAGCTCACACAATTGGTAATGTACGTTTGAACTTCGCCCTTGTTGGTGTATTAGCAGTTGGGGCAGCGAGAAGTCGTTGCACGGGTGCACACATCAGCTCTGTGTCCTGGGCCGAGGTATCAGAAGCATATTTCTGCATTGGGACGCTGCAGTTTGGATTTTTCAATGGCGCCACCCAGGCTCAGTGAGAAGGATATGTTCCCTCAAAAGTTATAGTCGCCATAGTGGACCCTCCCATCATTCTTGCTGCGACAATGTCGAGTTCTGCTCGGCCGCTGGATATTCCCACAGCGAGTTCATCCTGTCTTTAGTTGGCCCGACCTAATTGCACGAAAGCTCATCATCTCCGGCGCACACCACTCGCTTGTTGCCCATCAATACTTACGGGCTCTCCTCTTATTAATAAAGGCTCTTCATCGACACCTCCCCGTTGCGCCCCTCCCCCCTCTCTCGGTCTTCACGCTAATCGTCTTGGACGCCTGGGATCCGACAAATACCTACGCGTAAGCGATCGTGTCGTTGCCACCGCCGCCACCGCACAAGTGCACACAACCGCATTAGACCCTGGTAAGAAGAAAAAAAACACACACGCACAAAAATGCTTTTCTGAAAGCCAACTTTATGGATAGCTTCGTGGTGAAGTCAACTTTGTAGCGAAAGGTAAAGCAAATCAAACAATTACCATTGATGCAAGGGATGATGTTACCTGCTCGTACTTGGCTCTGAGCGTGCAACCAAGTCCTGTCAATCACATGACATCGATAAGTTGCGAACATAAAAAGGCCGCCCCAAAGACAGCGCAAGGGCGCTGCGACATACACTGGCTCCAAAAGTGTCATTTGCGGGAACAGCAGGCTCAAGGGTATATTGTGACTGGAACAGGTGACCCTTCCAGTTTTCTCGCCCGACCCACTTTCCGGGAAATCACCGCGCTGACGTCACTGCAGGGCTTTGCAGTAAAGTACAGAGGGTGCGAAGCATTACAATAGATCCTGCAGTTGTGGATAAATCGAAAAGAGCAGAAGCAGACAGGCTAGGAGAACGAATAAACATTCATTTGAGCAAGGGGGTAGTGGTGCAGGGATGCGGTCAGCCCAGGAAACCGCCAGCCTACGCTGATTCCGGAGCTCGTTTTACCAGGGCATTTTGAACTTCCGGCGCCGAGCTGATTAGTGCAGATTGATAGTTTTAGCACTCCGTATGCTCCGTCCGTTCGATTTGTACCGTGTTGGCCAGGACCCGACTATAGGTACTTACAAAATCGCTCCGGTAGATTAGTTCCGCGGGCGGGCCCTCACCATGACCGCGCATGCATTACGGTGAAGAGCGTCCTCCAAGCCGTGCCCCCGCACGCAGGTGCAATCCGGTCCTGTTCAACGCAGTACTAACGAACGAACGGAACATACAAAGTGCAAAAACTCCCTAATGGTGTAGAGATTATGGGGGCAGGAGTATTGCGAGATGATACGCCGTAAGGGGAAAGTTGCAGCGCGGGCAGTGGTGAGAAGAGGGATGGAGATATCTTCGACACTATTGTGTTATGGTAAAATGTTTCTGTTTGCAGCCTCTGGTATCTGTGTGCTTGGTAGTTTGATAGTGATAGGAGTGGAAAAGGACATGTTCTTCTCATAAGTAGGATTGATAGGTGTTGCACTGTTGGCCAAAGGTTCCGTCCCACTTGGGGTTTCCTATAGAGAAATTGGGAATGCCAGGATATGAAAGTCGCGGGCGGAAGCACGAGCTGCCTCTTTCCCGACGAGGCGTGAGTGGCCTGGGGCCGGTACAATAGTGATTTCGACGTCGTCTTGAAGCTTTTTTAGGATTGGAAGATCCTTGGGCGAAGCTAGCCAGATTTGATATAGGCAACAGGCAGGTTAAGTGTCTGTGATTATTGTGAGGTATGGTTCGTTGCGGTAAGTGGCGGTGTCATGAGCAATGCCCATTGCCTCTGCGGCGAAAACTGAGAGGTGAAGATATGAGGCCGCGGTGGCTATGTCTCCTTTTGGGGTGGGCACCGCCAAAGTTGTGATGAGATTTTAGCGACTCTGTGCGATCTCGGTTACCTTGTGTTAGTCATCCCGTATTTCCTGGTGAGCTGTGAAACAACTGTGTCGGGTCGTCCCTTGCTGAAGGCTGGATGTACATGTGCTTTGGAACAGGCGCCACTCCGTTTCCTGCGAACGTCTGAAGGTGGTTGCTCGGGGAGGTCATCCGGGTTTGGTTCGGGAATTCCAATTTCATAAAGAACCTTTCTGCCGGTCGGTGTTAAAAAAATTATTTGTGCCAGCGGCGACAAGCTTGTGGCTCGGTCATCCCCTCCCTGCGTTATCTCTGCTTCTGATTATTCTAAGTGCCATACAATGTGTCCTTATTCTAATATTTTCCGACAATTAGCGCTCTATTAGCGCGACTGGAGACTCGCCGCTTATCAAGCAGTGCCCGAAGCTTCGATGTTCAATCCTGCCATGCCAACAAACGTCTTTTATCGTTTTTACAGAATGGGGTTATCAGCATTACCAATGCCGCGCTCGGTGCATTTTTGTCGTGCTCATAAATGCACGCGCGCTGTTTTCGGGTGAACTAAACCGCGCAAACAAAGTCATTCAAATACTTGCTCGATAACGCTTAGTCCGCAGCCACCGTTCCGAGCAGCTCACGCGTAATTACATGGAGTTGTTATCCCTAAATCAAGCAGCAAGGAGACTGTAGAGCACTATGTCGGGGCGAGAGAAAGGAGCCTCAGGCAGGACGACCGTTCCTATTTTGTGCACATCCTATTTTGTGAGCACAGGGAGATCCCGTGACCTCGTGCGCTTGCGCGCCCGCGCAGCCCGTCACGCCATGTCGCTTGGGCAGCCGCGCGAGCTGCGGCGCTCGATCGATGTCGCTGGAGCTGCTGCTACAAGACTAACCCGGGCATGCGGTCCGTTGCGTGCATTCATTCATTCAGCCTCCTTATCAAAAAGGGGAGGGCATTGATCATTTATTGCGTAGAATTCTTTGCCTTAGCATTCTTTGCCACAGCCAGGACCGTGTAACGCCTTGCATTTCCACAACAACGCGGATTTCGCGGAAATTCAACCTGCAATCGTTTAATAGCGCAAATGGAGATAATTGGCAGAACGAAATTTTGAAAACGTGGGAAAATTAAAATACATAAAAATTACGGAAAATGGCGAACCGAGTAACGCCCTGAATTTCCAAAATAACTTACTGTTATGAGCAATATGAAGGAGAACACAGGAACGCGTGGCAAACAGCCTCGAAACAGATTCGGAGCGATGAGCGCATGGCGCTGTGAAAAAATTACCAGTGGCTTAGCTCGGCTACGCCAGAATATACGTATAGCCTCAGCTAAGGTTCAGCTGGTTATTTTTAGCTTTCCTGGTTGTCTAGAATTGGCTTGATTATCATGCTTACTGCTTCTTCAATGACACACGCACGTTATACGCATTATGTGACACATGTATATTTATCAAGCTGCTCTGGCGCAGCGTCACCAATCACCCCAGGGCTAAGCTGGTTCCGTAGGCGCACGCCGGTGTTGCTGCGACGCACGAGCCATCGGTTGCACATCCGGCAACCGCTCGCTTGTTGATCAAGTGCACCGGGCCACCACGTGCGGAACGGAGGTCGGCGAAGACGCTTGGCGCGTGGGTTTTGCGTGAGACGCCGGGCAGCGAGGAACGGGCAGCGAGGAGAGTATCACGGCTCTCCAGGAGCCACGCGAAGCTGCTAAACCTCGGTCAGTGTAGCTCACGCTACAAAACAAATGGGGAAAGGATGGCGCTCGTCCACTAACTGTTGGCAATCCCACCACGCTGGCATTTCTATTAAGCAGCAGCTTACGTAATTTCGCCGATAATATGGTATCGTCCGACAGCCGATAAGACGCACGGCGGGAATGGGAACAGTTGTTAGAACAGCGTCCCCTTTCCACTTTGTTTCCGACGGTGGCCGCTGCGTATCACTCATAGCTAGGTCTGAGGGTGTTTTCTACCCTTTCCTGTGTTCCCTTTCATATTGCTCATAATAGTACATTTCGCGGAAGTTCCACGTGTTCTCGTTATAATAGTGTAAATTGAGATAATGTGTCGGACAAATTTTGTAAAAGCTAAAAAATAAGAAAAATATACAAAAATATACGAAAAATGGCAACCCGTGTAATGCCCTCGATTTCCACAATAATGCAGATTCCGCGGAATTACAACCAGCAATCGTTTTAGTAGCGTAAATAAATATAGTGGGTAAAATAAAATTCTGAAAAACTAGAAAACAAGAAAAATATTAAAAATACGAAAAATGGCGAACCCTCTACGCCCAGTATTTCCACAATAGTGCAGATTTGGCAGAAGTTCCAGCCCTAATCAGTATAATAGCTTAAATGGAGAGAATTGGACGGGCAGGCTTTAAAGAAACCCATGAAATTGACTCTAAAGAATTTACACTTTTGGCAAGTGGCATAAGAATGCTACGCATTAATAGACATTTCTTTGAATTTCTTCAGATTTTTTTTCTTGGACTCCTGCTGTCTTATCCAGTTTTCAAGTGACAATTTATTTTATTTATTTGTTTATTGCGGCTTTCTGTTCAATTGGACGCCCTGGGTGCACGACCCGCTGCTCAACAGTGTCAGCCAGTTGTAAGTGCATTGCCACTAACTAGATTAATTTTGTTCTTTTTGTTTCAGGCCAAGATCAAGTTGAAAGAATTGACTGCCAAACCAACGCAACATCTACCAACTGCCCGCTCGGCAAAGTTTGCTCGTAAGCATTTTCTCACCATGCGCCGAGAGCTAGAATCTGCATTGAACGCCCTGCACATATGTGCTACGGTTGCACGGATATTCACCTCAAACCAAAAGCCTGCGACACAGGGGTCGGTTTGAAACAACACGGAGATAAGCAAATAGCATGCCTATCTCACAGCCAGACCTAAGCGGAGGGACCTCTTTCCAAAATCTCCGGCTCTGTACTGGCTGAGCACATACTCCAACATTAACAACCACAAGACGCCAATTAAGCGATTTACTTAACACGCAACACCTGCTCCTAGAACAATAAAGTACTATTCCTTTCATATGTAACCCCT
The DNA here is from genome assembly GCF_048455015.1 of Haemaphysalis longicornis. NCBI lineage: Eukaryota > Metazoa > Arthropoda > Arachnida > Ixodida > Ixodidae > Haemaphysalis > Haemaphysalis longicornis. The sequence continues at coordinate 103,875,986 of NW_027526225.1, forward strand.
ATCCCTTCTAGATAGACGAGAACTGCAAAAAGAGGAAAAACCGCACCTTCCTCACCAATCCGCAATCACAAATCACCAGAAATATACAATCCATCACTTTTTTTGTCCCTGGTAATGCTTTGAACTTCAGAAAAAAAGGGGTTTCCAACTGCCAAGAGTTTAGAGAAGATATTAACCAGCACTTGACATTAAGCAAAGTCACAGTCCCTCAATACTTTTGAAACACTCTGGTAAAATTATGTAGAGTGGGCGGATTTAATCCAATACTGAAAGTACAGCAAATGGCATTCGAGTTTATTATATAGCAGAAAATTGACGGGATCAATACATCGTGCACGTATGGCGGATGTATTATATTATTGCGTAGCTTTCTTTGCCGAGTATCCCTACAGTCAGGACTGTGAAACGCCCTGATTTCCATAAAAATGCAGATATTGGAAAAATTCCACCTACAGTCGTTAAATTAGCATAAATGGCGATCGTTTGTCGAACTAAATTTTGAAAAACTAAAAAAATTTAAAAAATACGGGAACTGGCGAACCGTGCAACGCCCTGCATTTCCACAATAATGCAGATTTCACGGAAGTTCCACCTGCAATCTTTAGAATATTGTAAATGAAAACAATTGTTCGAACGAAATTTTTAAAAACTATCATTGTTGCTATAGGTGTGAGCTTGTTACATTTTCTTTTTAAGATAATCATTGGACATCACCTTGGAGGGGTACACGATATGACGTGCCTTTCTCGTTCCGAGCCAGTTTTTTTTCAAGATTACGGCGGACGCTGGAGTTTTTTTGCCACTTTTTGGCCAATCTCTTAAGTGCGTATGCTTGTCTTGAGAAACGTGCACGTGGCACGCTGGGAGGACGCCGAGATTGAGGCACGAACACGCACACACGACCGCTTGGCATTTTCTTGTTTTTTTAACGTCCGGGAGGTCACCGCAATCTTAACCGATCTCCCTAAGTGGGTATGCTTGGCTTCACGAACGTGCGAAGGGGACGCTGGGCGGTCATCGCGAGGCACGCACACATGAGCGCTAGGCATTTTCTTGGTTTTGTTAACTGCCGCGTGGTCGCCGCAAGGCCCGCGCGCTCGGCAAGTTCTTGGTATTTTTATCTGCGGACATGAAAAATTGCGATTTACTAAACAGCTTTGCTGTTAAAAATACCAACAATGGGGACCCGTTAGAGGCCCTACATTTCCACAAATATGCAGATTTGGCGGAAGTTCTACCTGTAACTGTTATATTAGCGTAAATTGGGATATTTGGTCGAACAGAATTTTAGATGATGATGAATAAACTTTATTGGAGAGCAGGTGCTGATGTTAGGGCACCCGCCCGGTGGGAGGCTTCCTTAGTCTGGGATGCCTTGGGCTATGCTGGCCATCCCTGCCCTCTCCACTAACCGTCGCTGGTGTGGAAGGTCGGAGCTGGTCAGCAGCTCCACCCACTGCTCATAGGTAGGGTTGGGGTTAGATGTGAGAAAAGGGGATTGCTGGCACTCCCATACAATGTGGTCCTACTGATCCAATCAAATCGGATCCAGTTTGGAGGCGGGGAACTTGGGAGCAAGTTCAAAAGTTGAAAGAAAGCGCTGATGCATCGGAAGAACAAAGGTGGCTAGCCACCTTAGTAGTACCGTTTCACTGCAGTGCCGTCTATATTCTGTGTTTCTGTTGTGTGGACAGATATTTCTGTAGCATCTCTGCGAAGCAGCTGCTATCTCAACGACGATCGTTTGCGCAATCTTCATCATGACGGCGAACGCTGGTCAGCGTACGACATGCCAACCCATGTTGAACTGTCAGAGTTCTGGCGCGAACTGCTCTCTTCAAAGATTTTATTGAACACTGCCGATTCCCATTGTGGGAATCGTTAGAAAGAAGCGTCAAGCGATAAGGGTAGTGGTCATACAAGTTTCCTGACTTTGCATAACTTGTCGCAAAAAAAAAAAAGGAATTTCCAGTTGAGAAAATTGGCGCTCTATTCGTGCTTCCCACGTGTTGAAGTAAAGTCAAAGTGCACAATTATGACCATGAACAAAGGACGTACCAGCTGCAGACATCGCGCATTTTTGCAGACGAGTGGTTATTAGGGCAGAAGAGCTGCTGTTCGCGCGTTGACTGCTGTGTCTTTGCGCGCCCGCGCATAAACTGCACCTCTGAGCGCTCGATTTTAATCTCGTAAAACTTAGGCGGTCTCACAAATATGTACAAAACAGCCACGCACTTCTCAAACCTTAGCCCTACCTCCTGACAGTACGGGCTTGCACACGCCACCCCACTAAACCACACACGCAAAAGCCGAGCTACCTACCATATATCATTGGCACGCACAATGATATGTTTCAGTTCATGATACATCACACGCTAGAACCAGGGTATTTTTAATTACTTCGGGCACCGAGAAGTGACAAAACCCCATGTAAAAGTATACGATGTTACTTATCAATAATGAAACCTCGGCATCCTATTCTTGGTGACCCTTGGTGAGCATTGCTGAACACGCCTGATTCTGCATTGAAGATAGCGTAATGGCAGCCAAACCAGGTAAATACAGAGCTTCAGAAGCATGCCGTTGGACAATCCTAGCAGTTTGAGCCGTTTAACAGCACGCTACTTAGAGGACTGGCCACGTTGGTAATCCCATGAGGTTAAACTAGCATGAATAAAGACAGTAACTACAAAACAACACATGTACGAATTCTGAATGCGGCGTCATTTTTTTTTTTTGGCTAGCATGAATTTTGACAAACCCCCTTATCTGTACTTCAAACGAAAACTATTTTCGCGTTTTTACCGTCTGGCAAAACATGCAGGCGCTCAATCCACTACTAGTTTTCGTAACATAGTTACAATGATTTGCAAAATTTTTGCTTAAACATTGCTCATAAGACATCGGAGATTTTCAGAAAAGTGGAAAAAATGGTTGTGCCTGTGTTTATTTGTAACACGTGTTCTCTATGGCTTTAGCTTGTTGCAATGAGAAAAATCAATGGTGCAGTGATTGGTGACTTTAAGGTTTTTTTGTGCATTTCACTCATAAATCAAATGTGTTATATTTCAGCTTCTGAGCCCCTCTTTCACACCTTCATATATTAGGTTGCTTCACAGCTATATCCAACTGAGTATCCATATCACTGAATTAAATCAACAGCCTGAGGTCAGATATTGCTTCAGGATGTGTGATTCACTGAAAAAAAGCTGCTGCACTAAGCTGTTGCCCTAAGCAGCCCGGGTACATCGGTGATCTGTCACCCATTTCTGGCTCACAGACAGAATTGTAAATATATTGGTGTTTGCACAAAACATGCAAAAGAGAGGGTTTTTTCTTGACGGGAATATTTTATTGGTCTATGACAGTGAGAGTAGTTCCAGTTCAAGTAAGGCAGGGCTAGAATGACCTATTACACTCGGGTTACACATGATTTACACTTGTAGATGGTGCGGAGGATCTTACTTTGGCTTGTCTCACTAAGTAGTTCTTTATCTTTCCTAATCTCCGAAATATTTGGCTCTGGAGCAGCGATTAAATTCCAGTGGCATGGATTGACTTGTTAGAACGCCTTCTGAGGACACTGAAGATGTTTCTAAGTTGAGCTCGGTGTTGCACATCAGTTGTTATGAACTGAATTGCAGTGCCCTATTTGCACGATTCTAACGAGCACCCTAATTGTAATTCCCTGGCAAGTTTACTTAGGAAAATTTAAAGAACTAATAATTTGACGCCATGTCTACCGTGCATATGCAAATGAAATAAAATCACGTACCTCTCTAGACATTCTATTTGACGCACGAAACCTCGGCAGCGAAAATACGTTGCGCCTGGGTTAGTTAGTGTCCATGGGGATGCTGCTGGTCGCTTTAACGCCGATTTCTACTAGTAGCCCGATTGTAATACGCATGTATATTTGAAGGCTGTTTTCAGCAAAAAAAGATGTGCGTTCGAATCATGAAAATGTGGTACATATTTGTCCCGGAGTCTTACTTGGTATGAAAACAAGTGTTCCTGTGCGTAATGCAGCCATTTGTATTCCAATTTTAGGGTAACATGTCCAGCCGATTGTCCAAAGAAAGTTACAGTGTACGGAACACAATTTTACCGATACGTAAGTTTTGCATGTTTTTGCATGTGAGTGTGTATGTCCTGATCTTAAAGATTGCATTGCGTGTGTACGAAGCTTGTGGCGATAAAAAGCAAAGGAGGGCATTGCCAGGAAACATAATCCTGTGATAGTGGGTAGCCTTCAAGGTCAAAGAAAAAAGATTGTTTTGTGAGGTGGGAGAATTGCATTGCTTGCTACCGTGCATGACAAATTGGTGTTTCCCCACTTGAGTGCTGCATCTCACTTGAATGAAATCAGTTTCCATTTTATGCATGCGCCTATATTTTCTAACTTCGAAAGTTTGCATCGTATGAGTAGTTGGATAAAAAATGAAAGAATGATTAGATAAGCAATTATGGCAGAAACGAGTGAAGGCACTATCAAGCGAAGCTCCAATTTTTAAAATAGTAGGTGGGCTAACGTTCCCATTTGTTGGATATGAAGTTAAACAATTCACTTGCTCAATTTTTAATTCCATTGATTGCTAGGGTATTTTTTGTACAGGTACACAAGTATACACCGGTAGACATAGGTGTTGTAGGATTTTTCGTCATTATGTTGGAATTAGGAAAAGTAACTACACCGGGGTATTTTCTTGGTTCTGAGCACCCTTGCACCTTTAGCTACACGCATAAATCTTCTCAAAAAGTTTGTGTTCTAAGGAACAATCTGCTTCAAATCTAAGCGACACTCCTCGCTTTAAGCATTATGGGTGTTTGTAAAAAAAGTAGGTGTTATTTGGGAAAATTTGGTAGTTAAGCTTAGAAGCAGGTCACAATGCTGGTCACAAAAAAGAAAGTTTGTAACTAATCCTAAATTTGTCTACTATGAACGGTATTGTGCAATAAAGTCACTTTACTGAAATGGCCAGCAAAGAAATCGATTCACACTGAATTTTTCTGAGTGGGGGAATCGGAAAACTGGAAACACTTCATGATAAATTTGTGGGAGAAAAAATAAGATGGCAACATTTTCGCAGTTTTATATCTTAAACGCTTAGGATAATGCTAACCTGTGTCATATATGCTATGGAGCTACAGTCTTACGTTTATTCCGGTCATGTGTTACAGCTGTTAGAAGTGCAGTGTCTTTCGTAGTAAAGCTCCTGTAAAAGAGGTATCCGTCTGTAAAAGAGGTTATTGATATGATGTCGTGCAGATAGTAAAACATAGCATATACTTTTAGGTTAAAGTATTTCGAATATTTGTAAGTTTATGTTGTGATATCTTGCTTGTTTTTTTGTAGGTTATTTTTAGTGGGTATGAAACATCAGTTTTCATGCAATCATATGCTTACCTTTAATTTCTATTTTTATTCACCTTGACTTGATCCTTTCTGCAATTTCAGCATATTTTTGAATTACTGCAATCATTTTGCCATTAGGAGGCATGAAGTGATCGTCTTTTGTTTAGTTACAGGTGTTTGGAAGAGATGAATCGAAAATATTTTGGCAGCTGAAAAGGAACAGTCCTTGATTAGTTTACAGCAACAATATTATCACTGGTTTATAGTTTGTCGCTTCACGTTACTGCTGCTGGGCAGCCGTCATTGTAACGAGAATTGCAAGTAATTTTGTGTAAAATTTAGTAATGACAAAGTTACAGAGTGCATCGCATTGCCAGGTTGATAAAGGGTCATCTATTCGAAATCTCTGTTTCACTTTATGTTTGAGAAATTGATTGCTACGTAGCATCTGAATGCAGTGTGAGCAGTAGCTGCTGTATCTGGTGATGTGGCATGTACACCTAAAATGACTACTGGCTCTCCGCAGGACTCTCCAATCTGCGCTGCTGCAGGCCATGATCTACGATTGTCCCCCTGGAATGAAAGAAGTCTCAGTGTTGCATTCATAAGATCAGACAGAAAACTCAGACGATATAAGGGATCATATCGTAATGGATTCACATCGCTCAGGTAGGGTATATTCCAAGATTGCCGGATCTGATTTTTTTGCCAATTATGGTCATGTGCATTCACAAAAGGGTGGCTGTGGTTATCAGAGCTGTTCAGTTTAGCTCTCACAATAACTGGTAGACGCATGGTACTGAGCAGACACGTTGTAGGTGCTTCCTGTGTTTCGGCAGATTGTTTTACAGTGAAGCATTTTAAGATGGACGTCCATGTTTCTTTGTGGCATCGGCGTGTACACACACAGTCACCATCATTGTTGTCGCTGCCTTTGTTGACACACGATTTATCAAGAATTTACATAACACCCGTTCGTGGTGAAATTTGCCTGTATTCGTACTCAAGGCTCATTATCTCTGTCCCAATTAAAGAGCACAGCTGGGAAAGTTGGTATAAGCGCTCATTCTCTCCGTTTGGAGGTTATGTGCTTAACTCGGTCCTCGGTCAGAGGAATGGTATGTTTTCGCTTCGTATTTACACCTTCACTTGTTTGACGGAGGGTTTAGGCGTATAGTGCTTTATGCACTCCGCAGTAAGAAGTAAACTTTGTACTGTTGGAGGATTTACCGGAACATAAACCGAATGAAACTCCTCGTCTGGCTTTTTTCATTGGTAGTGGCTATTATCACAGCAACCGTGAGAATTACCGTCAGACATTTTTCGTGGCAGTCGCCTCTCATAAGCTAAGCACGCTACCCGGAGATTCTATGACATAAACATTCCCTTAAAATCCACTTTCGCAGCTGTCTCCGTAGCGCTGTGGAGTAGTTCTTGGTTTTAAACATTGGGATCTTTTTTGACCTTTCGGAATTTTTCCGTCACCGTGACTTTGTTATTGCTTTTTCACTCTGGTTTTTAATATACCAAGAGATCGACACACAGGACTTCTAGAATTGGTTGAAATACGTTTAATATCGGTGGTGTTCTGTGTAGTTGGGCTGGGTTAGATTAGGTTTGTTGCATTTGGGCCATATTTGGCTAAGTTACGACGCGTTCGGTTAGCCTATGTTAGGGTCGGTGAGGTTATGTTAGGCTAGGTTACGTTGGGACGTAATATTATTCAGCAAATTTTAGGCTACCCAGCTTTTATGGTAACTGCCGTGCGAATTTCCCGGAGGAAATTCTCACGGTTGCTGTGAGATGCGACGAAGCGTTTTTAATTTACGGTGTAGTATTAGTACCTTGTCTTTTGACACTGTATGTCTCTCTTTTGCATAACAGCATCGTCTTTGAGCCGAACTTCAGATACCAACTCAGAATTAATAATTGTAAACAGAATTTGTAAATAAACTCTGGGACACCACATATCGTCAAGTCCCCTCTACAATGAAGCTGTCATGGGACCAGTTACATGGGTCGTCGTGGCTCGATCATGCACAAAAATGCTTTGTGGCAAAGCTAAGGTTATAACAAAAGATAATGATAGGCACAGCGGAACTTTGCTTTATTTAGAGACTGGACTATTCATACCTGCCATTTTGTTTGATAGAGAGGGATGCTTCAATTGCCCAGGAACTTGCATTTACAAAGGTGGGTTTTAAGTAATCCACCTTTTAAATAAACCCTGTTATGAACCAAAAGTTCCAACGGTTTACTTTACGGACCAGGCAGAAATGGGCAGTTGGCATGTGGACAACACATTGGGCAGCCTGTGGATTTCTTGACTCTGTAGGATGATGTACTTAGCTAAAGCTCAGGTTTATATTTTGCGATAGAATTCACCAACTTGAGCTCATTGTTGAAATAAAAAAAACACGTGACACAAGTCCCTGATGTTTCATTTGGGTTTAGTAGCATTACATTGATACATAGACAGTGCACAGATGCTACCGCATCCTTGCTCAGTTTTCTTAAATTTGCATTTGTTTTTAGCCACCTTAAGCATAATAAACAGTTTTTCCCGCTATGTCATTCAGTGAATGCAAAGAACGCCTCAACATGTTGCTGCCTTATGTTTTCGAACTTTCCACTGTAAAGCACATTTTGCTGTATCAGTTCCACTGTTCTATAGACTGTAGCCGTTTATGTAAACTTTCCTTTCCTGGAAATATGCTGTTGGCAAGGGGCACATTTGTATCTTCTGTACTGTGGATCTCTTGAAAGTGCACTGGTAGTTTTGCACACGTGGATGGCCATGGCAACACATGAGTGAACAGAAGCCAGTCCTATTACTACTTTAAACGTAGTGATCGCATTCGGTGCGGGCCATTGCCATATTATGTGGAGGACACTCCAATGCGAAACCACGCCACTGCACTATTGAAGGAAAAGTCCAGATAAATTACTTTAACTTATACTCAGGAAGGTTGTTTTTACAACTGTTGGATGTGATATCTTTTGTTTTTTACCGGACACTGCAGCACTCGCAGTACCCATGGGAGTAGCGCTACAAAATTTCGTTCGATGTTTGGCAGGCACTAATATTATGCATTCTCATCTCCAACATTCCCAAAGCCTAGCAATGTAGTTTGTGACGTTCAACGCGCCTCCTATCTTTGCAGTGCCCAGTTTCTTCATCCTTAATATTAGATGCGAAGCATCTCATGCTCGGGGCTGTGTCCCTCCCTCACTCGTTGTCGTTGTCCGCCGTCCGCAGTCTTCTGCGCATGCGCCTCTCTTCAGCCCCGTCAGTGTTTGGGCTGACGTCATGGCAGTCCACTATAAAAATAAATAGTTAGGCGGCGCACGGTTTCGATTCCACGACTCTCCGGCCGCAACGGGAAGTACGTGGCGCTCTTCCCACTGCACTACAAACCGAGCCGGGAGCATGTGCTACGAACGCGCCTTATGTCCTTCACTCATTCAAACTACGTTAAGAAGCTACTGATACAACGAAGGCACGCGAACCTGAACGTCAACGAAAACGACGAACTGAAATCTAATGGGAACTTCAATTGACCCAAATGCTGCTTCGCATACTACTCAGGGTTCCCCAACGAGAAGATGGTGTAATTTTTTTCTTAATGCTATCTCCTTCAATGCGAAAACTGGGAGTTCTCTCAATTCCTCTCCAGAACGTTTATCTTTATCACACCAGTCATTTGCTTCCAGTTACCTCAAAGGCACGAGATTTTCATGATGTACATTAACACTGATAGTTATGATAAATTGACAGCGCTGGTTACCTTATGAGAATAGCGTCCTGAAGCAAGCTTCATTATGGACTTATTTCTGACTTGAATTTGCTAACATTTTGTTTTTATTCTGTTATTTTTGGGGAACACTGCCACATGGCTCGTTTGTTGTTTAGGTTACAAAGAGCGGGCTCTTTTTGTTTACATCAGCTAAAATCAGCTAAAGTCAGCTTTCTTTATCCAAAAATGTCTGTGAAGTGAAACTTTATGAACGTTGTGTAATTCATTATATTTTAATTATATTGGCTAATAGTGTTTGATTCTTCATGTCAGTAATCGTGAGAATTTCACCAAACTGTTTGTACCTCTGAGATTTCCTCTTATACAGTGACAGCTCGTCAATTCAAACTTCAGTAATTGAAATTTGAGGGGCCCTGAAAGAGGTTTTGCGAATACATGGGTGTTCACATTTTCAGGTGAATGAATGTCCTAGTAATCGCGCCTTTCAGGACCGCTTTAAGGATTATTCGACCTGCCGAGCTCCCATAGAAGTCTATGTATAATAAATGGCGTTGATTCGAAAGCGAGGGGCCTCCACCGCAGATAATGCGAACTATGTGCCACCGTGCTGGCAGCTTGGGGCCTGGCCCACGGCTAGAGAGAGAGAGAGAGAAACACTTTTATTGAGTCCTGTGGTCAGCGGTACGTCGTGGCCGCCGGTTGAAGCCTGGCGGCGACGGTGGCAGCTCTTGTGACCAGGTGTGTTTGCAAGTCCAGGTCCGAGCTGCCCAGCGCACGCTCCCACTGCTCATCACTATTTACATACGGGAAGGGGTCTTGGGGGCATGCCCACATAGAGTGGACAAGTGTTGCGGGGGCGCCACAAAGGAGGCAATTCGGTGAGGGATACTGATCGGGGTACATTCGATGGAGTACTGCCCGGCAAAAGAGTGTATTAGTTTGCAGGAGTCGCCAGAGGCGTTCCTGATAGTTGGTGAGCCCTGGATGAGCGGGGGGATAATGGCGGCGGGCGAGGCGGTAATGCACGACGATGTCGTGATAGGTAATTAGTCGGTCCCTCGCGGATCGGGCACCATGGTAGGGGGTGATGCTAGCCCCGGCACGGATAGTAAGCCCTCGTGCCACATTGTGGGCCGCCTCGTTCCCTCCCAGACCAGTGTGCGCCGGGGTCCATATGAGTTCGACCGTAGAGGTCGGGGGATTTTTGAAGAGGATTTTGGATGCCACGAGGGAAATTGACCCACGGGCGAAGTTTTGAATGGCCGTTTTCGAATCTGTGATTATAATTGTTGGAGTAGGCCGGGTTGTTAACGCAAGTGCTACTGCAGCCTCCTCCGCCACCGCTGGGGAAGTGGTACGCACGGTAAGAGAGGTAACCGGGGGGCTATCCGGGCTGTTGATGGCTGCGAGGGCATAGCCATCGTGATGGCGGTATTCTGCCGCGTCAACATACATGATGTCTGGGCGGATTGGCAATTTCTTCGCTAGTGCCCGCGCTCGCTCCTCCCTGCGAGCCCTGTGGTGCTCGGGGTGCATGTTCCGTGGGAGGGGACGAACCCGGATACAGGCATGGATGGTTCTTGGAATGGAGACCTTCGGGTCGGAGATCTCTGGTGCGCGGATACCCAAACGTTTTAGAATGTGCTCACCAGTGGAGGTAGTTGAAAGTCGGCGGAGTTGGCTGATGTGGTGGGCTTCAATAAGCTCCTGAGCCGTATTGTGGATCCCTAGGCGTTCAAGTCTGGCAGTGGGTGCATTCTGGGGAATTCGTAGTGCTGCCCTGTATGCCTTCCTAATTAGAGTATCAACTTTGGCCAAATCCGCATTGGTGACTCGGAGGTAGGGGAGGGAATAAGTAATCCGGCTGATGACAAATGTCTGTACGAGTCGTAGCCTGTCCTGTTCTTTGAGTCCATGATTTCGACCGGAAATTCGTTTAAGGAGTCCAATTGTTTGATTTACATGGGAACTTAATCTTGAGATATATTGCGTGTTGCCTCGGTTGCGCTGTATTACCAGCCCTAGCACTTTAAGGGCAGGCACCTCTGGGATCAGGTGGCCATCTATGGAAACTGCGATGTTTGGGGGGCTTCGCGATCCGAATTTAGATGGTAGAAGGAGCAGTTCGGATTTGGCGGGTGAACACGCAAGGCCTGCCAAGAGAGCCTCTTCGGCAACCGCTTGGGCCCCTTGCTGCAAGGTGTCCTCAATTAGTGCGTCACTACCGCCTGTTACCCATAGCGTTATATCGTCCGCATACAGACTGTAGTGAAGGTGGGGTATTACTTCTAGGCGTTTGGGAATATTAAGAATAGCCAGATTAAAAAGGAGGGGTGATAATACTGCCCCTTGCGGAGTACCAATGGAAGGAAGAGTGATAACTTTCGATTTAATATCTCCTACTTGAAGAAATGCCGTGCGCGCCGTGAGGAACGCACGCACGTAATTGTAAGCGCGTTCTCCAGGGGCAATAGATTCTAAGCCGCGCATGATGGCAGCGTGCGCTTTTGTGAGGTCTAGAGCCAATATTGCTGCTGTGTCGCGCTTGGTAGTAGGTGTTATTACGTCTCGAGATAATTGTAGCAGGACGTCTTGGGTGGATAATCCGGGCCTAAAGCCAATCATTGAGTGCGGAAGAGCATCAGTAGATGTAAGGTGGAGCGTGAGGCGAGAGAGGATGATGTGTTCCATGACTTTACCTATGCATGAGGTGAGTGAGATGGGTCTGAGGTGATCGATGGTAAGAGGCTTCCCGGGCTTCGGAATTAGGGTGATCTGGGCGTGCCTCCATGCCTGGGGGAGATAACCGAGCTTCCAAAAGTGGTTAAAATAATCTGTAAGAGCCGATACGGAGGAGTCGTCCAGATTACGGAGCATTTTGTTTGTTATTCCATCCGGCCCCGGCGCTGACCCGGGGCGGAGATGCAGGAGGGCGCTGCGTACCTCTGCCTCTGTAATATCGGCATCAAGATCAGTATTGGGTGGTCCTTTATATAGTGGGAGCTGTTGGGTGTCACCAGTGGGGACATATAGAGAGCAAACTTTGTCTAGTAGTTCTTCGTTGGTACCAGGGAAATTTTGTGTGACAATTGTAAGCCGATGGGTCTGCTCGGTCTTCGTGCGAGTGGGGTCTAATAGATGCCTGAGGAGGTACCAAGTGCGTTTCATTCCGAGGTTTCCCTTCATTTGATTACAAATTTCACGCCACTGATCTTGGGCAAGCTGGGCGGAGTACCGCTCAATTTCATCCTTGAGGCGGGATAGTTTAGAGCGCAGTTTTCTGTTGTGCTTTTGTTTGCGCCATCTGCGTTGTATACTGCGGTAGGCAGACCACAAATGTTGTAGGTGGGAATCAACCATATCTGAAGGAATGTCTGGATCTAGCACGATACTTGTGTGCCGAGCATCTTTAAGAATTTGCTGAGTCCAATTGTCTAATCCCGAAGTACTAATTTTGGGGGGATCAAGAGTTTGTCGTACTTGTCGGAAGTTGTCCCAGTTCGGCAAAAAGGTCTGCCGAGGGCGGCCGCGCACGAAGCTGGCTATGGTCACATCCGTTTGGAGGATGAAATGATCACTTCCTAATGTGTCAGGAGTGGAGGTCCAACATGCGTGTTTGACGTGATAAGTGAGGGTGAGATCGGGTGATGAGTCACGCTGCACACTATTGCCGATCCTAGTTGGAATCGACGGGTCCGACTCTGTAGTAAGACGATGTGCTTGAATATGATCCCAGAGAAGTCTGCCCTTGCGTGTACAATGGTGGTATCCCCAGGCTGTATGTGGCGCATTAAAGTCGCCTACTATGATAAGCGCATGGGGTCCAATAGTCTGTTTTGCAAAAGAGAAGAGGAGATTAAATGTATGCCCTGTTGCCTTCGGACTGCTGTACACATTGAGGATGTACAGCCGCTCAGCGTCTCTTTTGTTCGGAAAGAGAGTCACCAGATCGTGAGGAACCGCGATGCCATCAAACTGTGTGCGTTCAGCAGGAATATTACGATCAACTAGTACGGCTGTTGTGAGGTTGCCGTTTCCCTGAAATGCCTTATAGCCAGGGAGCTTAACTAACGAGCCTACTTCTTGTAACGCGATGACCGTAGGGGGAGTTTCCGTTGCCTGAGTTAGAAGTTGCAGGGCTTGTCGTTTTTGCCGATACCCCCTGCAATTCCACTGCCAGACCCGAATGGGCCGCGGGTTCTTCTTATTCCCTGGGGATGTCATAATTAAGGGGGAGGGCCGGATTAGGATTGCACAGGGTATTAATTTTGTTCACGAGCTCTTGAACGCTGTTCCGCAATTCTAAGCGTAAGGCCTCTACGTTAGCATGGACGTTGGATATGCCGGCTTGCAGGGCTTGGTGAATATTCGAGCACTCGGCTTTTTGCTCCGTCAGCGCCTGCTTACAGGAGACCTCAACCTCAGTAATTTGGTTTTGGAATTGCTCGTCCGGTGTAAGGGGAGATTCAGAGGAGGGCGAGTCATCTGAGACCGCCTTGCGCTTAGGGGGAGGAGGGGTGGGAGAAGTGGGGTCCTCTTGCCTAGGGGATATTAGCGACTTGAGAGCTTGGTTTTCTTGTCGCAGAGCCGCATTCTCTTGGCGGAGGTGGGATATTTCAGCCCGGATAGCATTGAGTTCCCGAAAGATATCCAGTGAGGGGCTAAGGGGAGGAGGTTGGGGATTGATTGACGAGCAGTGGGCAGGCGCTACCGGGCAGCTCACCTGGTGGTCCGGGGTGGCTTGTTGTCCACTTGGAGACGCGTGCTTATGCTTTGGCATGAAGTCCTTGTGGTTGGCCGGCTGGTGGCTTGAGGGGAGATCCTTTCAGGGGACCTTGGCGGCCGGAGGGCCCAGTTTGCAGCAGTGGTGGGAACTCTTGTGTAACACTTTGTCCATAGGTAGATAAGGCTTGATCACCCGTTGTGACGATTTGGGCGTATGTAGGTGCCCGCCGTCGTGGCTGATATCGACGTGGGCAATCAGCCGATCCGGTGACGTGGGGGCCTTCACAGACGATACATCGTGGGGAGCAGTCATGGGGTTCGGCGGGGTTAGCGGTGCCGCAGCGGGGGCAGCGGGGGGTGACTTGAGCATTGGGGCACACATCTTGTCGGTGTCCCGTGGACCAGCAGGCATAGCACGCTTCTGTCTTGCGGCGAAACGGCTTGCATCGGTAGAGCGAAGACCGATACCGAATCCAAAAAGGGACTTTTTGACCATCAAACAGGATCTGGGCCATGTTTGACGAGTTCAGTCGCTTGGCGTCAAGAATGTGGAGGCCCGGATTGTAGCTATATATGCTGTCGAACACTTTCTCAGGTGTGTCATCTTCTGGGATATTAAATATGACCCCGACTACGCTGTTGGCCGGGGCTGCTACGTGAGCAGAGACCTCGTATTGCTTCTCGCGGACCGTCAAGGAGGTCATACTTGCGTACTTGTGGGCACGTTCCTCCGATGGGGTGCTAATGACGAGGTAGTTAGCGGTTTGCTGCACTCGAACTTGGTCCTCACGGTTCGGAACAACTTGAGCTTGAACCTGTATTGCGTCGGCGAGGGTAGCCTGGGCTAGCGACGCAAGGGCCAGGCCGCCTCGGGGACGAAGAACAATCTTGATATCAGTTGCCGGGAGTGGCGTCGCCGGCGGTGTGCGCTGAACCGGTCGCTTGCGGCGGGATTGCTTCTTGGAGTCAAGTTCAGGCGGACTTATTTGCTGGGCCGTGGCCTGAGCAGCCGCGCGTAGGACATGCTGCCGGTGCCTGATGGTTGCCCAGCCTGGTCGTTCGAATTCGGCGGGGTCCATTTCTTCCCCTTCCACGGTGTTCTTCATGACTGGGTATTACGCGGTGGCCGTGCACGCGCCAGAGCGGCCGGTGCACGAGCGCAGCTGCGGCGGCGACGATGAGGCGAGCGAGGGGGCTAGGCCTGATCAGGCCTAGCGAAGCCGACGACGTGGTGTGGGCTTCGGGCACTCCGAACTAACCTTCTGGTGGTTCGATGACCGAGATGATGGTGTCCAGGTGATCCGCGCACCTTGCCGGTTACCGTGGAACCCCTCTCGATGGCGTGGATAGCGATTACCCAGCGTAAGGGCGGGCGAAACTCGGAGCCGATGCGGGGGGCTTGTGCATCTTGCGGCCCCCTAGCGGGAGAAACTCCACGGCTAGAAAAATGCACCTGCTAGAGAAACGCAAACACGCGGCTGCATCACCCCCGAAAAAGGTTAAAAGCAATCTAAAACACCCATGGCAGGCCTTTTTGTAAGAAGTTTTCCTCGGGACTACATCAATGTGGAAATGAGTTGAGGGTTTGGGGCGGGCTGAGAGGTGGCATCATTTCTGAGGTAAGGGTGAACACGGCTCTTAAAACGGCTTCCTTTAATTGTTAGGTAAACTCTAGGATACTTGTGAGTCTGGCTACTTTTTTCCCACTGATTTTAAATATCCATTATTTTTTGAGTAAGTCAGTATGTTACCAAGATAATTATACATAATTAGTCATTTTTGGACGAAGAAACGACAAAACAGTGTGAGTCATTGAACTGTCCAATGCTATAGACACCGATTAGGGCAATAAGAGAAGCAGTTTTTTTATGTACCACTGGGAACTTATTTTACAGCTCATTAAACCTTGGTGGCACCAGTGGCAGAGAACTATTTCGAATGCCCATTTCAAACACGAATGTTTAATGAGTGGTAAAAATAGTTCTTCGCGGTGCATCAAAAAACAGATTCTCATCTGTTTCACTCACCAGGCTTCATAGTATTGGAAAATATAAAGATTACAGTTTTACGCCTAACACTGTTTTGTCTATTGTTCTGCCATAAATGAATTATTCTCTCCAATTATCTTGGTAACTAATTGACTGACGCAAAAAATAATGGCGTATTTGCAATTAGTGGGGGAATAGCACCAAGGCTTCCCCAGTTGACTTTAAAAATAAAAGAAATTATTTTAAGAGCCATGTCCCCACTTAAACGCATGCAACCTGTCGCCGCCAGAGAGCACGAGGAGGGTGCGGACAAATCACCGGTGCGGCCATCGCTCGGCAGTAATGACCGGGCTGAATGCTACCCGTCTCTTTTTTCCGTTTTGGAGTATACATTAAATGGACGCCTTCAGCTGCACTTGCCCATTCGAGAAAAAGAGTGCTGGCTTTCACATTCAAGTACAAAACGGAGCCTGCAGTCGCGGGCTTTCTCAAGCAATTAATTGTTGACATGCTGGACTGATTCCCAATTGCATTGTACGGATTTTGTTCCTTACTTTTGTTAGTTCAAACCTTCATTAATTCCAACTGAAGTGACGTCCCCTTGCAGTTTGGATTAACGATCTTTGACTGTATTAGTATATAAATATTAAAAAATGTTGCACTTGTGCATATGGCCAAATGAGGGCAAAAGAACATTGATATGACCCAGTTTTGAAATGTCTTATGGGACACTGAAAAAAGCAATCTTTTACTTCTCTTTATTTTTTAGTGCAGAGGAGCTGGATGAGCAGAATACACATAAGGGATGGTACTCCTTTATTAGCCCACGTATTACAGGTAAGCCAAGTTTTTCATGTTTTGAATTCTCGGGCTGAGATATGCAGCTTACTCATGGCATTCACACAGTTCTATGTTGCTTCCAGAATCATCATGCTTACAAGTTCGTTTCGTCCTTTTCTTTCTCTGCAGAGCCTATATTTGACCTTACATCCGTCCATGTGCATTACCGTCATAGACCTAATGAAACCCACGTGCAAATCTGCTTCGGGCCGCCTGGGCGCCAGGTTACTTTTTCTCACTTTGGCCGCACCTTGTCACCATACCCCACACCGACTGAACATGATGGTAGGTGTGGCACTTTGCTATCTGCTCCTCTGCAATCTTTCTCTTTATTAATATTGTAAACAGGTACAGGATCTTCCATAAAACAGGGGGGAAGCAGTAGCAAAAGCAGTGAACAAAGTTGCGTGCAACTTAGGGAAAAGGAAACACGGTGGTGCTGCAACTCACTGCTGCAACTGGTGCGCAATATTTTTAATGCAAGGGAATTGGTTGACTCGGCAGTGTTGTCAAGTTGCCTTGCTCAGTCCGCTATCAACGTGGCGCAGAGCAGAGCGACCAAGCTGCCGAGCTGACAGAGTTGAAGCAGCATTTATATACAATATGTACAAGGGTAACAAGAGTGTTACATGCCTCGCACAAAGGCGACAGGACGTCTCAACTCGGTGCCTCCGATGAGTGCCGGCCTCATCGCTGCTTCCGGACTGATCAGAAAAGACAACTTGAAACTCGAAAATATCCTCTCCAAGTCCTCCCTTTTCGCTTCACCTAGAAGGGGCTCTAACTCCACTTGCTCCCGCAAGAGGTCCGAAGTGCCTTTCTGCAGGTTCGCAGACGTCAAAATATCTGCTCCTTCCTTGCCCTCGGCATTCACATCTAGGTTCACCACAGCGTGACGCTGAATGTAGGGTTTCATGAAATTGCTGTGGTAGATTTTGTTCTGCCATTTACCTAGTTTTACTTCGTAGTTGGTGTCCGAAAGTCTCGACACTACTTTCGCGTCCCCTCCCAATAAACTTCTAGACCATTTTTCTTCGAAGGGTGCAGCAGCATCACTTGGCTACCAACTTCGAACGTACGCTTCCTTGCCGACTTGTCGTAGTACACCTCCGACAATGCTTATGCAGCCTTCATGTGGATCTCATAGAGGTCTTTAGTTTTCCCGACCTTCTGAAGTAGGTGAAGAACGTTGTCCACCTCGTTTGGATCTTCACTGCAACCTTCCCAAGACTCGCACAGCACTTCCAGCGGGGTTCAAGAAACTCCGGCCGTACATAATCATCACAGGGCTGAAGCCTGTACTTTCGTGTGGAGCAGACCTCAAAGCAAACATAGCGGCTGGTATGCATGCTTTCCAGTCGCATTTTCGCTCAAAGCAGAGAGCTCTCAATAGTCGCTTTAACACTGAGAGAATTCGTTCCACTGGGTTGTATTGTGGGTGACAGATAGAGCTGCCCACCACCTTGATTCTGCACCTTTAAAAAACGTCGAGGTTGGGCAGCTAGGGAAGCCGCTACCGTTGTCGCACTGAACTTCAGCAGGAAATCCGACACGAGCGAATATTGAAAGGAGCGCATCAACGACCTGAGAATTGAGCTCTCTGAGCAGCACGGCTTCCGGAAATTTAGTCGCGACACACAAGGCACGTAGTATGTATCGAGAGCTGTTGTCGGACTCTGGCAGTAGCCCTACAATGTCTGTCAAGAGCGCACAAAGCCTTCAAGGTCTATCCAGCTTTTAGGACAGTAGTACTCCAGCGCAAGTCGAGCTTTCGTCTTCTTCAGACCGAGGTGCCCTGCCAACGCGTTTTCGTGCGCGACTTCCAGTAGCTGACGGCGATACTTTTCCGGGATCAAAACCTGTTCGTACTTCTGACCTATGGCATCCGTGTGCTGCGGTACCACAAACCGGATTTCTCATGAAAGGAAACGTTCTTCTTTGCGCCCAGTGTCACGCTCTCTAGCAAGGCTTTTATCGAACTATAAAATTGCTGTTCTCGAATGAACATCGCTTGATCCACCTTGATTAACTCATGCGAGCTGTCGGAGACCGGGGACAACATATCGTTCGTCTCGCACGGCGGCGCCGATTCTGTTTCTCCGCTGAAGAGGCTGACGCAACCCGCTTCGGCCCCTGGTGGTTCGAGTAAAGCTACCGCGAGAGTTTTCGGTCAGCTCGCAGCTCGGGCTACGTTGCTCGCCCGCCATTTTCGTCTCGCTCGCTGGGATACTGTCAAGTTCCTGCAAGAGCTTCCGCGCTTGCTATCCCGTGAGTGCCATGCACGCCAAGCTAGTAAAAAACAATTTTCCTTGTTCTTTGAGCAGCTGCTCCAAGCTATTAGAGAAGAGATAAGGAAAATGCTCGGGGAGGGCTGCGGACACGGCCGCCTCGGTGTTAAGCTTACCGAAACCTCCTTCAATGACAACTCTTGCGATCGGCTAGCAACCACTCTGCTCCTCGGCAACTTGCCTTATTTGCACGCATTGCCCGCTGCAGTCGTTCGGAGAATATAGTGACGAGTGGACTACATCCATAGTTGCTGCAGAGTGTCGGAGTCCTCTGCACTTCTCGTCATTCACGCTTATCTAATTTTGTAGCCTATCTGAATGCAGTTTGCATTAAAAGTGGCCTAGTGTTATTTTAACGAGGCAATCTTCTTAATCAACAAATCTTGCATATTCTTGTATATTCTTGCATCTTCTGAATCAACCAATCTTGCAAGTGATTAGGTTGGAAAGAAAATCGGGTAAATTTGATTTTGGGTACAATTCGAACCTGGAGCCTCCAGGACGCGGGTGAGCATACATTCCCAACAGCGACACGACTTGAAGGCTCTAGCTGACTAAAGGTGTGGACCTCGTGAGTTTGTTTTGGCATTTCACTGAGAAAGATGTGTTGGAGCCATTAATGGGGCCTCCTTGAGCATGCCAATTAAAGAAGTAGGCAAGCTATTTATGAAAGAAAGAACCTGTTGGGGAAAAGCAGAAAAACTACACTAAAAAATTGAGAGATAGAGCCCTTGCAAAAATGCAGGGGAACAACACCGCACACAAAAAGTGCAGGCAACAAGAACTAGCACTGCGGGGGGATAATCAGGAAACAAGACACAGCCGACAAATGGTAAAACTACTCTGGAAAGAGGACAGGTAAGTGCCATGAACAAAGAAAGCACTGAGACGTCCATGAGGGAAGAAAAAAAGGCAAGAAGCTGGGATTATTTTTGATTAGAGAAAAAAGTAGCACAGGGAAAAAAAACTCACTCAGTTATCTAAACAAAGGGAAGGTGCATTTAATGCCACCACTGTAAACTCCAGTAAGCGTCATTCAAACAGTCATTGCTGCACTTGTACTTGAAAGCTGATGCTTATTTTAAATTCGAGAACAGACATTAATAAAATCTTAGCTCCAATAAAATTATATTCAAATACTTTATTTTTCTAGCAAAAAATTGAGTATGGAATTTAATAAAAAATATCACTTAAAGAGATTTTCTTGGAAAAACTACAAACTAAAAATTTGCCCCTATATGTTTGCGTTTTGATACTCCAGGGCTACCAACGGTGCAGTGCTTTAATATGTTTTAATCCATAGAATTCACGTGTAGCCACATAATTGACAAAAGCCCCTATTTTGACACTTTAGAAGTGATCACATAGGCTGCACTTCAGTACATAGATTAAAGGGGTGTGGACAACAGGTGGCACTGTCCTACTATTAGCATCTGTTTAAGTAACCTCATTTCTTAGGACTAACCCCTGACATCATATAGCTGTCACTGCCAATATATAGGAATCAATGTGAAGCATACTTGCGACCATGCCTTTATTGTCTTTACCTCCCTCCTCCCTCTCCCGGAATATTGCTCCTACATTTGAACTGAAACAAAGAATAGATTATAAAAATGTGCTCGAACGATGTTTTGTGCAGAGTAAAGGCAGATTTCCTTCATGTTCCACGCAGTGGGGAGGGATGAAGGCTGAATAACTTTTTTGTTTTCTGAAAGATCGTGCCTTTCGTAGCTCTCGGGTTTTGTTCGACAGCCAAAAAATACGGCAAAAAAAACGGCTGAAAAATAAACAAAGCTGGCGTTTCTCTAGGCCGTTCACCTGTCGCTTTTTTGTGCCATTTCATTGCACGTTAAAAAGTGCCCAGAACGAGCCGACCCTATTTTACTAATTCGATGCCGTATTCCTAAAAGCCTGTTCTCGATGGCTTTTACTTTCGTCACAGCCAATCGCAAAGGGTCTTTTAATGCCGTCTCGGTGTGGCAGAATACGGGCAAAGCCGGCCACCAAGCTATGTGCTTTATGACTGGGGCCTGATGACGTCGGCAAAGCCTTCCCGAGATTACCCAGGATGTGCCCCCACCAGAAAGCAAAAGTTAAAAATGCAAACCACATAATTTGATGGCTGTCTGGTTTCCACTCAATTGGCCTAAAAGTATCTGCTTTTGCCACTGGCTGTTCCATATGTGGTAGTGCTCGGTAGGTACGATAAGGCTCACGCGTTCACCTTAATTCATTGCATAGCAAGCGCTTGACTGCGCTTGCAATGTATTGCAATGCACGCAAGGGGAAGTATTTAAACAAAATCAAAACGGAAACCAAACCTGGGCTAATGCTTCATTTTTATTCTGTTTCCTTGCTGAAGTCTATGTGTTTAAAAAAATGCATTACCAGCTAAAGTTCCCTGATACATTTATTTCACATTTACATGTCCCTTCCTAAAGTTGGGTGAGCTTTACCTATCTTTACCTAAAGCTTTGGTGAGCTTTACCTATCTCGTTTCACCATTTGCGATTTGTGATGTCAGAAATTGCAGTGTATCGGGCGGTGATACCTTATTCCACGCTTTTGAGGTTTTCTGTATTAATACGCAGCTCCTACTGCTGCGAGTTGTATATTTACATTCATAACACTGCAATCTGCCAATACAGGCCAACTTGCTTTTACACCTTAGTGTCTTCTAACTACTGCTGTTTCATACAAAGTTTGCATGTCAAGCTATGTGTCCTGTTGAGTGTTGCGCGTAGAATAGGCATGAGCGTTGCTGCGAAAGAGGTCGGACTGCGGACCGGTGACGATGAAGTGGATGTTTATTCGTGGCTACATACTAACGAACAAGGCCCTAGGCTATGCGTCGTCCGGACGAGCGTTCCGTGGACAGTGACACTCTGTCGCTGCCGAACGTCGACTCCCCAGTTTCCCTCTTTCTTCTCTTGAGGACTCGAGTCGCGCACACTGCCAAGGCACGGCGGTTCCGAGAACCCTACCTTTGGTCTCAGCTGAAGCCCCGACCCGCTGTCCCCCCGAATTCAACGGTTCGTACATGCGTCCCTGCTTTACGATCGGCTGCGCAGCGGGCGCGGTCGAAACACTTGCCTCTGTCCGGCTTTGCCTCCCCTCCCCGTGTTTTTCGAAAGCGGACGGGCATGCAAGCGCCTCCTAGTTTGTAATGGCCGCAGTAGTCCACAACAGTCCCGCACGCAAAAACGTAGCCTTGGCTGTTGTTTGAAAACGTTCAGGGGCGACAAATCTGCGTATAAACGTCGTCAAACATTTATGTTGCACAATGAGTCCACCCCTCAAATTCATTGCAATTCTTTTAGATCGAAAAATGGGTTGTTTACGTGAGTAAAGCGGGCACTATGTTTCATTGGATGAGCTGATCATAGAATGCAGGTACGTAGCAGGTTGTTTGATGTGCGGCAACCACTGTAATAGTAGTCAGAATGAGACTGATAGCAAAGTAAGTTCAGTTGAAATTTTTCAAAATAGTGTAGCACTGGGAGCAGCCACTCGGCGAAATGATTTTATTATTTATTTGTTCAAAATAAGGCGTCTTTAAAACGCGCCCAGCAGGTAAGCACACTGACTTTTGAACAACATAGGTATAGTTTAGGTCATACATAGTTTTTCTTTATTGAGAAGACAGGAACATCTTTGACTACTATGCGGCTTTTATGCCATTTGCCTGCAGGTGTCTTCAAGCTAGTCTGGCCTGTGGGTGATAACGGAGCTTCCTCCGGAGCATTTGTGTGCGCTGTGCAGGGAAGTGTCCTGTCCTCTGCAACATCCGTGGCCATGCCCAGAATGAGTGAGTTGGTGCTGCTGAAGACTCTCATTGTGGTTACTGTGACACTAACTCGCAGAAGTATTATTTTGAAGGAAAAAATGCAAAAGCAACTTTTCTAATCAACAATGGGCCTGTTCGATTTTCCACTTCTGGCTGCCCAGCGCTGCCTGCGGGCTGCCATAAGAGCTGGTCATTTGTTTTTCTAGGGCAGCTGTATACGTCCCTTCTGGTGGCGCCAGATCGTCTTCGATTTTCTCTGGTCAAGCAATCTCTGGCTAACGGCGGGCTGCCAGAACCGCCAGGAGGTTTGTGGTCTGGCGGCAAGCTGGCTCCAGTCTGGAAGCTAGCAGACAACAAAAGGACACTGACTTGGGTCGTGCAGCCAGTGTCAGCACATGGGAGAGTTCTTTGATACTTCCGGCTTTTCAAGTTTAAAGTTGCTTCAACTGATGCGCAGCTTGACCTTGCGAGCACATTTCGCTTTATTAAAACGGCTTTTCATACAGCATGTTTTCGGTGCAACACGCGGCCTTCTGTTTTTTTTTTTTTTTTTTTGGGGGGGGGGGGGGGGGGTTCCGAAAGGTCGAGAGAAGACTACAGCTTCCCACTTCGGCTGACGTTCATTTTCGGTTGAGTTTGCATTAATCATGGCAAGTATTTTTCACCTCATAGATCAGAGCAACGTTCCAAAGTTAGTCGGAAACATACGTTTTTGTTTACTGAGGTAAGTGTTTTTGCATGAACATAGGCTGTCCGTACGTGAAGATAAATGTTTTCGTTTGTGCGCATTGAAACGATGCCAGCTGCTCCTCAAAAAACGCCGTCAGAAAGTGCATAATAGGAACTTTAAATTGGTTTGAGGCGCACATCTTTTCAAGTGACTCGCATCATTACCCAAGAGACATCCCGGAAAAAGATTCAAACAAAGCGAAACGTGTGGAATGTTCCAGAGAAAAAATAATGACGTCTTCTCGAGGACCATGATGATTTCGCAAGTCGGAAAGGGATGGGTGTCCAGAGGTGGCAAAAGGCTGCCGAAATGCGTTGGTGTCACTGCGTCATCCTCGGTTCAGCTACGGGAAGAAGCCAACCCTTATCGCGTGCGCCGACGAGAAAATGGCTGAAGAAACCGTATATTTTGTGAAGTTGACTGCAGCAGATGAAAGTAAAAAAAGTTTGCTGCCTTGAGTGCCCACTGCGGCTGGCATCCTCCTAGATTTTTCAGTTTCTGTTTTGCACCGAGACGCTTCAGCTACGTAATTATAATGCAACTTTCCGCCCGAGAGCAAGCTTCTGGCAGCCAACGCCTGTAAATCGAACAGGCCCGATGTGAACGAAGAAAGTGGGCATGCTATCGTGCTGTTTAATTGTTATGCAGTAAGGTCTCAATCTAAAGTTATGCACAGTTTACATTATTAACTTACGTTGATGCACCCTGTGGAAGGACATGTCCTAATGCAACCATATAGGCTTAGTAGTCAGCAAATAGGTGTGCGTTACGGTGAAATGACGAGTGAAAATATGTCCACAGTCCTAATAAGTTCAAATAATGCGTCCTCTGCAAGCAAAAGGTGTATGTTTCTGATTAAAACAAAAAGCCCATATAAATGCCAAAATGTCTTCTACCATAGCACACAATATTTGCTTGGCTCCATGCAGAAATTTCCCTGCATGTTGTGTGTCATGATACATTGTCATCACCACCGTTGGGACCTCGTGCCAATGAGGAACGGGAGTGGCACCTGTTCATTATGATGGATGGTGAGGGATGAGTATCCAGTACGGTCGAACGACACGCCATTGCTTCTCTTGAAAAGTGTCATCGCGGTACCTGTCATGAGCGACTGTGATGTGTGCAACACACTATGTGCAGAAAGACTACCCCGGGCAGATTCCTTTTCTTTCAGTGTTTGCTGCTATACCCACACGTCACATACTGTTGCGGTAGTTTGGCCAAGAATAGACAGGCGAACTTGTTTCTGTGTAAAAGTCCATGATCATTGGTGTAAGGGAAAAAATTACCATTCCTTTTTAAAGAAAGTTGAAACCAACACAAAAGCTAACAGTGCATCCAACCTCTACTTAAAGTGCGTCCAATCGATCGTAAAACCTTCAAAGACCAAAATCGCGAACGAAGAACAAACCCTTGTGACAGTTTTTCCCGAACTGAGTAAACGCATGTATACGCACTTCCAGCCCGGAGGACATGTACAGGCCCATGGTATGACCTCATCGTTTTGTGCAGATGTGCATCAAAACACTGCCAGGGCCGGGGGAGGCATTGCTTCGACTGCCCCGCCGCCAGAGCTGAGCGGTTGAGCTGCCTGAAGGTGTTTACGCCTGCCATTAGAGCGGAAATTTCATAATCGCTTTCAATGGAAGTCCTGGTGGAGACTTGCATTGTGATTCTGGACTACATTATCGGCTCCTTTCCCGCGTGTGGAACTTTATTTTTGGTAAGAGTGCCTTTCTGGGCAGCGGTTTGTACACATGAGGGAAAGCCCCGCCGATTCTTGGTTATTCATAGGAAACTGGAACCTGCCACAGTGCCGATAACTAGACGAGGGCGCTTGGAGATGGAACAAACAAACCTATATTCTTGAGATAACACACCGCACATCAAAATACAGAAGACTACAGAATACATTACACCCGAGAGTTAATTACAACTCAATGTTCCGTCATATGTACATAAAACAAAGAAATACCAGTTCTAAAGCAAATATAAAGGAAAGTCCCCACCAAATGTTCAGGGCGATGAGGCACTGTCCGCAGGGCGTCCTGCGTTCTAGCGACGATGTGAGGCAAGGTACGACGGGGCTACGATGACGCCGTCGCGCATGCCGGAACATCGATGATGAAGACGCACCGTTGACCTTATAGACAACGGTCTGGTCGGCACCAGCTCACGACCGGCCGCAAGGTCACAGAAGGCAGAGGGCGGCAGGCAAACGACAACTGCAGGTACACGACGGGCAGCAGGCAGCTGGTCATCCAAGGGCGGAGCACGCCAGAGTTGCGCGCTTTCCCGAAACAGGAGGCTCGCCTCGGCCCCAGGATGCAAAGGTCCCCGCTAGACGCTTCTTCAGCTCGGGTGCCAAAGACCCGACGAGCTTTGAATCTTCCACCTGGACGTCGCGCTCCGCGACCCTGCTCCTTCCACTCCTCCGGAAATTTTCCCACCGTTCGCGCATGGCCTCCCTGCTCCTTGCTTGTGGTCTTTTCCCATTGGCCCACGTCCTCCCCTCATGGGGCTTGCTGCTTCTTTTTCCTCAGCGCAACCACACTGAGGACAATCCTGCAGCCCGCATTTGAGCCACGAGCACTCTGTGGGCATGTTCCAGCCACGTTGTCGTCGTCGTCACGAGTGCCACACCTAACATATGTCCCCTAAGTAGAGAGAGAGAGAGAGAGAGAGAGAAGAAAAAAGTCAAGCATTTCCCAAGTAAGAGGGAAGATGGCAAAGTACGAATGCCCGAGTTTGCCCGAAGTTACCCGAAGTTACCCGATTTGATCCGGAGGGGCGCTATGGTAAAGTCTTTGGCATTCGCACGTTACGTACCTCTCACTTGGGAAATGCTTGGGAAAGCGCCCTCGAGCGTCGGAATGCGGAGCCGACGAGCGAGCGCCCTCACGCGGGCGGAACGCGAAGCGAACCGGCACAGCGGCGCGCCGCCCGCAGCTAAGCCGAGCAGGAGACCGTTGCTACGCCGAGACCGTTGCTACGCACGCTCTCTCTCCTCCTCCGCGCCGTTGCTAGGGGAGAGGGGGAGCGCGGACGGCGGGAGAGATGCGCGCGAAGGCGCAGTACCGGCGAGGGGGAGATGTCACGCGAGGGGGAGAGGCACGCGCCGAGGATGAGTGCAAACCTAGCGGGGGGAGAGGCGCGCCAGCTGCAGAGCACGTGATTACACGGCGCGAGGGGGAGGGGGGAGCAGACGGCAAAGGCGCCAGCGCGCGGTCACGTGGAGTGTG
Organism: Haemaphysalis longicornis; assembly: GCF_048455015.1. Lineage (NCBI taxonomy): Eukaryota > Metazoa > Arthropoda > Arachnida > Ixodida > Ixodidae > Haemaphysalis > Haemaphysalis longicornis. The sequence goes on from NW_027526225.1 coordinate 103,902,703, forward strand.
ACGTCACGGCGCGAGGAGCGGTGCGGAGCCGGTGCGGGGCGCGCGCAGCCACGGCGCGGGAGGGCGGAGCGCGCGCAGTCACGTGGGGTGTGACGTCGCTGCGCCGTTGCTACAGACGCTCCCCTCCGCTCCTCGCGCCGTTGCTAGGGGAGAGGAGGAGGCGCACTGCGGACGGCGGAAGGTTCGGGGTCGCTTATAAAGATTCGTACTTAAAACATTTATTAGAGCAGACGGTGGTGGTTGAGCCGTCACTCGGTGGGGTGGGTTCACCTCAGTCCGGTACCCTTGGGCATTGGCTGCAGCCCTGGCACGGGTTACCAGAAAGATCTGGTCAGCGTGACGGGAGCTGGTCAGCAGGCCCTCCCACTGCTCTGGGGAAGGTCTGGGAATGGGGGTAAGCGATGGGGTGTTTTAAGTGCGAATGCACTTTATAAGCGACTCCGAACCTTCCGCCGTCCGCATAGCAACAGCTGCGGGTGCGCGCGCTTTTCGTCTTCCTTAGCAAAGGGGGGAGATGGGCGCGCGCTGCCTGGCCGCTGACATGGCACATACCCACGTGGGAGATTGGCCAGGAATAAGTGCGAATGCACTTCTTAAGCGAGCCTGAATCGTCGCGCTCGCATAGCGCCTCCTCTCCCCCCTCGCCTACTCTCCTAAAGCCCCTTTACTACTCTCCAGCTCGCAACACCCTCTCTCGGCGCGCCAGCCAGGCCACTACACTATATAAAAAAAAACAGCATCCGGCGCCAGGTTTCGATCTGCGGACTTTGCGGCCGCAGCGCGACGCTCTACCGACAAAGCCACGGACGCGACTTTTTTTTTTTGTAACAATAACTTTATTTACAAATATATACAGAGCAGTATGCAGTGATTACAGTGGTTTCCGAGCACATCAGAACATGGCTTCACTTAAACATAAAAATGAGGCGATCGGCTATCATGCGAGGAGAGGGTCAGAATGCTTTGCCAAGTAACTGTAAGCCAATCGGGGAGTATTACCCGCGAAGTCACAGAGCGTTTGTGAAACTTAAGCAAGAGAGATTGCCAACAGGGCTACTGTGTCATTGCACAAAGTTTGAAGTGAACGGGATAGAGGGAAGGGAGAAAATAGAGCTCTTGGGTAAAGCCATTTCTTGGTATAACTGGGCACCAGCGTTACCCGGGGCTAGCCCTCAAATTGCGTCCCATCTCCTCTGCTGTTGTGACTTGAAATCCATGAGTGCTCGCGTTCCCCGATCCAGTGCGTCGCGTAGCTCGGAGTCTGCCTCATCCCCGTCGAGGGCGGCAATTGCCCATTGTGCCTTTTGGACGAAGTGTCGCCACGCCGGTCGGGGGCGTTCAGTACATTCGACGGCGTCGACTCTCGCCCTCCATAGCGAGTGGAGCCCTATTACGTGGACGCAGTCGCGAAGGAGCGGGCGTTCTGAGGCCGCGTCTAGGAACTTCAGATTTGTCCAAGTGATTTTCCAGCGCGTGTTGAAGGAGCACTGCAGCTCATCCCAGAAGTAGAACGCCGTGTTACAGTCCATGAATACGTGCTCGGCCGTTTCCCTCCCTCCGCACAGCAGACAGTTGGCCCCTCCCAGCAAAAAAAAACCCGCGTTCCTCCTGTCTTGCCTTGGTAGGCAGTATACACGTGTGAAAGCGGAAGAAAAAGTCCTTCGAGCCGGTCGGGATAGGGAGCTTCCGTACTCGCCGCAGGACGTCACTTTTCGGCCGACCAAGGGGTGGCAGGCGGTACATGGGCGGTGGGAGGGTCTGCTCTACGAGGTCCCAATACAGCTTCCTTGGTTTCACTGAGCAGAGGTATTCCCACGAGAATCGCTCCTGTAAGAAGGCCACCGCCCCCGCCACTTCTCTGTAAAAACCTGTTGCACGGGCACCACTTAGGAGCTACGCTGTTGTTGCGAGCCAAGGGGCGAGGTGCAAAGCGCCTACATTTTGCACTGCCGCCTGGAGGAAGCCACGGACGCGACGTTGTTATCAGTGATAGTAACGCGCCTTATATCTTTAACGCATTCAAACTACGTCGTCAGCGGCGTGCGTTGGCGACTCAGCGGCGTTATAGCGGCTTGATAACTGCGTGGTGTACACGTGATACTACAAACCCGCTAGTTCTGCATTCTCTCACGTGACTGCGCCTCCTCTCCCTTCACTCCGGTCGGCGCTTCGCAGCTGCTGTGCGCTGCGGTGCGGTGCGCTCCTCCTCTCGAACATACACGTTAATTCACCAAGATTTCCGCAGAGGGACAAACGAGGCGTGTTAAGCCGAACGTGATCACGAGGGGGTGTTAATGTAACTAACGGGCAAAATGCCACCAAACTTCAACAAACTCCCCCTCATAGCATCACCCCGTGCTTCGCACTTCCTCATACTCCCCTTCGGGGAAATGCGGGGGATTTTTTTTGACAGGCCCACACCATGTGGTAGGTAGTATTAAGAGAGGGGCAGAACTGGCAGGTGAGGGTGTATTGGGTAGGGGAGATAGCGTGGAGGATGGGTGCGTTGTAATATGTGTTTGTTTGTAATCGACGCCAGATGACTGCCTCCTCCTTGGTTAGTTGAGGGTGAGGTTGAGGCAAAGTGAGGCGAAGGTTGCGATAATGGTGCAGGATGTCGTGGTAGCGTGATGGAACAGCGGGAGTTGGAGGAGGCTGGACCGTAGGTTCTGTTCCTGAGGGAAATGCCCGGTGTGGAAGGGCGCGGGCAGCGGCGTTAGCCGCCTCATTTCCCTCGAGGGACGAGTGGCCAGGGGTCCAGACGATGTACAGGTCGGGGAGGGGATTGATTGATGCGAGTATGCGTAATGCAGGAAGTGAGATGCGTCCACGTTGAATGTTACGGCAGGCTTGCTGGGAATCTGTTATTATTGTAAGGTATTCGGAGCCAGTTGTAGCGGCGATGGCTATGGCAATTTCTTCGGCAGTGGTGGTTGATGTCGAGAGAGTTGTGAGGGAGGTTAGAAGTGTGCCTTCTGAGTTTACAACCGCCAGAGCATGAGCCTGGCGTGTGGGGTAGAGGGCGGCGTCGGTCTAGCGAGTATCGGGGTGAAAGTGGAATTGTGAACGCAGATGCTTAACCCGGGAGAGCCTTCTACCTTGGTTGAATTCTGGGTGCATATTGTTAGGAATTTTGGATACAGTAATGTGGGACCGGATTGAAGATGGAATGCGCTGAAGGGCTTGTGAAGCAGGTGGGGTCGGGTATCCGAGAACCTGGAGGACGTGTCGGCCGGTGCTGGTAAGGAGGAGTCTGGTGAGTTGGCTGTTGCGTTGAGCTTCCAGGAGTTCTTCGAGGGTGTTGTGGATTCCGAGTTGGAAGAAACGATAGGTAGAGGTTTGAGCGGGGAGGCCAAGTTCAATTTTGAAAGCTTTTCAAATTAGTATATCGACTTTCTCCCGTTCTCTGGGTTTGAGGGCGATGTATGGGGTAGAATAAGTGATGCGACTAATTAAAAGTGCTTGAATTAGTCGTATTGTATCGTCTTCTTTGAGGCCCTGACGTTGGTTTGTGATGCGCTTGATGCGATGGGTAAGTTGGGTGACAGTGGCTTGAAGGTGGGGAAGAACTGCAGCGGGAGAGCCATCTTGATGGAATTGGACTCCGAGTATACGAAGGGTGTGTACTTTAGGAATCGGTGTGGAACCGATTATTGGAGCAGGATCGGGTGTGGGAACTGAACATCGCCCACGAGTTCGGGAGCGGAGGATGAGGAGGGCTGATTTGCTGGGGGCACACGTGAGGCCTCGAGGGTGGAGATAAGCGAGAATGGTGTCGATGGCTTGTTGTAGGGTATCTTGTTGTGTGCCAGGAGATCCGGTGGTCGTCCAAAGAGTTAAATCATCAGCGTATAGGGCATGGTGGAGGCCAGGAATGGTTTGAAGGAGAGGTGGGAGCTTGAGGAGAGCGATGTTGAAGAGGAGGGGTGATATAACTGATCCTTGTGGGGTTCCCTTGGGAGGAGTGCGAAATGTGTCAGATCGAAGTGGTCCAATGCCAAGGGTGGCAGTTCGGTCGGTTAGAAAAGCCCGCACGTAGTTGTATGTACACGCACCGCACTGGGTTTCTCGAAGTCCTTCTAAGATGGCCTGATGGGTGACGTTATCAAAAGCGCCCTTTACGTCGAGGGCTAAGATGGCACTGGGATGAATTTTGCTGAGGTGATCGATGACTTGCTCTTTGATCTGTAGGAGAACATCTTGAGTTGAGAGGTGTGAGCGAAAGCCGAACATGGTGTGAGGGAATAGGTCGTTGTCTTCAAGGTGAGTAGTGAGGCGGGTGTGAACCATGCGTTCAAAGAGTATACCGAGAAAGGAGGTGAGGCAGATGGGGCGAAGGTTGGAGAGCTGGATTGGCTTGTTGGGCTTAGGAATTAGTGATATATGTGCGTGGTGCCATTGCGGAGGGAGGGTGCCGTTTGTCCAATGGTTGTTGAAGAAATCTAGTAGAGCCGTTAGAGGGGTATTGCCCAAGTTACGGATAGTTTTGTTAGTTATACGGTCGTGGCCAGGAGTGGTATTTTTAGTGAGATAAGAGATAGCTTGGTCGAGTTCTTGCAGCGTAAAGGGAGCGTCAAGGGCAGGATTTGGAGCGCCAGTGTAATCAGCCTGGCAGAAAGGAGAGGTATTGCTGTCGGTACCAAAAAGGGTGGTATTGAGCTCTTTTAGTAGCTGGTCATTCCAATGGGGGTAGTTGTTAAGAAGACGGCGGACGTGATTGTGGGTGGCAGCTTTGGCAGGTTTCGAGCCAAGAAGACTACGGAGGAGGTGCCACGTGCGTTTACTGCTGAGTGTTCCTTGGAGCTGGTCGCAAAAGGTAGCCCAGTTTTGTTTGTGAAGGGTGTGCCGCGTAGATAGCCGCTTCTTGGGTCAGAGCAGCAATTCAACGTTTCAGGGATCTATTATATTTCTGCCTCCGCCATCTACGAACGAGGCCGCGGCGAGCCTCCCATAGATGGAGAAGATGGAAGTGAACTGAGGGATTCTCCACCGTCAGAGGAATTGTCTTGGAATGCTTCTTGACAGCCGTGATTAATTGTGAAGTTCATTCTTCTAGGTTGGTGATAGTGTCTTGAAAGGGTTCAGGATCTTTACGAAAGGATTCCCAGTCGGTGAGTGTGGCTTGACCGATGCGAGATTTGAGTGTGAGGCGGGGTATAGTGATACAGATAATGTGATGATCGCTGCCCAATGTGTCTTCAAGACACTGCCATTCCAGGTAGGAAATATTATGTGAAAAGGTGAGGTCGGGGTTCGTATCTCGTGATACACTGTTGCCCAGCCGTTTAGGGGTGGTAAGGTCGTTGCAGAGAGTGAGAACGTGCTGCTGTGTGGCGTTGAGTAAGGTTGCCCCATTTTTTTGGTTGCGTGATGATAGCCCCATGCTGGGTGCGGAGCGTTGAAGTCACCTAAAGCAATGAGAGGAGCGGTACGAGAGGTGTGAATTGCGTTGTGGATGAGGTGGTCGATGGTGGTGAGGGAGTGCGTTGGAGGCCTGTAGATGTTGAGAATGAACAGGCTCGTGCATTTTTTTAAAGAAGTGCACGCGAAGGCGAACAAAACACTTCTGGGTGGTCGTACCGGAAGATACGGTTCACAGGACTTCCACTCACCCGAAGAGCTCCATCACGCTCACACGATTATGCCTGCAGCTCTGAATCCGTGCACGGCCGCTGGATGAAAGGCAACATGCGTGTGCTCTCATGGAGTGGCCATGCTACGTGCATCAGTTCGTGAACGCGCAAGAGATCAATCGCCCCCCGCCAGGTCGCGCGCGGGAAGTGACGTCACGAGTTTCTGACGGTCGTTACAGGCACACGGCTAAGGCGCTTTTTTTCCTACCACAGAGGGATGTCACATTGATGTCCAATTTCAGCACGCTGCTTCGTGTGCTGTTCCGTCGGTGCGATAGCTCACATTTTAGCCAGGGTTTCTTTTGAGTAAAGGAAGCGAACTGCGTTATAGCGTTAACACTGAAAATTGGTTTCAATACCCGTTTACGGTACCTTGCAGGGGAACGCAGATAGCTCAGTTGAGGGGTGAGATAAAGAAATTCCAAGGCAAAAATGGATTCAAGTAGCACAGGATAGGAGCCATTAAGAGTCTATGGGAAAGGCCTTTATCCTGCAGTCGATGCATAAATAGGCTGATGAGGATGACGATACACTGTTATGTCTGTATGGGAGCTTGCCAGCACAGTCGAACCTCGTTATAACGAAGCAGTATGAAGACAGCCAATTAGTTCGTTAAAGGCGATGTTCGTTATAACAATAGATGTGAGAATCGGCTACAACAACTCGGCATAATGGGTTGCGCAAAAATACTTGATACAAAAATGCATTTTTTGAGGCTTCGAACCCACTATCCACAAGGTAGCCCTTACCTTCCCTTTGTTGCATTTCGAGCTCAATGAATCGGAACATGAGTATGTGAAATTACAACAGAACAGGGTTCACTTGACAAACAGGACTGCGGCCTTACTGATTTGATGAAGGATGAGATCTTTGTATGGCGGATACCCACCGGACTGAGCAGGATGAAGTTTGCCACCGTGTTCATGAACAAAAGGACCTTTATGCAGTTTAGGACTACACGTGGTTTCTCCAATTAGCTTCTCAGCTTCCTGGTTAAATATTTCTTCGTTATACGCGATATCGCTCGGCTCTATGCTTTCAGTTTTAATATAAAAGAATAAGTGTCGTTAAAATAAAGCGTGACCAACCAAAGTCTGTATTTGGTTTGCTATAGACAATAATTCGCTATATCAGTGTTCGTTGTAACAAGGTTCAACGGTATGCATGTTGTTGGCACCCTTTCTTCTTGTGTTTCCTAATTTTGCGTGTTTGGCAAACGTTGAGGAAATGAACTTGTAACTCACGTGGTCATGTTATCATTTCAATCCATGCCTGAATGCTGTGGCTGCCGTGAAGAGCTTATGCAGAGCGGCAGCAAATTTCACCTTCCTTTCTTGTTTCTTCTAAATGACCAAAAGACATTTCAGCCTGACATTCCTTGCTCCCATCATCTGCTCTGGGTTGTTGGCTAATTTTTTCTGGTCCATTTATTTTAGTTTCTTATATCATATTAATTTGTCTATGAAGCCAGGCTAACGCCATCTAATAAAAGAATGATAAGACCTTCATTTCAAGTACAAGTACTACCTGTATTTGCTTTGTTTTCTCATGCTGCCAATGTTTATGTTTTACCCAATTTTAGTAATAGGAAAAAGTGCATGGCTCGCATGGGGAAGCACCAAAGTACTGAGAAAATCTTCGTTGTTAGGACTCTGTAGATCCTTAACATTGCTGCGGATTTATCTCAACAAGTTGTCTACTGTGTCCTAGATTCCGTTGGTTCACAGGGTTGCAGTTTAATTGTTGTGGCTTCTCGGTTGTGATAAGTGGTGGTAAAGCAAAGCAACGATAAGGCACTGAATACTTCATTGCCATAACATTCTTTCACCAACAATTGAAGGCTTCAGAAAAATTAGATTTCTTGCAGCAGAACTATGATGTAAAATATAAATGCTGATTGGCACGGGGGAATACACACAGTGGTGTTGTTCGTAAACAGTTTCAGTCTGGAATGTGACAGCAGGCATTTATAATCACCCTGCTGTCAAGCCGTGCAATGCTTTTGTCATTTTGCATACAGTCTGCAGCACAGAGTAATTGTGAACTCTTTTCATTTCGGCAAGTCTTGCTTCAAAAGCAGCAACAAAGCCAGTGTCGCACTCCACAAGCCCGTGACTGCTTTTATCCGACCTAACCTGAAACAGCATGGCTGTATGTTCCTCTTCTGAGCACCCAGTTCTGATAAAAACAGGCAGCATTGCTATAGAGCAGAGAGCAAAGTTTTTGTGGACTTGTGCTTTCATGGTGCGGTGCCTGTGCTTCTTCCAGGGAATTTCCTGAGCGCCTTGAGCCAGACTATTAACTTGTACGAGACTGCCCAACTGAAGAACGCAAACGGTGAAGGTGGTGTCTGGTCAAAGGATGGCCTGACACTCGGACGGCCAGTCGTGAAGAACAACAACTCGGAGGTGGAAGTCACACCTGCCACGCTGGGTGACGGTGGCCTGTATATGTTTCGAGCGAAGGGTGCTGATTTCGAGCAAGTGTCCAGGCTCATTGTGCGGGGTGAGTTATGCTTCCGTAAAAACGGGGACAGGAATCGAGCATTGCCTATTGCGTTGACTCAGCGGCTAGGCTATTTGGATTGCTAAGCAGCAAACTCAATGCTGTTGCACCAGATGCACTAGAACATGGCAACAGATGTCGAACAGGGGAAACATGCAGATTCGGAGGCATAAAGGGATAGACAAATGATTTTTCTTGGGTATATGAGGTCTCTAGCTCAAATTAAAGGGCATCACTTGAAACACCTTGAATAGACCGTTTTCCTTATAGGGCCCTGGAACATCTGAAGGCGGTATTTTTACATGTACCATCCCAAAATATACCGTTTAAATAAATGCTGGCAACCATGACTGTGAGCTGCAAAACATACTTTTAACTGTACGAGAGATGAAAACAGGTATTTAAGAACCCCAGCTAAAAACCATAATAAAATGCAGTCTTTTCTATTCCTTCATGCAGTTTCTGAATCGCTCATGCATTGAAATGGACGGAGTCGTCTCTATGCGTACAGTAGTGCAACATTTAGACGCCACATGATACGACCTTTCAGACTTCAGAAATTTCAATGCCAAACTAGAATTATTTCCGCCAATTTATTTAGAAATTCCTTGTGGGTACCCAACTATATAAAACACTGGCTTCGTGTGAGCTAGAGGATATGCATTCCAGAAAAATTGGTTGTCTCTCCCTATAATATAAGCTGGAACATTTTGGCAAACTGGCTACAGTAGAGATGCTGCAGCTTTATAATTTCTAATAATTTGTATTCAGTGCAGCAGGAAACGTATGGGTGGCAGTGAACAACTAGCTCCCGCTCCAATCCACTTGCTCTGTAGCATGTTGCGTAATGGCTTGTTTCTGGACGTGCTCCATGAGCACGAAATTTTAACACGAAAGTGTTTTATGCCCGGGTACACTAAGGTCTTACTCACGTCATATACGTCGCGGAAGTCGCGTCGTCAGAAAAAGTGCCATTGACGCTGCGACGCCCGGGTTTGATCCCGGGCCCTCTCGTCGCAACGCGAGGTACGTGGCGCTATACCATATGTGCTATGAGCAGAGACTTGAGCAGCTCTACAAACGCGCCTTATGCCCTTCCCTAGCACTCATTCAGACGGTGCTGCCGTCTAGGAGAGACGAAGCGAAGTAGCGCATAGCGCTAATGAGCGCCGACAGTTGGCGCCTCGATGCCAGCGCCTTCGTGTACGGGGGACGCGCGTGAATTGAGGCACCTTCCCCTGTGGCGTCGTTCCCATGACCGTTGTGTTTCAAGCTGCTGTTTCTGTGCATGCCATCTTCGGTTTTGTTGTCCCGGAATAAACCGGTTATTTTTTTTTGTTTCTTACGTGTCAGCGTCACTTCGTCTGGCGGGGTCAGGTTTGCGAAGAACCACATAAATTTTGCTATTGCATATACAAGGAAAGATAATATTTACTTTACCGCACGCGTATTTGTAGTCTGTTGGAAATGTAGTTTACTCACTGATTGTTGCGCAGGCTTGTAGTTTGTGACCAAAGCAGGTGAAATGTCTCGACTACTACCTTTTCATACCCTTTCAGCATGTGAAGATGGAAAGTATGGTCATGTGTGCGCGGAGGCTTGTCCCCGGTGCCGAAATGGTGGAGTGTGCCATGACATCACCGGTGTGTGCATCTGCCCTCCAGGGTTTACTGGCGAGCATTGTGAAACGCGTGAGTGAAGTTTTCTCCAGTTTCAACGTCATTGAGGTTTGACCAGGTGCGATGGAAAATTTTTGCATCTGTGGCAGATGCAAGGTCATGAAAATTTCCCACGCTGCTGGATGACACTTTGACCGCGGGCTTTTTATACAAACTCGTATACAGGCGTTTTTTCGGTGGTTGAATTGCGGCTGGTACAAACACACTATAAAAACAGAATTTGTTTCGCAATTCTAGCTACTCCTTGCCCTGAACACCTGCAAGAGGCCCTTACTGCCTAAAAGTGGCTCCATAAATGTATCCCGATATCACCGTGATTTTAACAGAAACTCATTATCGAAATGTCTGTTGCATTACTTTGTTCCCACCTTGGATGAAGGCTGCAGTGTGAATGATGCGGGGACTGCGTTGTTTGTGGGAAAGACCCTTGAATGCCCTTTGGGTAGAAAACGATTGTTTACTGCTGCTTGATACCTCTTGGAAGTTCAAATGAGCCGATAAACTTAAAAAGCACTTGACGCACTCTGAGAGCTCCACCTATCGTTGATGATCATGAGCGAGGTGTTAAATTTACACATGCGAGGATCTACTTTGACTTTAATATGTTGCGGTGGCGTGAACTGGAATAGAAACTTCCATTGACGACTCCCATTATACCCACTATACCCACACGAGCTCTACCACCCCATACATATATTTGAATTCAGCTTGATGGGGAGCTGCAGACACAGTGCAATTGACTGCAGTTACGGCATAAATGACTGATTGATGACATACCGCTGCTGAATACTATACACCTGAGAGGTGATATGCGAAGCAGCACGCCACACGCGCTTTCGACGACGCCGCTCTGGTGAGCTCCCGGTGGCGCCTTTCCAGTGCGGTAAGCAGTGCGTCCGTGGAAGAGAAAATGTTGCGACCGCGATTTCCACTTGCACTAATTGTACTCAGAAATCCAGGACGGTAGATGTATTTTTGGTACTCCCCTTGAATAAAATGCCTGCCGCAATTACGGCAGTGCGAGTATTACAATTACCATAGAAAGGAGAAAAATTGCTGCATGGACAAGTGCAATTAGAACATTACAAATGACCAAAATTCCATGGGAAGACCAAAATTACAAAGTTAACAGCAAGAGGAGATAAATTTGTGTCCGTTGCTACAATTTAAGTTTTCCATTGGGTAGGAGGTGAGATTCTTCATCAAGCCCACCACGCATGCTCAGTAGGTATGGTATTGCACTTGTGAACCCAAGGACGCGGGTTCAATACCTGTCGCGGTGGCCACATTTCAGTTGGAGGCCGAGACCAAGAACGCCTGCGCTTTGAGCTTTCTAAGCACCTTAAAGATATCCAGGTGGTCAAAATTACTCGGAGCCCCCTCCTACAATGCCTCCTCTCATAGCATAGGTGCAGCTTTCGCACGTTACCCCCACAAAATTAAAGGTAGGTTTTTTCCGATCTTGTGGACCTCACCAAAAGTCAGCAGTGGATAATATATCGAAATTTTACGCAGCATTCTGCTGCGGTACTCTCTTAAGCATTGACCGAGGCATTGATGGACTCACAAATTTTTAAAAATTTTATCTCACCCTAAAAGATATATTTCAAGAAGTCTTGTGAGTGAAGTGCTGCCCTGTTGTCCTTGCCTCACAGCCTGCAAGCCTTACCACTTTGGTCAGAACTGCAGCCACAACTGCACGGAGGTACAATCCCTAGCCAAAGGCAGCGACCCCAAATGTGCAGGCCTGCTCTTCTGCCTCCCTGATCCCTACGGCTGCTCCTGCTACCCTGGCTTCTATGGCATCGACTGCACCACGCGTGAGTGCAGTGGACTTCCCGAGGAACTGTTCTGAGGCCTCCACTAGCTCACCACCATAATACCAGGAGCAATAGCATACTAGCAAAACCTTACTAGAAACATTTTCTTTATGAGAACATCACAAAAGTTATTCCACTCTAAAGATGGTCACATCAGAATAACAAATCGGGTCATTTGAATACCAACTTTAAATAATTAAAGGGGCCATGCAGACAAAACACAAGTTTAGTTCATTCGAAATATTGCCTCATAAGAATCATACTGACACTATTCTTAACGTAAACTTCACTCAAATAAGCTATATAATGAGGAAAAAAGGGAATGGACATGCGGCCCACTAGCTCATTTTCTGTAACAGAAACTATGATGTCTTATGTGCCAGCTCTGCAATTGGCTGAAGTCGGCAAAAGCAAGTGCAAATTAGGTAGGGCTTAAAAGCTTTCCGAACGAGCTATTTGCGCTTTAAGATAGGGCACATTCTTTTTATAGCAGTAATAGTGGTGGGGTAAACAGTAGAACTTACGAAAGCAGACGTAAACATAGAAGTACCGATGGGTACTGCTGTTGTTACTGCGTGCACTATGCTTGTTTTAGCTGCACAGCAGCCCGCCGCCTTGAAGTTAGTTGTCTTACGCGACACTGGCCGATTGGCGCAAGCGACGTTGTCTTACGTGACTCTATTTCTCTCGGATAAACGATGTTTCACGTAACAATTATTTTCTCCAATAACAAAAACAAACCAGGTGCAAATACGGTGAAAAACAAAGCAAAGGCAGAAAATGGCCCGATGCAGTATGGTGGCGCAAGCGCCGTCTTTGTTGACTAACGGTAAACGAGCCCCCGCTTCCCTCCAAGTTTAGCTTGAAGAACCGTTTTTATGGTGTCATTGCAGACGTCGTTAAAACACAATATTTGGCGGAAGAATCAATATTTAAGCCTAAATTGATTAATTTCTCGGTGAATGCGGCATCGCTTCCTTTTGACAAGCGCTGGGGCACTACAAAACACAAAATCTTTCCAATAAAACAAACTTGCATTTTTTCTGCATGGCCCCTTTAAGGCAATTAATAAAGAATGTGTGTGAAAGGTTAGCAACTCACCTGCCAGTTTTTCCACACTGCCAGATTACCGGGCAGTTGTTACATGACACCACCGTCGCTTCAGCGAGCGGCGCCGCCCGTGGCGAACCGCTCGTCAGTGGAATGCCGGTGGCGTTCAACACAGGATTGTTGTGCAAGGCTTTCTGTCACTCTGCTGCCCTGCGGCTTGCCAAGAGTAGATAATCACAAGGACTTTTTCAGATTGATTAATCTTGAGCGTGCAGGTAACCTTTACGAGGTATGCCATGTGTGTGATTTACACCCACACTCAATAATTACAAATAGCAGACAGCGCTCAATGCACCAAGCTGGAAGTCAAGTTGGAAGTGTAAATTTGTTCCTTCGTGGAACATTTTCTTGCCTGAATATAGTTTGTCGTATCGAAGAATATATTTAAGTTAAATGCTCCTGCAAAGCCGGGGTGTGCAGCCGATCCAGGAATGCTGCGGCGCTTGCCTTTGGCAGTTGCTGACGAAACGGTGTCGTGCACAAACGAAAGACAAAGTTGGGGGTGCCTTTTAAGATTTACTTCAATGCAGAAATTGGGATAAATCACTCTTCTGTAACTTCATAACTTCGGTAGAAACGTGTTCAATTTCACAAAATTACAGTTACTACAGTCATCGGGTATCGTTTACAGAATAAACACCGCATGACAGTACAACGTTATTGCTCGTCATCGAAAAGCATTGCTTTACAAGTCTTAGAATGGTTTCTGGCTAGTTGGTAAATGGTTTTTCAAAAACAATACCCGCGTGAGTAAAGGACAAGATACGGGAGGGTGCCAAAAACTTGCCCTCAGTTTCACAACTGAATGCTGCGGTGGAGTTTTACAAGCTGCCACGTACGCTTGAAAAATCGTGCACTCCTCCGTCGAACGGCGATGGTGGTTTATCGCAAAGCTTTCTCGTATGGGTTTCCTTGGTTGCCTTCTGGATTTAAACTTTGACTAGTTGAGCTTTGAATTTGACCAGCACGCAGTTTGGTTTTGTTTTTATCGCAGCGTCTTTGACTTTGACACCCTTCCCATTATATTTTGCACAAAGAAAGCTTCGCGTTCAATCGTCGTCTTCGTTAATTAGATGGAAAGCTGGATTATTTTTCTGTTTATTGTTGCACTACCATGCACCCCTCTCCAAATCCTAACTGCTTCCAGCGTGTCGTAAATGCGTCTGTGCTGGAGGACGCGGGCTGATGCACCTCTATTTGAGGCAACTAGTCCCGCGTTTTTGGTTTCTTCGCAAGGCATTACGCGATATTTTAGGTACTCGACAGAAAATACTTTGACGTAAAAAACACACGCTGACGTTAACATTGTCGCATTTTTTAACTATCGGTGCCAGCCTTTATTCTACGTAGGTGGTAAACTGGTAAGAAGAGGGGGATAGTTTTAGCTTGGGCTGTTGGGTGGTTGGAAAGCTTTGGCTCTTGATAAAATGACCACTAAACATGAGGGAGTTCCGCTTCGGCTCTCAGCCTCCAATGCTATCACAGTGTCACTCACCAAAACCGAAGGCACAAGCCAATGGTTACAGAAAGGAAGTGTAAACTGGCGTGACGTTTTCACGGCCACAGGGTAATCGATCTCGTACGTAAGTGCCTTTCTTTTCAAAGCACAGGTATCGAGGTATCCCACCGTTAAAGGAGTACTGGCACCAATTTGCGGCGTCGATATTATTGCCCAGTTCGCTTCCTCTACTCAACAGAATACCGTGGCCGAAATATGAGCGGCCTGCGACACGAAGAACATACTTCAATTGGGTCTGATTTCTCGCCCCTACGGAACAGCACGCGCAGCGGCACTCACCAAATGGACATCGTGACATCATCCCTTGATAGCCAAAATAAGTGACGCCGACAGCGCTCGTCAAAGACTCGTGACGTCAGTTCCCACTCGTGGCCCCGCGAGCGGCGAGCGGCCGCCGGCGCATTTACAAACGGGTGCATGTAGCCACAGCTAAAGGCATAACCCTTGCCCAGAAAGGCACTGTTGGCAAAAATAAAGTTCCACACACGGGAAAGCAAGCGATAATATAGCCCGGAATCGCAATAGATATCGCCATCAGGATTTTTATTGAAAGCGGTCATCGAATTTCCGCCGCAATGGTAGGCCTAGCGCCTTCAAGAAGCTCAGACATTCAGCTCTGGCGGTGGCGTGGTCGAAACAACGCCCCCACCGGCCTCCGCAATGTTTTGAGTTCCGCACAAAGCAGTGAGGTCATGGCGAAATTCTTTCATATTCGCATTTCGGGGTGAAAGCGTGGAAATCCGAAACAAACGAATTTCAGGCCGTTCAATATAATTAATTATCGCGCGCTGAAGTATTTAATGTGTTGTTTCGGGTTCGCCAGGCCATTAGGCATCGATAAAAGCAATAAAGTGGCATATAAATTTTTTGTATCAGTACTCCTTTAAGGCTGGCGTGGAAACCGTTCTCACTGAAACCAGCGAAGATAATTTAGAGGGGTAGAAATTAACACAAATATATATAGTTTCATTTCTACTCAGATCGCGCAGAGCCAGGCTCAGAGCGCTGCTAAAAGCGCTCATGTCAAGGTATCTCATTCCTAAACTTTCGAGCGCGCGACAAGTTTACGTACCCGTTAGTGCATTTAAGAAGAAATGAATACTAATATTAGTGCTTTCATTACTGTTAAGCAGTAGATGTCTAACCCTCCCAGTTCTCATTCCGGTGTCATCGATTTACTCGGCGCCGCTCCAGGCCTCCTCTTCCCATCCCCTGACACCTTTTTCACAACTAATTCCCGCCTCGCTCCACCGATGCCCATTTGGGTCGTGGGAAGATAACGGCGGTACCGCGGTTGTCAGTTGATTGCGAAAAATAAAAAGAATCACGTATGGGCGTAAAAAATGCTCTCACGAATATTACTCTCCCTAATATGAAATTTGTGCGCAGCTCGAGCTGCAGTCTTCTAGGTCACGGCGCATTTCTGCTGTGTATCAGGAAGTGCTCGCGTGATCAGGAATGTACGGCAGCGTGCACTACTCTGCTGCTACTTCGCAGTGCTCCGTCGCCGCCAGCCGGCATTTTGCAAATCGGATTTGAACCTCCCGCGCAAACGTCTCGTGCTTTAGTTTAGCGGAGAAGGGAACAGCTGGGGAAAGTGCAAGGATAGCGCGCACGTTGGTGGCGACGCATGAGACACGCGTGAGGGAAAGGCAGTGAGAGAGATGA
Source organism: Haemaphysalis longicornis (assembly GCF_048455015.1). NCBI lineage: Eukaryota > Metazoa > Arthropoda > Arachnida > Ixodida > Ixodidae > Haemaphysalis > Haemaphysalis longicornis. The sequence goes on from NW_027526225.1 coordinate 103,918,637, forward strand.
CGCCGTAGCCGCACGTGTTGTACTCCAATTCACCGTTCGCTAGATGCTCCTCTCCGTTTTATTTCTTTCGTCGCTGCTCCGTTTGCTTGCTGATTTACGCGGACATAAACAGACGCCGCTCCAGTGAAGCCCAGATAACGGCTGCCAAAGTGCTGCCCCCTTAAACTACCGAAACCCGTCGTCGCCGTTTCCGCTCAAATTCACTTCGCCGAGTAGCTGTGAATCCCTGTTGGTAGAAGAGAATCTTCCCTAGTTGGAACGCCTGCTTGAGACCATGTTTTGTTTTCTGCTTGGAAGGCCTTCCGAGCGACATTTTCACCAGTGTCTTTCACGCCTAAGTATGCACCATCACCGGATGCCGCTTTATTGCGTGCACGCTTCGCGGGTAGAAAAAGGGGGGCGTGCACGCACCGCCAGGCTTCATGCCGCTACCAACGAAATACCGGTTGTGCTGGTGAGAGATTTACTTATCCAAATTACATGGCTCAATGCGGTTAGTCGGCTGTCCTCCTTGATCGAGTGGTTCGGGTGTGTGTTCCTGTGTAACACAGACCTCTTACACACACAGTAAGATGCATACGAGGGGGGAAGAAAACGGACAGCCACATGTTTGTATGCGAGAATAGAGCTCGAGGGCTTTCAGGTTTTAAAAGCGTTATGAGGCGAATGCATGCCGTTCGTTTGGAGGAAGAAGAGCAAGGATTCAAGCGCTCGCCCGAACACAAGCGCCAACGGGCGCACAAACAACGAAAAGCTGCTGGCGCCGCCGTTACCGCCTCAAGTTCAGATCGTCGAGTAGCGGCGAATCCCTCCCGCGTGAACAGCAACTTGCCCGCTTGGAACGCCGGCGTGGGCCAGTATAACTTCTTCAGAGGGCTTTCAGGAGATATTTTCGACGACATCTGTCACTTCTAATCACGGGCACATGACAGGTTGCCGGTTTGTGCCTGCGCAGGTTTGTAGTGGAAAATAGTGGGAGGGAGGACGGGAGGCGTGCACGCGCAGCTATAGGTTTCATGCCCGTACTGATGTATGGCACGTTCGTTGTGCTTGCTAGTGCGATGTTTAAACTCAGACGTTAAACGGCCCAATGGGACCGGTCCCGAGTCCTTCGGGGTAGAGCGGATTGGGTTTGTGTGCCAGGCTATGTTCAGACTACCGACCCAAAAGCCGTATCGTGATCTATGGACGTAAAAAATGGCATGACACGCTGTTCGCCTGGCCAAGACGTGAAATGACGCCATTTATAAGTTATTACGGCAGTTGCGGCAACAATCTGAACCCGGCCTTACAGAAACAGTGAAATGCTTACGACACGTGAGGGACACAGGCAGTTCTATGCTTATCTGCAAGAACAAAGCTTGAATCATTCAGAGGTTCACTCAACTAGTTGGCTAGGAAGTACGCTCCATCACAAATATTACAACAAACGTGTTTTGTTTCGGGGACTCCGTGGACTACGACCAGCTTTGCAGGTCATCCTTCTTCACAGAGTGAAAGGGCACTAATTTTTTTGAACTCAGATTGGGTGGGGCCGAGCGTAGATCCCTGCGAAAGCCGCTATGTAGCCCGTACCAAACTTTACAAGCGTCAGACCAATTCACGAAGCCCTTATTGCATCCAAGAACCCAACACATCTGTCTAGACTTCGTTTCAATGAACACATCCGCTCTCAAAACCATCTAAACATTCAGAGCGCTGAAGCAGACACGGCAAAAGAAAGGGAGGCTGTGTAGCCCAATGCACCGGCTCATTCCACTAACGCAGGGAGCGCTGAGTGGTAGCGCCACCCGTTCAACTGCCAGGTCCCTATTGTGCCAGAAGAACAAGATTGTGTAAAGCTACTGTCGGTATAAGCGCATGATAGCATTATTGCATTGGAGCTATTGGTTTGGTTTCACAATTTCTGCGAGAGCGATTTAAGAGTGGAATGCATTATTACAGGCTGTAATCACACAAGTCTCAATTAATCGATTTCATTCATTGTTGCTTAATCATTGCTTTTTTAAAGAGCTCATTAGTTATTCTCCTGTAACTACTTTCTTGGTGTTAAAGTGGTCAGTCTTTGTTTTTTTTCCGTGTTACTAACATGCTCTTCTGAGCAGTTTCGGTGCCCATTCTGGATGAATACTTCCCGATTATACACACGTTCTTGCGATCATGTTTGGCCAGTGTGTTCAAAAATATATATCTGTGCGTAGGCATGCAGCCTATTTGGCACTTTAGTAGCCTTGTTGTTTGAGCAAACCCACCCCTTATTGGCATGACTGGGTCTCACTGTTCAAATAAAAAAATTGACCTGCACGATGACCTGCAGAAGGATGACCTGCAAAGCTGGATGCATTCACAGAGTGCACAAAACAAAACACGTTTATCGTAATTTGCAATGGAGCATATTTCCTAGCCAATTAGCTGAATAAATCTCTGACGGATTCAAGCTTTGTTCTTGCTGAAAAACATGGAACTGCCTGTGTCCCTCCTGCGTCGTAAGCATCTGACTGTTTGTGTAAGTCCGGGTTCAAACTTTTGCCGTAACTGTCGTAATAACTTAAGAATGACGTCATTTCACTTCTCAGCCAAGCTATCGGTGTGACATGGCATTTTTACGTCCATAGATCACGATACCGGTTTTACTTCTGTAATCTGAACATAGCGTAACACACAAACCCAATCCGCTCTACTTCTATGGACTCCGGACAGGTCCCATTGGGCCGTTTAATGTGCGCGTTTAAACCTAGCACCAGAAAAACGGGCATGCCATCCATCAGTACGGGCATGAAACCTATAGCTGCGCGTGCACGCCTCCCGTCCTCCCTCCCACTATTCTCGACACAAACCTGCGCACGCAAAAACCAGCAACCGGTCATGTGCGCGTGCCTAGAAATGACAGACGCCGTCGAAAATATCGCCGGAAAGCCCTCTGAAGAAGTGATATCAGCTTACGCCGGCATTCCAAGCGAAAGATTTGCTGTTCACCCGAGAGCGATTCGCCGCTACTTCACGAGCTCAACTGGAGGCGGTAACGGCGCTGCAAGCAGGTTACCGTTGTTTTTAGATGCAACGCATCTCATGCTCGCCCATCTGACCTTCCTGCGTCTGTCCGGCGTTGTCGGCACAGCTGCGCCTCTCCTCCTCTCCTCTCTCCGACAGCGAACACTCTCACCCAAAAAGCTGCGGGTAGGCGCAGCGCGCTCTCACGCCGTTGCTAGGCGCCGGTGGGCGACGCTGCGCATGTGCAGTACTCTCTCTCTCCGCGCGCTCCTCTCCTTCGGGCGCTGTGAATATAAAGCGGCATGCCGCGCTTCGACGGTCTCAGTCGACGGTCGTCCGCGTTACGCTTGCACTCTCTCGCAGTACTCGACGATTGCTTGATGCAGTCGTCGAGCCCCTAACTGTGCACTTTACGGACCACAAGGCACACATTATCGTCTGCAGTAAAGACCGTACCTGAGCATACGTGTACTGTATGTGCATTGCATGGTGAAAATGGAAAATTACGCCCACCTCCCCTTCGCGTGAGAATCCCTGCTATAAGCGTAATCAATACGATGGAAAACGCCAATGGAACCCCCCATGAGATGCGTTGCATCACACCAAGGTTCCAGCGAGGGGAGGTGGGCGTAATTTTGCACCCATTGGCGCTTCTGTTCGAGCAAACATTCCATTCTTGCTCTTCCTTCAAACGAATGGCATGCATCCGTCCCATAACGATTTGAAACCTGGACGCCCTTGAGCTCTATTCTCGCGTACAAACATGTGGCTGTGGTTTACCTTCCCCTGGTATGCATCTTACTGTGTATGTAAGAGGTCGGTGTAACACATCAATCCATACCCGAACCACTCAAATTAAGGAGGACAGCCGACTAACCGCGCTGAGCCGTGTAATATCTACATCTAACACTAGCGCCACCGGCATTTCATCAGGAGCGGCATGAAGCCTAGCTGTACGTGCAGGCCCCCTTTTTCTACCAGAAACCGTAGACGCATAAACCGGCAACCGGTGATGGCGCATGCTTAGGCGTGAAAGACACCGGTGAAAATTTCGCTCGGAAGTCATTCCAAGCTGAAAAAGAAATATAGGCTCATGCCGACGTTCCGACTGGGGAAGTTTCTCTTCTTCCGGGAGGGAGTCACAGCTACTTGGCGAAGTGCATATGAGTGGTAACGGCGACGGGGGGTTTCGGTCGTTTCGCGGGGCAGCCCTTTGGCAGTCATTACCTGGGCTTCGCGGGAGCGGGGTATGCTTATGTCCGCGTAACCGAGTAAGCGGACGAAGCAGCCACGAAAGAAAGAAAACGGAGAGGAGCGTCTAGCGAAGGGTGAAGTGGAGTACGACACGTGCGGCTACAGCGTCATCTCTCACTGCCTTTCCAACACACATATTTCTTGCGTCAACACCAACGAGCTCCCTCCCCCTGACGCTTTCCCCAGATGCTGTTCTACTCTCCACTAATCCAAACACAAAATGTAACAATATGCCGCGGCTCCCTTGTGCCGTGCTAATCCGAACAACGTGACATTTGCGCGGGAGGTGCAAACCCGATTTGCAGCATTATGGCCGGTGGTGGCGGCGCACTGCGATGTAGCAGCCGAGTAGCGCACGCAGCTTTTCGTTTGCTGATCCTGCGAACACTTCCTAAGACGCAGCAGAAATGCGGCGTGACCGAGACGACTGCAGCTCGCGCTCCGCAAAGATTTTATTTTACGGACTGTAGTAATCGTCAGTGCATTTTTTACGCCCGTCCGTGCTTCTGTTTATTTTTCGCAATCATCTGATAACCGCGCTGCTGCCGTTAACTCCCGACTGCGCAACTTGCCAAAGGGGCATCGGTGGAGGCGAGGGTGATGATAGTTGTGAAAGAGTGTTCAGTGGTGGTGAGGAGGAGCCCCTGAGCTCCGCCGAGTAAATCGATGACACCGGAATGAAAACTGGGAGGGGGGAGTACATATACTTCTTTGCAGTAATAAATAAATACTTTCGTCATTCCACTTGAATTCTAGCATGGAGTTTCGTAGCACGATGAGTGCTACCATGTATCATGCGAGTTAAATGTTAGCATGGGACCGAAGACACTGAAAGCCCAAAGGCATACAACGGCTGGGTTTACAAGCAAGGCTATGCACGCATCACCTGCTACATGGTGCAGCTTCAACAACCCCTTGAAATGATGGCTCTGTTAGGGTGCCTGTCTCTAGCAGCTACGTTTGTCGAGAAAAGTCTTTGGAGTTCTCCTACAGAATAAACTTAATCCGCATATTAGCATGCAAGAGCGGGGCGTAAGGCGCAAACTGCAAGCTGAGACGGACGTGCCACTGCCTACTTGAGGAGGGCTGCAACCCACATTCTGGAGTGTGTTCGAAGTTAACGTGTAAGGAGGGCTATAGAGACCACCCATACTGCGACAAACGTGAATGCGTTTAACTATCAAGAATTAGGTTGCCAAACTTAAGGTTTTTTTCTTGTCCCTGTTTCCACTCCCTGCAGGTTACCTTGTGCTGCACAATTTTTCTGTTGTTGCTGTCGATGAAGAAAGCATTGAAGCAGAGTGGTCCCCATGGTCTCCAAAGGTCGACAAAGGAGAAGGGAAACCTGATGGCTACATCATACAGTTTAAGGTATGGTAACGGGTACAAAAGGATCTTTTTCCAGAAGGCTGAAACTTAGAACCGAGAAAATTGTTTTTTTAACACAATTAGGTGCCCTAAGGAGCTTCTACTGAACTGGGTGGGGTTGGGAAATTAATAGACGCGTTTCACAGCTTAGGTTTGCAACTGAATACCCATATTAAGTCATCAGCTGATGGGGGGGGGGGGGTACAGTAAGCGATTTATCGGTCCATGATATATCTCCGTGTAATAGATCTTCACAAGTGTTATTTTGTACAACACACTACAGAGGCTGTGCAGTTGTTAATGATGATACTGGATGGTTGGAAATCCCTGTTCTTCTCGGGCCTTTTGGGGTTGGGGAAGAATATAAAGGCGCCAGTATAGCAGCAACATTTGGTTGCAAATGCAAATGCGTTTGTTATGAAAACGTGCGCACTGCATAAAATTGTGATTAGGTATGAAATGCTTAAACTTTTCAATAAACTGCAGTTACATGCAGCCTTTATGGTTCCTATATTTGACTCCTGCAGACCACTCACCCAATTAAAGAACAGACCGGCACATTGCATTGTGAAAGTCAGCCGGGTTTCCAATATATACAGAACGTTCTTGGGTGGTTCATGCATTATTGATGAATTCTTGAATCCTTTCCATCAGGAACTAGACAGAATGGAGTGGAACAGGACTGACCTTATCCCAGACCCAGGAAATGGAACGCTGTCGTACGCGATCACTGGCTTGAAACCGAACACGGATTATCAGGTTCAAGTGTTGGTGCACGACACCAGCGGGCACGTCCACTATCAGACGGCACATACGGAAAGGACAAAAACTCGGTGTGGAGGTCAGCGCAATCAATTATTCCTTTTTCATCTCGCATGCTGCATAAAAGGGGGGATCTCAGGGTTACACAGATGCAGTTTTATGGCCACATATGTACATCCACTAACCTGTGCTTCAAAAATGCGATAATGCACAGAAGACCCCTTTCATATGTAAGCAACTTAATTCCAATGAATTTGTGTCGCATTTGACTTAAAAACCAAGGCTTTTAAACTGTGAATATTTTAAACTGAGACGCGAGATTTTATAGCTGCCTTTATTAAGTGGACCTCAAAACACCCTGCAGTGCTTGGCTTCCTGCACCACGGCTGTCATTGTACTAAACTCTGGTATTGCCGGAGCTTGAATACAGTTAATATACAGTCGACTCGCGATAATTCAAACTCGAAGGGTCCTCAGGATTTTGTCTGAAATATCCGAAGCTTCAATTATAAGAAGTTCTCATGGATATGACTCCGGGGAAGGTGACAACACACATTATGATTAGGCGTTGGTTTAAATCACATTTTTTGTTTCTAAGTGTTTTTAAACCCTAAATGCACAAAATAAACAGAAAGAAAAGCATGAGGTCCACAAGCCGAATTCTGTGCCCGTCACTTTCCTAACTGCCGCGTCATTTTCATTTCTTCTTTTTTTTTTTTTTTTTGCTGAGACGCGACACGCGAATGCCTGATTGTGCGTTTTTCTTCTTTGTTTTTGTGACAGTGTACCGTGTTAGCTGGTGGTGTTGACCGTTAGCTGGTGTTGACTGCTTCAACAAGTGTAGGCACTCAATCATGTTCGGACTTTTTTGAGGCGTGCTTGTTGTTTTGGTTTCTAAGCCGCACCATAAAAACGGTAAATAAGGCTGGAAGGTTGAGCAACATCGTGGTCTATACCTTACTTGTGCTTCGTTTCAAACATTAGTTGAGTGGCAACGCTCTTTTCCTCAAAGGTTTGAGGCTCCTATTTCTCATTTTTCGACTATTATGATTATACACGCCCACAAATTTTCAAATAGTTGCAAGAAAGCAGTGGATAATTTCCAATATGGACACGCAAAAAGTAAGAATTAACCCAATGACGTATTTTGAATTAAGCGGCTTTTAAATAGATTGCAAGGATAGCGGGCCAACCAAAAATTTTAATTTTGTTTGAATTAACTGAAAGCACAAATTATCAGAGATTGAATTATCGCGAGTCTACTGTATTTTCATTTAATGCAAAGAGGTACTTATTGAGACCATTCCTCCAGTAGTGCTAGCTGGGTGCATCAGGAAAAATTCATATTCCGCTACACGGGCTGTGGCTAAGGCAGTTAGTTTAACAAATAGCCGTTTCTATATGCCCAAGAGGTTACAAATTGTGGCATTGGCTCCAGGTTTATAAAGGGGTACTGGATATATCTTGAGGGTCATCCACTGCAGCAGATGGTCCTGAAGATATATTGGTAAGGTATCGGCCTTTCTATTTTTTAGAGGCGATGCCCCGTAGCGTCTTGGGCTGTCAGCGTCTCCTGTTTTCATCGTATCATGTAGTCACAGTACTCAAACACAGGGCACCTGTTTTCCAATGGCTCATGCTAGAACGTAACACATACTACAAGAAAAGTGTACAATGAATAAGACTGGTTCAAAAAATCTGTCGAATTAAAGATGTGTGGTACACTCCCTGTCCACTTCAGCAATCGTCAATCACAAGCAGAAGCTGTTTGTATAAACGGGTTATAATTTTTTCTTACACTTAAGTATGCCCACCGGCTCTTGACGCTAGACCTGATCGGGTTGGGTGGTCGGTCGATCGAAGAAAAGGCAACTGTAACCTGGTGCCGGGGCCTCGTTGATCACCGAGGACGAGCCTCCAGGGTGGGCATTGCGCTGCGCCGCAGATAGGGCATGCCGATTTCTTACATACGGTTCAACGCAAGAGAGGGCGCCACCGCCTCAGCAAGCAAGCAATTTCTCCTCCTACCGGCACTTCTCTGGCGCCCAATCAGCGTGCACCATGTGTCAAGACAGAGACTTACAATCTTTGAATGCACACACTGCATGTTTCTCCCCTCCACATATTCCAGGTTTGGGGAGATGGCCCTAGACTTTTTGTTCATTTTCCAATCTCAATACGTGGCCCATTTGCGTGCGCTTTGGTCTGTTTCCTATGTAGCGATTTCCTTGGTGCGATTGGCCCTCGCTGGCCTTGCGCCATTAAAACCCATAGTATTCATCATCATCCACCAGTTACAATGCCCCCCTTTTTTGATTAGGGAACAAACGGGTTGAATACACCATAGAATAAATGAAGCGAAAGAAGGCTGGGCTTATGGTGATGCGGGGAAACCTAACCAAGCCCAATTTAACACAGCCTAGCCCCTCCTAGCCAGCCTCATTCAGGTTTCGCTAACTTGACTGTGCCTAGCATAGCCTATAGGCTGCCCCAGCCTAACTAGCCTAGCCTTAGCTAACCTGACCCAGCCTGCTAACCTGACCTAACCTGACCCAGCTAGGAAAGAATGGAACATACCCTACTGCCCCTGGCCTAACCGAGCATAATATTAGATTACCTTACTTCACCTCATCTTACCTGACAAACTTTGTTTAAACTAATGGGATCTTACCTTGCCTTACTTGGCCCTACCCTACCTTACTGAACTTTATAACCTATCCTAACCCAAACTTATCTTACCCTACCTTACCGGACTATACCCCACCCTATCCTACTCTATAGTAGTGACAATTACCTTACCTGAAATGATCTGACCTAACCTACTTTATCATGCCATACTCCGCCCTGCTCTACCCACCAAACATTACGTAATGTACCCTGATCTTACATTACTCAACTTTACCATATCTTATCCCACCCTGCCCGACCTAATTGAACTTTAGCTAATGTAACCTGGGCTTACTCTTTTACCTTTCCACACCCTTCCCCACTCTGCATTACCGAATTGATTTTTATTTCATATAACCTGATCTTAACTTGCTCTGCCCAAATTTACCATACCATGCACCACCCTATCTTACTTATCGAACTTTATCTAACCTGACCTTAACTTACCTTACATTATCCTGCTCTGTGCAATCCAAGCCAGCCTTTTTGTCAGTGCTACTGTCTATCTAAGACCATTTTCCTTGCTTCTTTCAGCCCCACTATCTCCACCCCACAGCTTTACGTATGAAGAAAAGCCAAGCAGGCGAACAACTGAGCTCAAGTGGCAAGTGAGACTCGTTTGCATGTTATGAAAATCAAAGTGTTTTGTTTTTATTTCTTTTTTGCAAGAGATAATGAATATGCCGAGATTAGGCGTAGAGCGGTGGGGGCGAAAATAGCGCCACCATGTTGACAACACATGCCAACCAGGCCACCATGCCACGTGGTCATTCTGTTCACCCTTGTATTGTGAACCTGTAACTTTGGTCTTAGAAAGTAGAGAGTTTTTTCTTTGGGTAGAATGAAATACATAGCAGTATATGTTGTATACAGCAGGGTGTAAAAGATGTCTGGGTGCAGGGATATTAGGATACTAAAAAACACTGGAATGTATTTTAGAAAAATTAGGTGACACTGTGCTGTAGTCACGAAAACATTGAACCACTGCCCCGGGAAGTGTAGCTAATTGCAGCATGCTGATTCATTTCATGATCGCAGACGAGATACAGTATTTAAAACACTGATTTTTTCTGTTCAGTTTAAATTACTTGTGCAAGTTATAATCTGTGCAGGGCAATTGTCGAGGCTGCTCATTATCTTAAGAACAAGAAGGGTCAAACCTAAATTCATGGTTCGAACAGCGTTAGAGCACCCGACCATGGCGGCGGTCAGGCCAGCGCTGCAGCAGAGGTTGCTAAGAATCTCTCGCTCTAGACAGGACGCCTTTAGAACATGACCCTGGCAACGTTCACCACACGCACCCTCTCGAATGAGAGAAGCTTAGCTGTAGCTTTAGAGGAGCTCCCGGACATTAAGTTGGATATTATAAGTTATAAGAACAAAAGACGGCTTCATGGAGTTTACTAGCGGGCATATTGTGTGCTACAGTGGGCCCCAAGAGAAGAAAGAACACGGGGTGGTATTTTCTATCCACAAAGAAATGGCAGGAAACGTGGAAAAATTCTTCAGCATTAGTGAGAGGGTCGCGGCCGTTGTGACCAAGATAAGCAAGCGTTACAGGCTAAAGATAGTACAGGCCTATGCACCAAAAACTAGTTACGAGGATGAAGCTGCAGACATTTTTCCCAAGAACTTGGAATCACCAGTGAAAACGAGAACAACACTGTCACGATTGTGATGGGACACTTTCACTCAAAAGTAGGTAAGAAGAAAAGAGAGAAAGGTCAGTGGGAAACTTTGGAATAGACAATCGCAACAGTCGAGGAGATACACTGGTGGGATTTGCAGAGAGGCACGACCTGAGTGTAATGAACAGTCTTCGGTAAATTAAGGAATAGGAAATGAACACGGAAAAGCCTTGATGGTGCAACAAAAAACAAAATTGACTTTATTATAAAGGACAACCCCGATACTGTGCAACACATAGAGGTGCGATAAAAGGCTTGAAGCAGCGATCATAGAGGGGTTAGATGCAAAGTAATGCTAATCTCAAAACAGGACATGAAAGGACATGAATATAGAATAACCCGTCAAAACCCATTCGTGCTTCGAAACGAGGAGAACAAGGATAGTGTTGACAGGCTAAACGACAACCTAAGCAACGACAATCACAGAGTCAGCAGCAGCCATGGGAGAAGCGGCATGTTGGAAAGAAACTAGAAAACTAAGAAAATGAACGAACTAGTTGTAAAACGTAAGAAGATGAAGGTGTCAACTGCAGCGGATCAAATTTAGTTATCAGAGCTGTCTAGATATATTAGCAGAAGTAAAACAAACGACGTACATTCGTGCATATATCATGGCAGTGATCGAGTAAATGCTGCAAATTGCAGGAAGTTTGAAAGCGACTAAGAGGAAGCTCACCATTGGCAAAGACAGATAGTACGCACTCAAAGATGAGCAGAGTAACATTACACACAACTTAGAAAAGATACTAAAAGTAGCAGAGCGATTCTACACCAGACTGCATTCCAGCGGCGTTACATCAGAGGAAACTACTGAGAGTACAAGCTTAACTTGCAAATTCACACTAGTTACGAAAGAGGAAGTTGGAAAGGCTCTCAAGGACATGGAAAGCGGAAAACCTGCAGGTGATGACGACAAAACGAAATTGTTATGAAAAGGTCGATAAATTATTTTCAGTATGCTTAAGTTCATTAAAGGGGCCCATAGCCTGGAAAAATGCCAACACAGTTAAGATTCTCATGAAGGGAGATACAAAAGATGTTAAAAATGACAGACCCATACCCGTACTGTCGGTTGTATACAAACCATTTACCAAAGTAATGTAGTTAATTGCATAAGTGACAGCACCGGTTTCAGGCAACCTAGACAGCAGGCTGGATTTAGGAAAGGGTACTCAACCATGGATAACATCCATGTTGTCAAGCAAGTGATAGAAAAATCCGCAGAGTACACTAAACCCCTTTGCAAGGCATTCATATTTTACGAGAAAGCGCCTGATTCCGTTCTCACCGAAGCCGTGCTAAAAAGCATTAAAGGAGCAGGGAATAGAAGAGACCTACATAAGACTTCTAGGGGACATCTATAAGGAATGCACGGGCAGGATAACGCTCCACAAGCAAAGCGATAAGTTGCCGACCCAAAAGGGTGTAACACAATGAGACACCATCTCGCCAAATAAAACTGTTCAGAACATGTCTAGAGGGGATATTCAGAAAGGTTTAGTGGGAAAACATAGCATTAAGGATAAAGAGGGACAACTTGAGCCATTTGGGGTTTGCGAACGACATAGTCTTGCTGAGTGAGACTGCCAAAATACATGCAAACAATGCTTGAGGAACTACAATCAGAAGGCACGGCCGTGGGGCTAAAAATAAACCTGTTTAAATGTGAAGAAATGAGGACTTCGGCTGGCCATGTAGTGAGGCGAACCGACAACCAGGGAACAATTAGGGCAACAGAGTGAATACCAAGAGATGGGTCTAGAAGAAAGAGAAGTCCAGTAATCTATTGGAGGGATGAAATAGAGAAATTCGGGGGTGAACTGTGGACTCGAGCAGCGCAGGACAGGCGCGGTTGGAGTTCAAGGAGGGAGGAATTCGTCCATCACTGGGCCTGAGTATTCTGATGATGATGAATATGGGTCAGTCACAATTCGAATAAAGGGAATTTATGGGAACAATCTCTTACGGTGCACTTAGTGGAGGTGACATAATACAAAAACATAATGCTCTTGTCATTTGCATACCCGGCTTGCGCAGTGACCCTATCAATGAGCAATTCTGCTGTTTATGCAACTAGTTTATTGACCGTTGATGTTCCGATTGGGGAAATTTTTATTCAATGGACATGCCTAGTTTGAATAGGCATATTGTACAAACCCAGGATTGTACAAGTAGGAACGTACAACATATGGGGAAATCAATATAAATGGTATACGTCCATCGTGCAGCCTAACAAAAGCTGTAATCGCAGATGTGCCCAACTGGCAGATTAAAAATAAAGCTCGATTAGTACTCACTAACAAATATCATGTAAAAATATTTGTCAGGAAATTTAAATGCCTTACAGGGCGTGTAGCTCGAGACGTTAATAGGCTCTATGCATTGTCACTAAATAAAGGCTTAGCTTATTTATTCGCTCTCGTCCCGATAAGACAAACTTTACGTCGATTTAATTCAGCAAATTCTGTATCGGTATGAGTAAGATGTGGCGGCCGTTTTTGTTGCATTATTTGAACACAAAAGGGCTTTTTGCTAAATGATTAAATTTTATGGAAAATGAGTTTGTAGATACATTTGTTTTAGTAGAAGAAGGAGCAATCTATGGTAATGAAGAAAATTAAAAAAACAAGTGTAACTAGCAGTGTTGTACGGAACGGCGTTACAAGGAACGGCGTTCCTGGAACTAGTTCCTTTTTGGAGGAACGGAGGAACGCCACCGTTCCATTAAGGGTCGGTGGAACTGTAACGGTAACTCGTTACGTTTTCGAAGGAACGGCAGTAACGGCGTTCCTGCCGTTACATCGCTAGGATTTGGCTGTTTTTGATGCGAAGGCTCGAGTACAAAAATCCACAAAGCGCTACTGCGTTTCTCTTCCTATGAGATGGTCAGTTTGCCCGCCCTTCAGCCGTACGTGCTTCCTCGAAGGTCAATGGCAGAAGAATAACCACGGAGCGGGCCGCAGCTTGTGCTTGCTTTCACGCTGGTTGCTTACGCGGCGTTCGACGGGTGACTAGCTTAGCCGCGAGAATGCTTTTCACCCTTCATCGTTTATCTGGGGAGGCCAGAATGCGCGTCTGGCCGATAGAATTGTTCCCTGGCGAAGAAAGAATAGAGAGTTTTAGCAGTCCGTCCGTTCTGTCGTATGCGTTGTTACTGGGTTGACCGGGACCCGTCTGGGCACTTGGGCATTCGTCGCGGTAGGGGAATTAGTTCCGCGGACCTGCCTTCGCCATGTCCGTGGCTCCGCACCCTTCCTACTCGCCCTTCCGCGCGCTCAGGAGCAGACCGGTCCCGGTAAACCCGGTAACAACGTAGCCAACGAAACGGACGGACTGCTAAACGGGATCCGGACATTTCGGTGTCAGACATTTCGGTCCAGGACGTTTCGGTGTGGACATTTCTGTGCACGGACATTTTGGTGCACGACGTCTTGGCCCAGACATTTTGAGTGAGGGGATGTCCCAGGCATTCTTTGAACATTTCAGCTTTAATATTGCAATTTCGTGACTTGATATGATTTTACGTTCGAGACTTGTGCTTGCGCTGCCGTTCGTGGAAACGATCGCTAAACCCTGGCGGAGCATTGCCACGTGAAACCCAATTTCTGTAGCAGATGTAAAAATTAACGTGGTTAATTTGGATCCGTTCAACCATTTTTTGTTATTTTAACATTCATGTGAACAACCCTAATACTTTAAATGTTATCAAAACGCTTTCCTTTCACTTCACCCAACGGTGCAAGACGCTGCTGCTTTTAGTCTGCTCCTCTCCCCCCCACCCCCAGCAAAATGTCCGCGAAAAAACAACAGGAAAACGAGGCGATTAGGCGCGTGTGCATTTCGTTTTAATTATTCTCTCAATCAATCTCGCCTTCGTTGTATTCGGTGTCAATTCTACTTAAAACTAACAAACGAACGATCGCACTTACGGTGGCGTTACTTAGGGGAGGGGAAAGCTGAGCCCCGCCGGCAATCATCCCCCTAAGTAGAGAGAGAGGGGTGTCACCTGTTCTTCACCATTGCGTCGACTCGACTTCGAAAACTTGAAGACGAATGTTGCCGCTGTCGTCACACTAGCCTATTCATTTTTTTTTCTCCTTATAATGGGAGGAAGCGATGTATATCTGGGGTGTCCATGATATGCGGGACTTGATGAGTTAATTACCAAGGGGGCGACTGAAGGCGCAGAAAGAGCGATTCCTGGAGTGGGGGCGCCGTCGATATGACCGCAACGCGCGGAAGGGCGTAGCCAGCAAACGATAGTGGCCATTGTGTTCTCAGCGGCTTTTTGGGTGGCTTTTTGTGTCACATTATAGAGGTTTCGTGCGCCCATGGTGAAGGTAAAGCTTTTTCTCTGTTTTAAACGCGAAGTGTGCTATGTCATTGTTCTGAATGTATCGCCCAATTCCTGCAAACGCCTCCACTAAGAGGCTAGCAGCATGTGCTAAATAAAAAGTAAGAAATCACTGCGGTGACGCTTCGGAGTTCGGAGACCTTGAACTCCACCACGCCAGTAGGATTTTCAGGGGAAACCGAAAATAATATAACTGAAAAAGAAATCTCGTCGAGATTCGAGCGTACAGGCGGGAGGTGAGAGGTTGGGGGGGGGGGGGGCGCTAGAACAAAGAATTAAAATGCGGTAAATGTAGGCTTGTAAACATTAAACGAAGGCTGGTTGTCCCGAACACAATGGGTGGAATTTGTATGCACAACCGGTACGCGCTTAATGAGCATTTAGGCCATTAGAACCTGCGGCTGTTTTCCAAAAGGCCCGTTTTTCCTCCCCAACAATATCCTAGACCAGTGTTCGCGAATTCATTTTAGCAAGGCAGCCCAGCCTACGTAACACTCTTCATAAGGTTTTCTTCATTCTGGGGGGCTAGCTAATGTTTGTTACTTTTTGGATATTGAGAGTGTGCATGTAATTTATGTAATTTGAGGGTGTGTAATTTAAAAAAAATACAAAAGAGGCGGTAGACCATCGTAAACACGGGTAATTGTCTTAGCTAAAAAAGAGCGAATATAAATTAACAACCTGTCATAAATGAAAAAAAAAACGTGTGCTAAAGAATTCAATCGGCTGCATAACAGGTGTCCCCAGGAAGAGGTATTAAACAAAAATATATAAATGTAGAATTTCTAAAAATCCCTGGTAAAGATCGAACATGGCATCAATCAAAAAAATAAATTCACTGCTCCAAATTGTTGTCCATAACCCAAGTTAAGAAGAAATAATAATATAACGGCTGTCACAAACAGGCAAGCACCGGATAATTTGGTCGCCGAAATGTCCGTACATCGAAATGTCCGTACACCGAAATGGGCGTGCACCGAAACGCCCGTACACCGATATGTCCCTACACTGATATATCCGTACACCGACATTTCCGCACCCAAATATCCTGCACCGAAATGTCCTCGAGCCGTCTGGAGTTTGTCCGGTGCTCTCTGAAAAAATTCGCCTAGGAGCGTTTCTTTTGATTATCTTTACCTCCAGATAATCTGCTGCCGGTGGTGTTAATATTCGTATAATATACGTAGTTCGATGTAAGTTTTAAATGTCTCACTTAATTTCAACCCAGGATTTTTCTACACTATATTTTAATTAAAAAACTTAATTGTAACGTTAATGTAACGAAACGTTCCAATTTTCGAAGTGGAACTGGAACGCGTTCCTTTCGCAATAAAGGAACTTGTAACGGGAACTCGTTTCAAAATTGGCAAGGAACGAGGAACGAGCTTTCGTTCCTATTTTGGAGGAACGTGTACAACACTGGTAACTAGTAGCATACATGAACGGAACTCTGTTATTGTTCTTGGTAGTAAAGTCAAGCTGAACCGTTGGTATGGGCCACAGGTGTCGATAAAGTGACATTTGCAAATTAGTTTTTTTCAGGAAAAAATGAATGAGAGCAAACGATTAAACAAAATGGTGCAAGAAGGTCACTTCAAAGTGCACAAGGAATTGCAATCAGCCAGCAAACTACTGCTGCTGCCAGGTATCGCCCTTTGGTTTCCATGTTAGGGCGTATATATAAATTAATGCACTCAAGGGAATGCACTGTGAAAGCGTGTGGTAGGAGCTAGCTCACGAACTCGTCACGTTATGGTGCATAGCTGATTCCCTGGGTATGTTAGAGATTTTGGCATGGTGGCTCATAACCTCCCTCGAGTCTCTAGCACTTTTTCAAAAATGTGACCTTTGTGCATCGAACTCTTTTTTGTGTGTTAGATTTTTTGTGTTTTTGTGTGTAATAGTTGCGGGACTCTTAGAGTTTTTGTGTTTTTGGGTGTCAGAGTTGCATGACTCTTCTTTCAGCTTCCCCGCATGTCGGAATGGCAGTGTGATTATGTGAGCACTGAGGTCAGAGTCAATGACGGTGAACCCAGCGTCACGGCAGCTACCCAACAGACTTTTCCAACCACACCGTTTACGGCCTACCGCATTCAAGCCCGCCTCGTGACACAAGGGGGAAAGTACGGTCCTTTCTCAGACCCTTTTGAGTTCACCACTGCTGAAGCAGGTAAGAACTCTTAGCAAATTCAAGTTCTCTGTCAGTTGTGTATTACCAGGCTGGGATTTCGCATTTCCCGTTGCGTTTGTCACTTTTCGTGCTCAGTATCTCAGGGTAACCCGGTAAGTTCCTTATTGAGTGGGGCTGTGGAACATGTAAGGTTTCTAAAGTTATAAGAAAAGAAGTTTTGAATCTGAAAGGGTCTCATTCTTTGTGATATTCTTGGATCTATTAAAAAATAAAACTTGTTACCGTGCGAGACGGAACTGAAACAAATGCCAGGGGGAAAAGTCCTGCAAAGCCTGCTTCTGCCTGTTATATAAAATTGTCTTCATCAGTTCCCATTTTTCCTGGATCACAATTATTAACAATGACGTAGGTAATCCTCGTAAGTTTAATATTGTTACTCAGTGGCATGACGGTGAATAGAACCATGGCCGATGAGATGGGGATTTAATGGGCGAACACGTTTGCAGAAGCACAGGGTGGCTATGAACACTTCGTCTACCATCTTCAAAATTGGGTGACCATGCCGTAGGGCTTCAGAGACCACTTTTGTACTTCTTGGAGCAATATTTTGTGAAGGTAACCGAAGGTTAATTTTAATGTTATTTTGTAGCAACAAATGTTTTTTAGAACAGCGGGAAGCAGCAGATAACTGTGGATTCTTTTTGCATTAAATTTTTTATCGCGTCACTGGTGGCAAAAAAGCTTATTGAACCATTTAAACTTTAAGTAAACCAGGGGAAACTTGCACCAAGGTGTGTATGCAGAGCTTATATCCGTTATGAAAAGAAGCGAAAAAGGGGATGCATTTCCTTTCAAACAGCTGTTCATCACAGCTCAAAGCTTCTCAACAGGAGCAATAAGAGGCATTGCCCGACAAGGTACAAAAGTTAGCTTCTCCACCAACAAAAGGCTCCCAGAACCCAGAGATGACGCTGCCCGTCTAATAGATGTCTGTTCTAATTATTCCTAGCAGCTAGCTAGGCAGCCAAACGATGCATCCCCATAACGTTACGCCCTCTTGCCGGCTCCATTGAAAAGGGCTTTGTGTTCAGGTTGTGATGAGGCCAAGAATCGGCAGCAAGTCAGAGCAATACTGTGGGAGCATGTGTGATAGTGCAAAGTAGAATTAAGAGTAGGATAACACATATCGTACGGGAGGGATGAGGACAACCAACGAGAGCCCGATGCTGCTTCTTTTTATAGAGAACTGTGGCAGATTTGTGTATTGGAAAGCTGTGTGGGCACACACTAAGGACACACCCGTCACTTGTTATCATCTCCTATGTTCTTGCCAGTTTTTTGGAAGGAGGAATCGGAGGAAAAAGTTCATGCATTTGTCGACTGATTTTTCGACTTTCCCTCGCCATTTAGTTTCGTCGAATTCTCGTGTACCAGCCCCCAAGGAGGTGTCCAGCCTCTCTCTGCTAAAGCGAACCCCAAAGGTGTACCAGTTGCAATGGAAGCCGCCCACTGTGACCAACGGAAACCTGCGCTTCTACCATCTGCGCATCGGTGTAATTGGACTCTACCTGCGGAACTGCCCCGACTTCCAAGCTCCCGAGATAGTCAACGCCTCTGTGCCGGCCAACGTGACGTCAATCGAAGTCAGGAACGTGACGGCTGGTGCGACGTACAGCGTCTCCATACAGGACACAACAGTCGAGGATGGGCCCTGGAGAGACTATTACTTCGTCACCGCCGAGGAGGGTTTGTTGCCTCTGGGTTTCTTCTATTTGAGCTCCCTAAAAACGCTTTAGTATTGATGGGGCTGCTGTAAGGTGTAATCAAATAAGAAAATATTTAAATAATAGAATCATCGCACTTGTGCTGCTGTCGGTGAAGCGATATTCATTATGGTTTGCGGTCAACTGGATTGAACCTTGAGACAGCTTTACTACGCTTGGACACTCGCCCTGTGTCCGAACAAAAGATTTTGGGCACGTAGGCTGACAACAGGAAGCAAATCCTAACCGTTAAAGCCCTGCTTACATTTCTTGGTGACTCCTCTTTGTATTCTGGCTTCTAGGCTGCGACAAAATTGAACAGACTGCGAAATAATGTCTGAGCAGTTTTTTTTTTTTCATGGTTGATAGTCATGTGCTGAAAAGTGAACGGTCGTCATCTGATTCAGCGCCCCGTTGTACGTGAGACGTTTGTTGGTTTTACGGCTTGTACATAGTTCTTTTGTAGCTTTCATTGTAATTTCCCATACCTTCTATGTTCCTTCCTTTCTCTTTCTGTCCCCAGTACCCTCCCCCCAGTGGGAAGTAGCAAGCCCAAGATCAATTTCTCAGGCCGACCTCTTCTCCTTTTCAATAAATATTTACTCTCTCTCTCTCTCTCTCTCCCAGTTGGGATGGATTTGAAAACATCATCCCAGCTTCACCGACTTAACGCCGCGAACGTTGATATTGACAGCCAAGCTGCCTGGTGTTCCCTAATTGCAAAGTTAAGCTTCGTAGACTTTCTGAAAGCCAGCAGATTAATTTGCACTAGCCAAGACTGGTTGAGCAGTTATTTATCCGCTTGGCCATGGCTTCCATATTCCTCGCGCGCGCGCTTCTGGATTCACTTGACGATGCTGTGCCTGTCCGCGTGCCAACTCTCGCTGGAACTCCCGACAGGTGTTGTCTTCATGCGGGGAGCGCGCAAATTGTCCCGTTTTCCAGCCGCTCAAGAAACGACCGCCAAGCGCACTCGTCGATACACCGTTCCAACGAGGGCACCTCCATATTGCGCGCGCACCGCCCTCTGGTATCAAGCCGATTTGCTGGCATTGGCGTTTGCTCCGAGGCACGTGGGCGCCAGTGGCGCATTGGTGAATTATTGTAGCGCGTTGTACGTTCTTTTCTGTAATATACTGTAAATGATAAAGTTGTTGCGTATAACCAGTTTAAGCGATCTGGCTTAAAATGGCAGCTTTTTGGGCTGTGGTGGGGCTGAAATTCGCCTTGAGGTACTGTGGTCCACGGTGGGTAAACGATGCCGTGTCGAAAATACGTTTGCAATACATTTCCCAGTTTTTTTGTTTACATGTATGTGTCCGGGATCCCTTTAACGGGTATTTTGATCGCTTTACTGCAAAAACGGATGTTTGTTAAAACGATATAACCGTGATACGCTCGGCGCCCATGGGCAACAAGCAGAAGCACGTGTCGGTGTAACAGGCTTCTAGCTTCATATCCCAGCAGGGTTTATACAGGTAGTTTTTGGGTGAACTTAGTAAGTATTTGGCATATTACATAGTTTGTATTAAATTTTATCGATATATCATCTCCTCACCCTCAGCCACCACTGCCGCCAACTATATACAAAACTTCCTCCCTCTAGAATTTCAAGCTGCTCTGCAGCACAATTTAGCGTGGAACTAATGTACCACATAAATAAAATAAACAACACAGCTCTTGCAAAGCCTTATATAAGGACTTATTAAGCGTCTGCCATTGGGCAGCCAGACAAGCGTTCGTTTTGCGTTGCTTAGTTTGATGTTGCCGACAAAGAGACATCACATTTGGGTAATATAGTGAACTCTTGGCTGGAGTGAGTGAGTGAGTGAGTGAGTGAGTGAGTGAGTGAGTGAGTGAGTGAGTGAGTGAGTGAGTAGTGAGTGAGTGAGTGAGTGAGTGAGTGAGTGAGTGAGTGAGTGAGTGAGTGAGTGAGTGAGTGAGTGAGTGAGTGAGTGAGTGAACAACTTTATTTTGCCTGAGTCAGGATGGGTGAAGAAGGAGAAAGGAATCCCCTTTAGTAGCCCCCCTTCCCCTCAGATTGGCTGGGGAAAGGGATCCTAGGGAGGTAGTAGTCACTGTGAAAATCATTAAGGCCAGCCCACGTAATACTCCGAGCTCGGTATGCCGCAATGTGACTGCAGCAACGTTGGATATGAAACTAATACCGTCCGCGGCACAGGCGAGTTTCAGTGACCCATTTTAGTTTGCAATGAAGGTATAAAAATTATCTTCCACTAATCCAAAATAGATGTACAGCAGAGCTCAGCAGAACAAAATTGCCAATATATTTTGTGTTGAAGCACGCAAGCAACTCACAAGCTGCTACTCTGGCTCATTTACTAGCAACATTTTACTAAAATAATGGGTAAATTAGTGGTAAACCCACACGCGTCATACCTACAAAGCGTAGTCAAGGCAAAGGAGCGGCCGCGCCAGGCCTGCCTTGATCGCTGCGCACACTCCAGAGAGGGAGAAAGGCGGCTCAGGCACCGCGACTGCTGAGTGCAAGGATATGTTTATCTCTTTCTCGATGGAACGGTATATATTTGCGCGCTCCTCCCAACCATCTGTTGCGCACGTGCACAATGGCAGACTCTTCTCCTCCTCTCCTTGGTTCCACCCATCTGATCTGTGCTTCGCACCGTGCTCTCCCCATCTCCACTTGCAGCACCCGTGTTACCACCCCTCGTCTAGTCAAAGCCTCGACCAAGAACAGCTTCGCTGTTCAAAAAAATCTGCACTACATACAAGGCTTTGTACAACAAACATGGTCAAATGCTGACTGTGGACCTAATATAATCCTGCCAACTGAAAAGGGAAAAACGGGAGGTCCTCGCTTCACTTTGAGCAGCATTGCGGTGCCATGCTCGAAGCTGTACATGATGTTTGGTAGAGAAGGAACGACGTAGTCTTTGTAGGAATGGAATGATGAATCATATTATAGTGCTGCTATTCGCTGTTTGAAGGAGTAAGATGTTAAGCCGTATCATGATCCCAATTTCCAGTAATGCTTCCAGCATTAAAAAGAAAGTAGAGGTAACCCCACAATAGATTTTATTCCTGGAAAAATGAGCGTCGGAGCCCCGTCAGTGATTGTGTTGATTAAATTAGGCCTTTTTTGTTACGCCGTTTTCTCAGAGCTGCTTTTATTATACCCATTATTTGCTCGTGACATTCTTGCGCTGTTGAAAACCTTTTTTTTCCAGTACCCGAGGCCCCACCACGCCTCGATGCGCCTCAAGTAGGCGATAGGTCGGCGCTGGTGTCGTGGCGGGAACCCGACTGCCTACTGGCTAATGGCGTCATCACCGGCTACCGACTCGTACGCTCGTCCACGGCCGATTGGGAGCCGATTGCAGTCTCGTCAGAGGTGGCCGCAAACACCGTGACCATGAATGACCTCACGCCGTTCACCGAATACACGGTCACCATTTTTGCCGAGAACAGTGTTGGCACTGGACCGGGCGCCAACGTCACATTCACGACTTTGCCTGCTGGTATGTTTACGAGCGGTATTCCTTTAAACCAGGTTTAGCGTGCATTTTGGGAAACTTTCTTGGTGTTCACACCTCATATTGTGGGTTAGAGGTTTTGAGGCCTCGTGTTGCCGACACACTTAATCCCCACGGTTTCACGCAAAACGTGCCACACGGGTCATTCATCACATATGGAAATCTTATAGCATCAGCTGTCAGTGGTCGATTGCTGCGATCCTGGTGTGAAATGTTTCATACATCATGTTGATGCCTGGCTTAGATGGGTACACCCCATGCACGCACACATCCATATTTTTCAATGGCAAACGCCAACCGCGGTGGCTCAGTGAATAAGGCATTGCGCTGCTAAGCCACAGGACAGGGGTTTGATTCCCAGTCGCTGCAGCCTCTTTTCAGACGAAGGAGAAAACAAAAACGCCCATATCGAGATTTCAGCCGTGGCCAAAATTAATCCGGAGAGTGGCGTACACAAAGGGGGGCCCAAGGGGCTGTGGCCCCCTGCGAAATGTTTAGTTAGGGGGGTTGATAAATAGAGCACTTAGTCCGCCTAAAATCAAATGACGAATAGTGATCATTACTTTTCTGCCGCAAGTGACGCACTCATGAAATTTCTGGAAATTCGACGTTTGCTCCAACCCAACCATCAGCCATTTCCCAATGGCTCTGAAAGAATATACATGTTCGGAAGGCTAACTAGAGCTCGCCCCATAGACTCCTGTTTTGTTTTGATGTTTTGATTTATTTATGTTTTGTTTTTGTTTGTTTTCAAATCCCTCCCTCGGTTATTTTTTTTGGAGGGGGGGGGGAGGGGCGGGGGAGGTGTCCGGCCCCTTCCAAAGCAAAATGCTGCTCCCGCCACTGAT
Source organism: Haemaphysalis longicornis (assembly GCF_048455015.1). Classification (NCBI taxonomy): domain Eukaryota; kingdom Metazoa; phylum Arthropoda; class Arachnida; order Ixodida; family Ixodidae; genus Haemaphysalis; species Haemaphysalis longicornis. The sequence goes on from NW_027526225.1 coordinate 103,941,978, forward strand.
CCGGAGCCTCCACCATGGTGCACCTTATTTCCCAGGGGTAGCTTCGGTGCGTTAAACCACCAAAATTTAAGTTTGTTTTGTTTTGTAATGAAAAAGTGGGATGTCAATGCCTCACTTCTATGTCTTAGATCCTTTTGACTCGATCAGCTACAATTACAAAAGCGGTAACCATCAAACAACCAATAATTTCAGTCAATATTACCTAACATTTTCTCTCTTATTTTTCGAGTAGATATTTTTTAATGTACAAGGACACTAAGTGTTACTTCAACTTGCTCGTGTAAGGAAGTTTCGGAGTGTTTATTAGTGGAACATTTAATGAACAGTGTGAGGAAATACTGTATAGCATTGCTAACAACAAACAGCAGCCGTGCTTCTTTGCACAATGCGACACATAATAATTTTGCCTAATAATAATCGTAGAACACCCCATACTGCACCACAATCTCAACTAGAATTACGTATTTATCACAATAAATGAAATTTGCCACATAGGTAATCGGTACTTTAAAAGGGACACTGAAATGATTTGTAAACATTGTGGAATTACTTCCGAAAATTGCAGTCCGGAGTCTCTAGGCCATGTTTCGACCACTCTCGCTGCGGGTACGCGGCTCTATTGAGTGGAAAAATCAATTCGAAATGCTGTCCTTTTCTCCGCAACCTCCTTGCCAATTTCTATGATGTTTCGTATGACGGCAAAACAAGATGGTTTGTCTTGGTGGCGCTACTGCCCGGCTCACCGACCCTCCGACAGAATCAGTCCGAACAGCGTTTAGTCGGTCTCCAGCTGGCAGCTCATCGCAATTCATTCGCTCAGTTCAAACTGAGCCACGGCGCGCTTGTGCCTGGAAGAACGTGCTTTTAGTTTGTTAGTTTGTAGACTGCATCAAGCTCGAAGTCAAAGTCGCTCCACACAGGCGCACATGCGACGCTTCGATGGCTGGTAGGCTACTAGAAAGTTCTAAGGCCAATTGCCGGCGGGAGAAGAGTCAGCGAAGTTAATATAGGTACTAGGGAAATAAAATTAACAGGAACTTTTACTGTACAGCGTACAAACAGGTTTCAACAAGCACTTTTTGCGCTGGGCGAACTAGCACAGCTGTCAGCAGCACGACCACACATCTGCGAGCGCCTTTTCTTTTAAGCAATGAAGTCCATATAGATGAGATATTGTGGGAATGCGGGCGACACTTACTACACGAGCGCTATACAAGAAATAGTCATCTAAGCTGCTTGAAATGCGAAAACTGAATGTGAAAATGTGGTTGATTGTTCTTTCATGGGAATCGGTAAAAGCCGAAAGTGAAATGGGCCTTCACAGGAGCATTGGAATGTTTATTGTGGATCGATATGAATTGCACATCACGATATTTCGTCGGTATGGCACCGTTAGACGCATCAACATTAGACACTGGATTACACGAGCCGGATCATTGCGTAACTCTGATTGAAACCCCAGGCCCTCGCACACTGTGTGAACGAAACCGAGCGGGTTGTCAGCGAATCGTTTGGTGAAGTCACGGTCCGCTACATGATTTGCGGGTCGGAAGCTGTCTTGTGGGTGCGCTTGGCAGGCGACATCCTGCTGGCGAGCGATGTCCTGCTGGCGGGTCGCTTCGGCAAAGGTTCGGCATAGGTGCATTGGTCCTGCCCCGTGGCGTGTACGCCAGACGCTTGCGTTCAAACGAGCTCAGCTTGTGGAACGCCGCCGGTGTTCCACACAGGCAGCGGACGGTTAAACACAGCCGTTTTCGCAGCTATACGCTGCCCTTTGAGGCAGCAACTATTGGCGCTCATTAGCGTCATGACGCACTACTTCCATTCACCTCTCCAAGATGGCAGCACAGTCTTAATGAAAAAGTTAGAGGGAAGGTCATAAGTCGGCACAGCATATCACACTTCTCGTTGAGGCCAGAGTGATCGTGGGCCGGAATCCTGGGGCCGCCGCGCCAATTGAACTTATTCTGGGCATGTTATTTTCGTGATAGATATGACGTCGGTGAGGTTTGTGTAGCCCGATATAAGACACTTTCGTGCTGAAATGTGAACTGGCTCTAAATGATATACTTTATATTTCCGCCCCTGGCATCACTGGCTTATGGCGGAGTGGTCTGGAGTGCTGTAAGCATATTGTTTCGCAAGCCGCAAGTTGTAATCCCCGATAGTGCTTTTTTAAAGTTGATGTATTTGTTTTTGGGCACTGTTTTCTATACTGCATTCTCCATTCTTGCTCTGTAATGCTCACTGCTCTGCGATCAAGTTCGCAGAACTAGTGCATACTGACACTGGCGCACTGGCGAGTTCTGGTTGGCGTGCTGTTGCCAGAAGCGCCGACTGCTTGTGGGCAGTGGGCATATTCTGGAATCAGCAGACCCTTGGCCTGGTGTAAACACGCTTTTTACGACACAGGCATGAGCCAGGCAAGCTCCAAAGATGGGGGGAAAACGAATCGCATTTGAGCGTCTGCGGTGACGTGGAGGCCGTTCATCCACTGCATACACCTGGGCTAGTGATTGGTACGATTCCAAGCTGTGCTGTTAGGCTTATCTGACGCATTTTCTCTGACGCGCTTATCTGACGACAACATGGAAGAAGCGCGGTATATCGATTACTGAGATGTCAAGAATGTCTATCCAACGATTAGGTTGGATGCCAAGCACGTTGTTTTACAGAACCTAAACCAAAACTGGTTTGAATTCTAATCTTGGAAATCGTCCAAACACGTAGCACCTTTTACTGACACCACTGCTGTTTGTGCGGCCGCCGCATACCGCGCGTAGCAGTTTTTTTTTTCCTTTCAGGTTTTATAAAATAAACACCGCCTTATCACCCGGATGAACGATTAAAAGTGTGTTTATTTGAGCCACTCTACGTAGTGCAAGCGAAAATGGGAGCTTGACAAATTTACTTCAGTGAGCCTTTAAGGCCAGAAACCGTCATTGTTGCGGTTATTGCAGTTGTCTGGGCAGGAATATGGCATTTGTAGGGGTTAGTTGGTGCTGCATAGCTGGAATGGAGAACGCCTAAACTTTGACTAGTAGAACGAGGACGAGAAGGACTACAAAACAGAATGAAGCGCAAACGAAGCGCAATGTTCTTTTTTCTGTTTGGTAGACTTTCTCGTCCTTGGTCTACTAGTCAAAGTTTAAGCACTCTACACTCCAAGAATATGGCCTCTGCTGTAAAAGAGTAAGCAAGAATTCATGTGTGATTCAATAGAATTTGAACGCGGGCCTGTGTGGTAGAAGCGCACTCTATCATTTCTGCATATTGGAAGTGGTGAAACCAATGTCGTCGCTCCTTTCTATGTGAGACATACCCACTTGCGGACTTGGTAAGGAATCGGGAGCTTTGAGGGGCTATGTGCCTGCTTCACAAAATTCACAAAACTTTGAAGTGGAGGCGTAAAAGTTGTAGAATAGTGAGTGACATCTCGACGTGATTTGCATGTGACTAGAAGAGGTGCACACCAGCCACGCTCAACCCTGATTCTATGGAAGCTGTGCGTGGTTTGTGCTAGTCTGCTTGCTGACAGAATCCAAACCGCAAGACGAACAAGCGAAAGTGAAGAAAAAGATGCACAACAGTGGGGGAGAGAAAATGTCAGCTGATGTATTTGCGGCAAGAGCCAACGAAACGAAAGCAAAGACAAAGACACAAATACGATGTAGCCGTAGAGCAGTTCTTAATAAGGATCACCAAACATTCGCCTTTAATTAAAGCTTGTGCCCTGAGGATTTTTTGTTTGTTTATTTTTGCTTGCTGTGGCTTCCATCTTTGTCTTTTTAAAACTTCTTCTCATTGTGAGAGATGGGATGATAAATTATGCTGAAGCGTATGGATCCATAGGACACAGGATTGGACCAGTAGTCTGCTCTCTGTGCATTGTTTTCTCTCACCATGCACCGAGTAATAGTGCCTAGTTTGTCTGAACTGACCTTTTCTGCCCTTCCCAGCGCCTCCACCTCCGACCAACCTGACCGTCTACAATGCCAGCAGCCAGCAGCTGCTCGTCAGCTGGCTGCCACCGCACCCGCCCAATGGTGAACTCGAGCGTTACGTCGTCCGCGTCAAACCGGTCGAAGAGGACGTGTTTCCCACAAACTTCACTCTAACGCCAGGGAACGCTAGTTGTGACAGCGAAGTCCGGGCCGGTCACCACTGCGCCGTCCTGTCTCCCTTGCTTCCCAACAAGGCATACCAAGTGCTTGTAAGAGCATAACAGGGACTTGTATTGGGGCTAATTGTTACGCTCTTGAAGGGTCAGGGGGAAAATGATTTTGACGTGCAAACTTGTTTTCCCTGCCTAGTTTAGGTTCGCTCAACAGAAAATTAAGAGTAACAGATGAATGAACGTAGACAAGAAATGTTAGTTGACACCCACTTGACACACACTTCAGATGTCAAGGTTTTGGGACCTTCATTTTACAATAAAGTAATAATTGTTTATTTAGTTATTTGACTTTTACAAAGTTGAACTTCATAAAATGATTTTAGCTGTTATGAGATGGTTTGTTTGAGTGAATGAGAGCAATAAGAGCAGATGCTACTGAAAAGCGCCCACGTTTTTCCTGCGGAAACTTCTTCAAAAGTACTCATGATTGGAGTGCTTGCTGAAGGCCGAAAGGGTAAATGGCATTCAAACTGAAATGTGTTCTATTCCTCTTACACACCTTCCAATAAAGGTAACGGCCAAGAATATGGGTCTGCTGCCATGGAGCGAACGCAGCAATATGATAACAGCCAAAACACCAGAGTCAAGTAAGTGACTGTGGCTTGTTCCACTCATTGTTAACATGTGCTCTTGAGGCAGTCTTCAAATGAAAGGTTTCAAATATTTGACCAGGTGCTGCCACTTTTCCGGAGAACTTCTAGGATTTTGTGAAGGAAGGGTACTAGTGCAGGATGTGTACACGTGGCAGGGGGTTGTATTTTCGTTCACACGGGAACAATTTTGTAGCAAAGCTACACTACGCCATCTCTGGCAGTCTTCGCGCAGTGACCAGTTTTGACCTTGAGATCTAGAGATTAAACCATACCCCCATTCGCAAGCGCCCGGAACGGAGCAGCGGCCCGATGGTGGGGAGAGCTAGGCGGGACGGGAGAGACAGGCGAGGAGGGAATGGAGCCGTGTCGCCACCTGGCGGAGTAAGGCGAGGATGCCACCGCCGCAGCGATAAGCGCGCGCCACAGAGGAAAGCCAGGAGGCCATGTGAAGCTCATGGCTGTGTGCGATGAAGGAAGCTTTCGCTATCAATTAGGGTTAGCCAAAGCTAAACCAGTGGCAACGTGGTACATAGCACTTTGAACAGCACTTCGGAGCTGTGAGTGGGGAGCGTGACTGATTCGAGCGACACGCTGTGAGCCAATTCGGAGCACTATACATTGCTCTCTCACGTAATGAGTCTTATTTTCGATAGAATTTGTCCCCAAATGTCTTTACCCAGAACACTGTCTCTGTCCGGGGGTCTGAGAGGCAACATGGTGTAATGATATCGCATTCATGTCACTAAAACGCCCATTGTGAATTTGTCAATGAATTTATTTTGTGGTCATTGGAATTTCGAATAACCATGGAAAGCATCACGGGTCTAGTGGGAAAAGCGCACAAGGGCTGTCGAGAGGCATCTACACATAGTGAGTTGACTGAAAAAAGTATACGTATTTTGAAGCCCCATTTCAGCGGCAGATGTATTGTGCACACCGAAAGAAAAATCAACATGGCATATTGTGAGAAGCATACGCTGTTCTCAAACAGTCGTATTTTTAATCGAATTCGCTTATCAGCTCAGCCACAATTTTGTGCTTTGCAACCTACAAAAGTACTAAGTAAAAACGGACTGGAAGACTGCAAAGATAATTGCGACAAGCTTGAAAATAAAAAATGAAACAAAGGCCCATGAAAACCATGGCAGGCAGTCATATGCGAGATATTGGATAAACGGGCGAAATCATCATTATTGTAATCATTATCAGTCAGCTTGTGTACAGATAATACCATTTATTGAGTGTATTCATCCTTGGAAATACAAGCAGCTCTTACAATATGTTATTTGCTTTTAAAAAATGGCGCAAATCAATCTTTAGTACCGTACTGGAAAGTCATAACTACTACTAGTTTTTTTTCTATTGAAACTTAGTCTTAAAGAGGACATTTCAAATCACCAGTATTTAATAGGGAACTTTGACGCCTATGGTGTAGTTTGTCCACACTGCGAGAAGAGTCGCGAGGAGTTAAGACGTGATCATATTGTGCAGGCATTTTTTGTCAAAAGTGTTTTTAAACCATAAATGCACAAAATAAACAGAAAGAAAAGCATGAGGTCCACACGCCAAATTTTGTGCGCGTCACTTTCGTATCTGCCGCGTCATTTTCATTTCTTTTTTTGCTGACACGCGACACGCGAATGCGTGATTGTGCGTTTTTCTTTTTTGTTTTTGTGACAGTGGACCGTGTTAGCTGCTGGTGTTGACTGTTAGCTGGTGTTGACCGTTTCAACAAGTATAGGCACTCAATCATGTACGGACTTTCCTGAGGCGTGTTTGTTGTTTTGGTTTCTAAGTCGCACCATAAAAACGGTAAATAAGGCTAGAAGGTTGAGCAACGTCATGGTCTATACCTTACTTGTGCTTCGTTTCAAACATTAGTTGAGTGGCAACGCTCTGTTCCTTAAAGGTTTGAGGCTCCTATTTCTCATTTTTCGACTATTATGATTATACAGGCCCACAAATTTTCAAATAGTTACAGGAAACCAGTAGATAATTTCCAATATGGACACGCAAAAAGTACGAATTAACCGAATGACGGATTTTGAATTAAGCGGCTTTCAAATAGATTGCAAGGATAGCGGGTCAACCGAAATTTTGAATTTTGTTTGAATTAACTGAAAGTACGAATTATCAGAGTTTGAATTATCGCGAGTCTACTGTATTTTCATTTATTGCAATGACGTACTTATTGAGACCATTCCTTCAGTTGTGTTAGCTCGGTGCTTCAGGACAAATTCATATTCCGCTACACGGGTCAGTGCATTTTTTACGCCCGTCCGTGCTTCTGTTTATTTTTCGCAATCATCTGATAACCGCGCTGCTGCCGTTAACTCCCGACTGCGCAACTTGCCAAAGGGGCATCGGTGGAGGCGAGGGTGATGATAGTTGTGAAAGAGTGTTCAGTGGTGGTGAGGAGGAGCCCCTGAGCTCCGCCGAGTAAATCGATGACACCGGAATGAAAACTGGGAGGGGGGAGTACATATACTTCTTTGCAGTAATAAATAAATACTTTCGTCATTCCACTTGAATTCTAGCATGGAGTTTCGTAGCACGATGAGTGCTACCATGTATCATGCGAGTTAAATGTTAGCATGGGACCGAAGACACTGAAAGCCCAAAGGCATACAACGGCTGGGTTTACAAGCAAGGCTATGCACGCATCACCTGCTACATGGTGCAGCTTCAACAACCCCTTGAAATGATGGCTCTGTTAGGGTGCCTGTCTCTAGCAGCTACGTTTGTCGAGAAAAGTCTTTGGAGTTCTCCTACAGAATAAACTTAATCCGCATATTAGCATGCAAGAGCGGGGCGTAAGGCGCAAACTGCAAGCTGAGACGGACGTGCCACTGCCTACTTGAGGAGGGCTGCAACCCACATTCTGGAGTGTGTTCGAAGTTAACGTGTAAGGAGGGCTATAGAGACCACCCATACTGCGACAAACGTGAATGCGTTTAACTATCAAGAATTAGGTTGCCAAACTTAAGGTTTTTTTCTTGTCCCTGTTTCCACTCCCTGCAGGTTACCTTGTGCTGCACAATTTTTCTGTTGTTGCTGTCGATGAAGAAAGCATTGAAGCAGAGTGGTCCCCATGGTCTCCAAAGGTCGACAAAGGAGAAGGGAAACCTGATGGCTACATCATACAGTTTAAGGTATGGTAACGGGTACAAAAGGATCTTTTTCCAGAAGGCTGAAACTTAGAACCGAGAAAATTGTTTTTTTAACACAATTAGGTGCCCTAAGGAGCTTCTACTGAACTGGGTGGGGTTGGGAAATTAATAGACGCGTTTCACAGCTTAGGTTTGCAGCTGAATACCCATATTAAGTCATCAGCTGATGGGGGGGGGGGGGGTACAGTAAGCGATTTATCGGTCCATGATATATCTCCGTGTAATAGATCTTCACAAGTGTTATTTTGCACAACACACTACAGAGGCTGTGCAGTTGTTAATGATGATACTGGATGGTTGGAAATCCCTGTTCTTCTCGGGCCTTTTGGGGTTGGGGAAGAATATAAAGGCGCCACTATACTAGCAACATTTGGTTCAAATGCAAATTCTTTTGTTATGTAAACGTCTGCACTGAATAAAATTGTGATGAGGTATCAAAGTCTTAACCTTTTCAATAAAATAGAGTTAAATGCAGCCTTTATGGTTCGCATAGTTGAGTCCCGCCGACCATTCACCCAATTAGAGAACAGACAGGCACATTGCATTGTGAAAGTCAGCCGGGTTCCCAATATATACAGAAAGTTCTTGGGTGGTTCATGCATTATTGATGAATTCTTGAATCCTTTCCATCAGGAACTAGACAGAATGGAGTGGAACAGGACTGACCTCATCCCAGACCCAGGAAACGGAACGCTCTCGTATGTGATTACTGGCTTGAAACCGAACACGGATTATCAGGTTCAAGTGTTGGTGCACGACACCAGCGGGCACGTCCACTACCAGACGGCACATACGGAAAGGACAAAAACTCGGTGTGGAGGTCAGCGCAATCAATTATTCCTTTTTCATCTCGCATGCTGCATAAAAGGGGAGGATCTCAGTGTTACACAGATGCGGTTTTATGGCCACATATGTACATCCACTAATCTGTGCTTCAAAAATGCGATAATGCACAGAAGACCCCTTTCATATGTAAGCAACTTAATTCCAACGAATTTGTGTCGCATTTGACTTAAAAACCAAGGCTTTTAAACTGTGAATATTTTAAACTGAGACGCGAGATTTTATAGCTGCCTTTATTAAGTGGACCTCAAAATAACCTGCAGTGCTTGGCTTCCTGCACCACGGCTGTCATTGTACTAAACTCTGGTATTGCCGGAGCTTGAATACAGTTAATATACAGTCGACTCGCGATAATTCAAACTCGAAGGGTCCTCAGGATTGTGTCTGAAATATTCGAAGCTTCAATTATAAGAAGTTCTCATGGATATGACTCTGGGGAAGGTGACAACACACATTATGATTAGGCGTTGGTTTAAATCATTTTTTTGTTTCTGAGTGTTTTTAAACCCTAAATGCACAAAATAAACAGAAAGAAAAGCATGAGGTCCACAAGCCGAATTCTGTGCACGTCACTTTCCTAACTGCCGCGTCATTTTCATTTCTTTTTTTTTTTGCTGAGACGCGACACGCGAATGCGTGATTGTGCGTTTTTCTTTTTTGTTTTTGTGACAGTGTACCGTGTTAGTTGCTGGTGTTGACCGTTAGCTGGTGTTGACCGCTTCAACAAGTGTAGGCACTGATTCATGCTCGGACTTTTTTGAGGCGTGCTTGTTGTTTTGGTTTCTAAGCCGCACCATAAAAACGGTAAATAAGGCTGGAAGGTTGAGCAACGTCGTGGTCTATACCTTACTTGTGCTTCGTTTCAAACATTAGTTGAGTGCAAACGCTCTTTTCCTCAAAGGTTTGAGGCTCCTATTTCTCATTTTTCGACTATTATGATTATACACGCCCACAAATTTTCAAATAGTTGCAGGAAAGCAGTAGATAATTTCCAATATGGACACGCAAAAAGTAAGAATTAACCCAATGACGTATTTTGAATTAAGCGGCTTTTAAATAGATTGCAAGGATAGCGGGCCAACCAAAAATTTTAATTTTGTTTGAATTAACTGAAAGCACGAATTATCAGAGATTGAATTATCGCGAGTCTACTGTATTTTCATTTAATGCAAAGAGGTACTTATTGAGACCATTCCTCCAGTAGTGCTAGCTGGGTGCATCAGGAAAAATGCATATTCCGCTACACGGACTGTGCTAAGGCAGTTAGTTTAACAAATAGCCGTTTCTATGTGCCCAAGAGGTTAAAAATTGTGGCATTGGCTCCAGGTTTATAAAGGGGTACTGGATATATCTTGAGGGTCATCCACTGCAGCAGATGGTCCTGAAGATATACTGGTAAGGTATTGGACTTTCTATTTTTTTAGAGGCGATGCCCCTTAGCGTCTTGGGCTGTCAGCGTCTCCTGTTGTCATCGTATCACGTAGTCACCGTACTCAAACACAGGGCACCTGTTTTCCAATGGCTCATGCTAGAACGTAACACATACTACAAGAAAAGTGTACAATGAATAAGACTGGTTCAAAAAATCTGTCGAATTAAAGATGTGTGGTACACTCCCTGTCCACTTCAGCAATCGTCAATCACAAGCAGAAGCTGTTTGTATAAACGGGTTATAATTTTTTCTTACACTTAAGTATGCCCACCGGCTCTTGACGCTAGACCTGATCGGGTTGGGTGGTCGGTCGATCGAAGAAAACGCAACTGTAACCTGGTGCCGGGGCCTCGTTGATCACCGAGGACGAGCCTCCAGGGTGGGCATTGCGCTGCGCCGCAGATAGGGCATGCCGATTTCTTACATACGGTTCAACGCAAGAGAGGGCGCCACCGCCTCAGCAAGCAAGCAATTGCTCCTCCTACCGGCACTTCTCTGGCGCCCAATCAGCGTGCACCATGTGTCAAGACAGAGACTTACAATCTTTGAATACACACACTGCATGTTTCTCCCCTCCCCATATTCCAGGTTTGGGGAGATGGCCCAAGACTTTTTGTTCATTTTCCAATCTCAATACGTGGCCCATTTGCGTGCGCTTTGGTCTGTTTCCTATGTAGCGATTTTCTTGGTGCAATTGGCCCTCGCTGGCCCTGCGCCATTAAAACCCATAGTCTTCATCATCATCCACCAGTTACAATGCCCCCCTTTTTTTATTAGGGAACAAACGGGTTGAATACACCATAGAATAAATGAAGCGAAAGAGGGCTGCGCTTATGGTGATGGGGGGAAACCTAACCAAGCCCAATTTAACACAGCCTAGCCCCTCCTAGCCAGCCTCATTCAGGTTTCGCTAACTTGACTGTGCCTAGCATAGCCTATAGGCTGCCCCAGCCTAACTAGCCTAGCCTTAGCTAACCTGACCCAGCCTGCTAACCTGACCTAACCTGACCCAGCTAGGCAAGAATGGAACATATCCTACTGCCCCTGGCCTAACCGAGCATAATATTAGATTACCTTACTTCACCTCATCTTACCAGACAAACTTTGCTTAAACTAATGGGATCTTACCTTGCCTTACTTGGCCCTACCCTACCTTACTGAACTTTATAACCTATCCTAAACCAAACTTATCTTACCCTACCTTACCGGACTATACCCCACCCTACCCTACTCTATAGTAGTGACAATTACCTTACCTGAAATGATCTGACCTAACCTACTTTATCATGTCATACTCCACCCTGCTCTACCCACCAAACATTACCTAATGTACCCTGATCTTACCTTACTCAACTTTACCATATCTTTTCCCACCCTGCCCGACCTTATTGAACTTTACCTAATGTAACCTAGTCTTACTTTTTTTACCTTTCCACACCCTTCCCCACTCTGCATTACCGTATTGAATTTTATTTCAAATAACCTGATCTTAACTTGCTCTACCCTACTTTACCATACCATGCACCACCCTATCTTACTCATCGAACTTTATCTAACCTGACCTTAACTTACCTTACATTATCCTGCTCTGTGCAATCCAAGCCAGCCTTTTTGTCAGTGCTACTGTCTATCTAAGACCATTTTCCTTGCTTCTTTCAGCCCCACTATCTCCGCCCCACAGCTTTACGTATGAAGAAAAGCCAAGCAGGCGAACAACTGAGCTCAAGTGGCAAGTGAGACTCGTTTGCATGTTATGAAAATCAGTGTTTTTTTTTAATTTCTTTTTTGCAAGAGATAATGAATATGCCGAGATTAGGCGTAGAGCGGTGGGGGCGAAAATAGCGCCACCATGTTGACAACACATGCCAACCAGGCCACCATGCCAAGGGGTCATTCTATTCACCCTTGTATTGTGAACCTGTAACTTTAGTCTTAGAAAGTAGAGAGTTTTTTCTTTGGGTAGAATGAAATACATAGCAGTATATGTTGTATACAGCAGGGTGTAAAAGATGTCTGGGTGCAGGGATATCAGGATACTAAAAAACAATGGAATGTATTTTAGAAAAATTAGGTGACACTGTGCTGTAGTCACGAAAACATTGAGCCACTGCCCCGGGAAGTGTAGCTAATTGCAGCATGCTGATTCATTTCATGATCGCAGACGAGATACAGTATTTAAAACACTGATTTTTTCTGTTCAGTTTAAATTACTTGTGCAAGTTATAATCTGTGCAGGGCAATTGTCGAGGCTGCTCATTATCTTAAGAACAAGAAGGGTCAAACCTAAATTCATGGTTCGAACAGCGTTAGAGCACCCGACCATGGCGGCGGTCAGGCCAGCGCTGCAGCAGAGGTTGCTAAGAATCTCTCGCTCTAGACAGGACGCCTTTAGAACATGACCCTGGCAACGTTCACCACACGCACCCTCTCGAATGAGAGAAGCTTAGCTGTAGCTTTAGAGGAGCTCCCGGACATTAAGTTGGATATTATAAGTTATAAGAACAAAAGACGGCTTCATGGAGTTTACTAGCGGGCATATTGTGTGCTACAGTGGGCCCCAAGAGAAGAAAGAACACGGGGTGGTATTTTCTATCCACAAAGAAATGGCAGGAAACGTGGAAAAATTCTTCAGCATTAGTGAGAGGGTCGCGGCCGTTGTGACCAAGATAAGCAAGCGTTACAGGCTAAAGATAGTACAGGCCTATGCACCAAAAACTAGTTACGAGGATGAAGCTGCAGACATTTTCCCCAAGAACTTGGAATCACCAGTGAAAACGAGAACAACACTGTCACGATTGTGATGGGACACTTTCACTCAAAAGTAGGTAAGAAGAAAAGAGAGAAAGGTCAGTGGGAAACTTTGGAATAGACAATCGCAACAGTCGAGGAGATACACTGGTGGGATTTGCAGAGAGGCAGGACCTGAGTGTAATGAACAGTCTTCGGTAAATTAAGGAATAGGAAATGAACACGGAAAAGCCTTGATGGTGCAACAAAAAACAAAATTGACTTTATTATAAGGGACAACCCCGATACTGTGCAACACATAGAGGTGCGAGAAAAGGCTTGAAGCAGCGATCATAGAGGGGTTAGATGCAAAGTAATGCTTAATCTCAAAACAGGACATGAAAGGACATGAATATAGAATAACCCGTCAAAACCCATTCGTGCTTCGAAACGAGGAGAACAAGGATAGTGTTGACAGGCTAAATGACAACCTAACAACGACAATCACAGAATCAGCAGCAGCCATGGGAGAAGCGGCATGTTGGAAAGAAACTAGAAAACTAAGAAAATGAACGAACTAGTTGTAAAACGTAAGAAGATGAAGGTGTCAAGTGCAGCGGATCAAATTTAGTTATCAGAGCTGTCTAGATATATTAGCAGAAGTAAAACAAACGACGTACATTCGTGCATATAACATGGCAGTGATCGAGTAAATGCTGCAAATTGCAGGAAGTTTGAAAGCGACTAAGAGGAAGCTCACCATTGGCAAAGACAGATAGTACGCACTCAAAGATGAGCAGAGTAACATTACACACAACTTAGACGAGCTACTAAAAGTAGCAGAGCGATTCTACACCAGACTGCATGCCAGCGGCGTTACATCACAGGAAACTACTGAGAGTACACGCTTAACTTGCAAATTCACACTAGTTACGAAAGAGGAAGTTGGAAAGGCTCTCAAGGACATGGAAAGTGGAAAACCTGCAGGTGATGACGACAAAACGAAATTGTTATGAAAAGGTCGATAAATTATTTTCAGTATGCTTAAGATCATTAAAGGGGCCCATAGCCTGGAAAATGCCAACACAGTTAAGATTCACATGAAGGAAGATACCAAAGATGTTAAAAATGACAGACCCATAACCGTACTGTAGTTTGTATACAAACCATTTTTCAAAGTGGTGTAGTTAATTGCATAAGTCACAGCACCGGTTTCAGGCAACCTAGAGAGCAGGCTGGATTTAGGAAAGGGTACTCAACCATGGATAACATCCATGTTGTCAAGCAAGTGATAGAAAAATCCGCAGAGTACACTAAACCCCTTTGCAAGGCATTCATTGTTTACGAGAAAGCGCTTGATTCCGTTCTCACCGAAGCCGTGCTAAAAAGCATTAAAGGAGCAGGGAATAGAAGAGGCCTACATAAGACTTCTGGAAGACATCTATAAGGAATGCACGGGCAGGATAACGCTCCACAAGCAAAGCGATAAGTTGCCGATCCAAAAGGGTGTAACACAATGAGACACCATCTCGCCAAATAAAACTGTTCAGAGCATGTCTAGAGGGGATATTCAGAAAGGTTTAGTGGGAAAACATAGCATTAAGGATAAAGAGGGACAACTTGAGCCATTTGGGGTTTGCGAACGACGTAGTCTTGCTGAGTGAGACTGCCAAAATACATGCAAACAATGCTTGAGGAACTACAATCAGAAGGCACGGCCGTGGGGCTAAAAATAAATAGGGTTAAATCTAAACAAACGAAGAATTCGGCTGGCCATGTAGTGAGGCGAACCGACAATCAGGGAACAATCAGGGAAACAGAGTGAATACCAAGAGATGGGTCTAAAAGAAAGAGAAGTCCAGTAATCTATTGGAGGAATGAAATAGAGAAATTCGGGGGTGAACTGTGGACTCGAGCAGCGCAGGACAGGCGTGGTTGGAGTTCAAGGAGGGAGGAATTCGTCCAGCACTGGGCCTGAGTATTCTGATGATGATGAATATGGGTCAGTCACATTTCGAATAAAGGGAATTTATGGGAACAATCTCTTACGGTGCACTTAGTGGAGGTGACATAATACAAAAACATAATGCTCTTGTCATTTGCATACCCGGCATGCGCAGTGACCCTATCAATCTGCAATTCTGCTGTTTATACAACTAGTTTATTGACCGTTGATGTTCCGATTGGGGAAATTTTTATTCAGTGGACATGCCTAGTTTGAATAGGCATATTGTACAAACCCAGGATTGTACAAGTAGGAACGTACAACATATGGGGAAATCAATATAAATGGTATACGTCCATCGTGCAGCCTAACAAAAGCTGTAATCGCAGATGTGCCCAACTGGCAGATTTAACAATAAAACTCGCTTAGTACTCATTAACAAATATCGTGTAAAATATTTGTCAGGAAATTTAAATGCCTTACAGGGCGTGTAGCTCGAGACGTTAATAGGCTCTATGCAGTGTCACTAAATAAAGGCTTAGCTTATTTATTCGCTCTAGCTCGTCCCGATAAGACAAACTTTATGTCGATTTAATTCAGCAAATTCTGTATCGGTATGAGTAAGATGTGGCGGCCGTTTTTGTTGCATTATTTGAACACAAAAGGGCTTTTTGCTAAATGATTAAATTTTATGGAAAATGAGTTTGTAGATACATTTGTTTTAGTAGAAGAAGGAGCAATCTATGGTAATGAAGAAAATTAAAAAAACAAGTGTAACTAGTAGCATACATGAACAGAACTCTGTTATTGTTCTTGGTAGTAAAGTCAAGCTGAACCGTTGGTATGGGCCACAGGTGTCGATAAAGTGACATTTGCAAATTAGTTTTTTTCAGGAAAAAATGAATGAGAGCAAACGATTAAACAAAATGGTGCAAGAAGGTCACTTCAAAGCGCACAAGGAATTGCAATCAGCCAGCAAACTACTGCTGCTGCCAGGTATCGCCCTTTGGTTTCCATGTTAGGGCGTATATATAAATTAATGCAATCAAGGGAATGCACTGTGAAAGCGTGTGGTAGGAGCTAGCTCACGAACTCGTCACGTTATGGTGCATAGCTGATTCCCTGGGTATGTTAGAGATTTTGGCATGGTGGCTCATAACCTCCCTCGAGTCTCTAGCACTTTTTCAAAAATGTGACCTTTGTGCATCAAACTCTTTTTTGTGTGTTAGATTTTTTGTGTTTTTGTGTGTAATAGTTGCGGGACTCTTAGAGTTTTTGTGTTTTTGGGTGTCAGAGTTGCATGACTCTTCTTTCAGCTTCCCCGCATGTCAGAATGGCAGTGCGATTATGTGAGCACTGAGGTCAGAGTCAATGACGGTGAACCCAGCGTCACGGCAGCTACCCAACAGACTTTTCCAACCACACCGTTTACGGCCTACCGCATTCAAGCCCGCCTCGTGACACAAGGGGGAAAGTACGGTCCTTTCTCAGACCCTTTTGAGTTCACCACTGCTGAAGCAGGTAAGAACTCTTAGCAAATTCAAGTTCTCTGTCAGTAGTGTATTACCAGCCTGGGATTTCACATTTCCCGTTGCGTTTGTCACTTTTCGTGCTCAGTATCTCAGGGTAACCCGGTAAGTTCCTTATTGAGTGGGGCTGTGGAACATGTAAGGTTTCTAAAGTTATAAGAAAAGAAGTTTTGAATCTGAAAGGGTCTCATTCTTTGTGATATTCTTGGATCTATTAAAAAATAAAACTTGTTACCGTGCGAGACGGAACTGAAACAAATGCCAGGGGGAAAAGTCATGCAAACCCTGCTTCTGCCTGTTATATAGAATTGTCTTCATCAGTTCCCATTTTTCCTGGATCACAATTATTAACAATGACGTAGGTAATCCTCGTAAGTTAAATATTGTTACTCAGTGGCATGACGGTGAATAGAACCATGGCCGATGAGATGGTGATTTAATGGGCGAACACGTTTGCAGAAGCACAGGGTGGCTATGAACACTTCGTCTACCATCTTCAAAATTGGGTGACCATGCCGTAGGGCTTCAGAGACCACTTTTGTACTTCTTGGAGCAATATTTTGTTAAGGTAACTGAAGGTTAATTTTAATGTTATTTTGTAGCAACAAATGTTTTTTAGAACAGCGGGAAGCAGCAGATAACTGTGGATTCTTTTGGCATTAAATTTTTTATCGCGTCACTGGTGGCAAAAAAGCTTATTGAACCATTTAAACTTTAAGTAAACCAGGGGAAACTTGCACCAAGGTGTGTATGCAGAGCTTATATCCTTTATGAAAAGAAGCGAAAAGGGGGATGCATTTCCTTTCAAACAGCTGTTCATCACAGCTCAAAGCTTCTCAACAGGAGCAATAAGAGGCATTGCCCGACAAGGTACAAAAGTTAGCTTCTCCACCAACAAAAGGCTCCCAGAACCCAGAGATGACGCTGCCCGTCTAATAGATGTCTGTTCTAATTATTCCTAGCAGCTAGCTAGGCAGCCAAACGATGCATCCCCATAACGTTACGCCCTCTTGCCGGCTCCATTGAAAAGGGCTTTGTGTTCAGGTTGTGATGAGGCCAAGAATCGGTAGCAAGTCAGAGCAATACTGTGGGAGCACTTGTCATAGTGTGAAGTAGAATTAAGAGTAGGAAAACTCCCATCGTAGGAAAATGAGGAAGGGAGCAAACGGCAGCCTGATGCTGCTTCTTTTTATAGAGAACAGTGGCAGATTTGTGTATTGGAAAGCTGTGTGGGCACGCACTGAGGGCACACCCATCACTTGTTATCATTTCCTATGTTCTTGCCAGTTCTTTGGATGGAGGAATCGGTGGAATAAGTCCATGCATTTGTCGACTGTTTTTTTTTTTTACTTTCCCTGGCCATTTATTTTCGTCGAATTCTCGTGTACCAGCCCCCAAGGAGGTGTTCAACCTCAGCCTCTCTGAGCTACAGCAATCCCCAAAGGTGTACCAGTTGCAATGGAAGCCGCCCACTGTGACCAACGGAATCCTGCGCTTCTACCATCTGCGCATCCGTGTAATTGGACTCTACCAGCGGAACTGCCCCGAGTTCCAAGCTCCCGAGATAGTCAACGTCTCTGTGCCGGCCAACTTGACGTCAATCGAAGTCAGGAACGTGACGGCTGGTGCGAGTTACAGGGTTTCCATACAGGCCACAACAGTCGAGGATGGGCCCTGGAGAGACTATTACTTCGTCACCGCCGAGGAGGGTTTGTTGCCTCTGGAATTCTTCTATTTGAGCTCCCTAAAAACGCTTTAGTATTGATGGGGCTGCTGTAAGGTGTAATCAAATTAGAAACTTTTTAAATAATAGAATAATCGCACTTGTGCTGCTACTGCAGGTGAAGCGATATTCAATATGACTTGCAGTCTACTTTATTCTCCTAGTTGGGATGAATTTGAAAAAATCATCCCAGCTTTACCGACTTAAAGGAGCCATGAAGAGAAAATACAACTTCGTTTAATTTGAAAGAACTAGGATTCAGTATCTCACTCAGCTCCATTACAGCCACAAAAGATGTTTTTTTGACGAAAAAAAGCAAGAAGTATTTAACAACTTTCAAATTTTGCGCCACGGTGACGTGTTATGAGCAAGAATGACGTCACACGGGCCAACAATAAAACATAATTTTCAGTACGTTAACTGCAGGTTAACATTCAAGTGATGCGGTAAAATGGAACTAGAGGCCCCATTACAGACGTCCAGTCATGTGTCGTCGCGACAGGTCAGTTAGGCGGCCGCCAATCGCACAAACAAGGTTCCGTGACGTCATAGAAAAGTTGCGGGAAATTGGCTATGGGGTCGCGACTGCTTCACACGTTTTCTTTATGATCTCCGTTATTTGTTCGAAGATTGCGATGATATTGGTATCATTGTTATCGGGACTAAGCAGTCTTTCTAATAAACCCAACTTGTATTTTGTCTTCATGGCTCCTTTAACGCCGCGAACGCTGATGTTAACAGTGAAGCTGCCTGGTGTTCCCTAATTGCAAGGTTAAGCTTCATAGACTTTCTGAAAGCCAGCAGATTAATTTGCACTAGCCAAGACTGCCTGAGCAGTGATTTGACCGCTTGTGCATGGCTTCCATATTCCTCGCGCGCGCTTCTAGGTTCACTTGACGATGCTGTGCCTGTTCGCGTGCCAACTCTCGCTGGAACTCCCGACAGGTGTTGTCTTCATGCGGGGAGCGCGCAAATTGTCCCGTTTTCCAGCCACTCAAGAAACGACCGCCGCCAAGCGCACTCGTCGATAGACCGTTCCAACGAGGGCGCCTCCATATTACGTGCGCAGCGCCCTCTGGTAGCCAGCCGATTTGCTGGCATTGGCGTTTGCTCCGCGGCACATGGGTGGAGGTGCAGGATCGGTGAATTTTTCATTGAAGCGCGTTGTGCGTTCTTTTCTGTAATATACTTTAAATGATAAAGTTGTTGCGTATAACCAGTTTAAGCAATCTGGCTTAAAATGGCAGCTTTTTGGGCCGCGGTGGAGCTGAAATTCGCCTTGAGGTACTGTGGTCCACGGGGGGTAAACGATGCCGTGTCGAAAATACGTTTGCTATACTTTTCTCAATTTTTTTGCTTACATGTGTGTGTCCGGGACCCCGTATAACGGGTGTTTTGATCTCTTTACTGCAAAAACGATCTAAACGTGATACGCTCGGCCCCCATGAGCAACAAGCAGAAGCGCGTGTAAGTGTAACAGGCTTCTAGCTTCATATCCCTGCAGGGTTTATACAGGTATTTTTGGGTGAACTTAGTAAGTATTTGGCATATTACATAGTCTGTATTAAATTTTATCGATATATCAACTCCTCACCCTCAGCCACCACTGCCGCCAACTATAAATAAAACTTCCTCTCTCTAGAATTTTAAGCTGCTCTGCAGCACAATTTAGCGTGCCACTAATGTACAACATAAATAAAATAAACAACACAGCTCCTGGAAAACCTCATATAAGGACTTATTAAGCGTCCGCCATTGGGAAGCCAGACAAGCGTTCGTTTTGCGTTGCTTAGTTTGATGTTGCCGAAAAGAGACATCAGATTTGGGTAATATACTGAACTCTTGGCTGGAGTGAGTGAGTGAGTGAGTGAGTGAGTGAGTGAGTGAGTGAGTGAGTGAGTGAGTGAGTGAGTGAGTGAGTGAGTGAGTGAGTGAGTGAACAACTTTATTTTGCCTGAGTCGGGTTGGGTGAAGAAGGAGGGTGGAATCCCCTTTAGTAGCCCCCCTTCCCTTCAGATTGGCTGGGGAAACGGATCCTAGGGAGGTAGTAGTCACTGTGAAAATCGCCAAGGCCAGCCCACGTAATACTCTGAGCTCGGTATGCCGCAATGTGACTGCAGCAACGTTGGAGATGAACCTAATACCATCCGCGGCACAGGCAAGTTTCAGTGACCCCTTTTAGTTTCGAATGAAGGTATAAAAATTTTCTGCCACTACTCCAAAATAGGTGTAAAGCAGAGCTCAGCAGAACAAATTTGCCAAAATATTTTGTGTTGAAGCACACAAGCAAGTCACAAGCTGCTACTCTGGCTCATTTTCTAGCAACATTTTAATAAAATAATGGGTAAATTAGTGGTAAACCCACACGCGTCATACCTACAAAGCGTAGTCAAGGCAAAGGAGCGGCCGCGCCAGGCCTGCCTTGATCGCTGCGCACACTCCAGAGAGGGAGAAAGGCGGCTCAGGCACCGCGACCGCTGAGGGCGAGGATATGTTTATCTCTTTCTCGATGGAACGGTATATATTTGCACGCTCCTCCCAACCATTTGTTGCGCACGTGCACAATGGCGGACTCTTCTCCTCCTCTCCTTGGTTCCACCCATCTGATCTGTGCTTCGCACCGTGCTCTCCCCTCTCTACATTGCTGCTCCCGTGTTACCACCCCTCGTCTAGTCAAAGCCTCGACCAAGAACAGCTTCGCTGTTCAAAAAAAATCTGCACTACACACAAGGCTTTGTACAACAAACATGGTCAAATGCTGACCGTGAACCTAATATAATCCTGCGAACTGAAAAGTGAAAAACGGGAGGTCTTCGCTTCACTTTGAGCAGCATTGCGGTGCCATGCTGGAAGCTGTACATGATGTTTGGTAGAGAAGGAACGACGTAGTCTTTGTAGGAATGGAATGGTGAATCATATTACAGTGCCGCTATTCGCTGTTGGAAGGAGTAAGATGTTAAGCCGCATCATGATCCCAATTTCCAGTAATGCTTCCAGCATTAAGAAAAGAAAGTACAGGTAACTCCACAATAGATTTTATTCCTGGAAAAATGAGCTTCGGAGCCCCGTCAGTGATTGATTAAATTAGGTCTTTTTTGTTGCGCCGTTTTCTCAGAGCTGCTTTTATTATACCCATTATTTGCTCGTGACATTCTTGCGCTACTGAAAACTTTTTTTTTCCAGTACCCGAGGCCCCACCACGCCTCGATGCACCTCAAGTAGGCGATAGGTGGGCACTGGTGTCGTGGCGGGAACCCGACTGCCGACTGGCTAATGGCGTCATCACCGGCTACCGACTCGTACGCTCGTCCACGGCCGATTGGGAGCCGATTGCAGTCTCGTCAAAGGTGGCCGCAAACAGCGTGACCATGAATGACCTCACGCCGTTCACCGAATACACGGTCACCATTTTTGCCGAGAACAGTGCCGGCACCGGACCAAGCGCCAAAGTCACATTCACGACTTTTCCTGCGGGTATGTTTATAAGCGGTATTCCTTTAAACCAGGTTTAGCTTGCATTCTGGGAAACTTTCTCGGTGTTCACACCTCATCTCGTGGGTGAGAGGTTGTGAGGCTTCGTGTTGCCGACACGCTTAGATCCCCACGGTTTCACGCAAAGCTTGCCGCAAGGGTCCTTCATCACGCAAGAAAATCTTACAGCATCAGCTGTCAGTGGTCGATTGCTGCGTTCCTGGTGTGCGATGTTTCATACATCATGTTTATGCATGACTTAGATAAGTATACCCCACGCATACCCACATCCATATCGTTCAAAGGCAAAACACTCACCACGGTGGCTCAGTGAATAAGGCATTGCGCTGCTAAGCCAAAGGACAGGGGTTTGATTCCCAGTCGCTGCAGCCTCTTTTCAGACGAAGGAGAAAACAAAAACGCCAATATCGAGATTTCAGCCGTGGCCAAAATTAATCCGGAGAGTGGCGTACACAAAGGGGGGCCAAAGGGGCTGCGGCCCCCGGCGAAATTTTTAGTTAGCGGGGTTGATAAATAGAGCACTTAGTCCGCCTAAAATCAAATGACGAATAGTGATCATTACTTTTCTGCCGCAAGTGACGCACTCATGAAATTTCTGGAAATTCGACGTTTGCTCCAACCCAACCATCAGCCATATCCCAATGGCTCTGAAAGAATATACATGTTCGGAAGGCTAACTAGAGCTCGCCCCATAGACTCCTGTTTTGTTTTGATGTTTTGATTTATTTATGTTTTGTTTTTATTTGTTTTTCAATTCTCTCCCTCGGTTTTTTTTTTTTTTGGGGGGGGGGGGGTCGGGGGAGGTGTCCGGCCCCTTCCAAAGCAAACTGCTGCTCCCGCCACTGATCCGGAGCCTCCACCATGGTGCACCTTATTTCCCAGGGGTAGCTTCGGTGCGTTAAGCCACCAAAATTTAAGTTTGTTTTGTTTTGTAATGAAAAAGTGGGATGTCAATGCCTTACTTGTATGTCTTAGATCCTTTTGACTCGATCAGCTACAATTACAAAAGCGGTAACCATCAAACAACCAATAATTTCAGTCAATATTACCTAACATTTTCTCTCTTATTTTTCGAGTAGATTTTTTTTAATGTACAAGGACAGTAAGTGTTACTTCAACTTGCTCGTGTAAGGAAGTTGCTGAGTGTTTATTAGTGGAACATTTAATGAACAGTGTAAGGAAATACTGTATTGGCGGTGAGATGTTTGAGTGGCGCCCCCTGGCTCTGACGTCGGCTTAGGTATTCGTGCCGCTGTCGTCTGCTACACTCCGCTTGTGAGGGGCAGCAGTGTCTGTGCTAGAAATCGCCCTCTTTGTTGGTGTAATGCATTAAAAAGCGTATTTCTAGTGAGTCAGTTATTTTGCCAGCTTCTGACGCATCTGGATAATTTGAAGCTGTGTCCCCCACTAGTTTGCAACACACGACGAGATAGAGAACAACTTTCTTCAGAGCATCGGTCAGAAGATCGTGTGTAACTCGTCCTCTCTAGCTTATTCGCGCAAGGATCAGCGCTCAGAGCTCCTCGATAAGTATCCAAAATCTGTAGGCTTTCCTGCAGTATTTTTGAGATGTTCTTATGAAGACTCAACAGTCTAATGCTACGTGCCAAGCAGCGAGCCCACACGCACATCGCACAGCAGGAAATAAAACGGCAGTCTTCTATTTCTTTCGTTGTTGTCTTGTATCAGATGAATGTTTCTGGTTTGTTTTTTTCTTTCCAACGAAGTAATTTTTCTGCACCGTCACAAACGTCTTATTAGGAGGTTTGGGGGTGTTTGGAGTCTCACATTGTGGATATTTTGTTCAGGTTGTATGGCATACATGCCCTTCTTCACAAAGTGGCTTTCATTACGGCTGCTTGAAAGAAGGTGCATAACCGCAGCGTGCTTTGTTTATGCACATGCAAATACAATGAGAAGGTTTGTGCTACGCCACCGCGATCGCGCCCCAAACAACGTTGTCCACAGTACTCGAAGGCGGCTTTTGTGCTCTGAATTTCTATCGTAACCATCGTTGTCATAACGAACTGACTATCAACCCGAACAATGATGACATGATTACGGTGTTGAAGGCCTGAAATACTCGCTAACTAACGCAATAAATAGTATGCCTGCATATATTACAAGAATCTAAACCGATGAATATTTCCAAGCAGGTCTTTATTGCTTTCCAACCCTTTCAGGCGCAAGGAACAAATCCTATTCTACTCGGGATGGCGTTCTATGATTTGAAGATTACTTTTACTCTCTTGTCTTGGTCTGAGGACCCGGCCCACTAACCAGCTCGATTTCATTGTTAAATAAAGTTTTCTACTCCTCCCCCTACTCCTCCTCCTTTTGAGTACAGTTTTCCTATAACGCATATCCGAATATTGGGAAGATATATGGCTTTGGAAACTGTACCGAAATATCCCTTCAGGTCTGAACAAACATAGTGTTATTGTATCTTTAACGTACACGTGACTCGTTTCGCTCAATAAACCTGCTACTGGTTAGGAGCCTGGTATAAAACTAGCACGTGCCTATATACACAGTGGGTTATTTGGAGCTCAATAACCTACAGTTTTTGCAGCCCATAGTTAATGTCGGCATACTTTCATGCCATGACAACGTAAAGCGATGCGATACAATACTTTGGAGCGTTCGGCAAGGTTTCGAAAACAGTTTTACCTAACATATGATTACCGGGAATCGTAATGCTTTCTGCCAAAGCCAACAGCCCTAAAGGTCTAGATTTCGTTTTGGTCTTCCATTTTTGCTGTTGTCGGTCATGAGCAGCTGACTGTTCCCTTTGTTCGAAAGATTGCTTAATACAGAAGCTTACGCCTAGCTCCGACTCCTCGCGCTTCGCACTGGACAGGCTTCGCAAGGAAGAGGACGACGCCGGCAATGTTTCTTCCGTAGCGGTATCCAAAACTAAACTTTACCTCACACCATGAGCTCGTGTATGCGATTTTAAGCCTATTAATATGATAAAATTTACCCACACGCCAATTCTGGTGCGGACGAACATCATACGTTGACTGAGCGCAAAGAAACAGCAGGGAGAACGAGCCTGAGTGAAGCAGACGACAAATGCGAGAATCCCTAAGCTGACGTCACAGAGGCGCGCGTCGCAGCGCCGCCCGTGTTCGCGCTCACCGCCAATAGCATTGCTAACAACAAACAGCAGCCGTGCTTCTTTGCACAATGCGACACATAATAATTTTGCCTAATAATAACCGTAGAACACCCCATACTGCACCACAATCTCAACTAGAATTACGTATTTATCACAATAAATGAAATTTGCCACAAAGTAATCGGTACTTTAAAAGGGACACTGTAATGATTTGTAAACATTGTGGAATTACTTCCTAAAATTGTAGTCCGGAGTCTCTAGGCCATGTTTCGACCACTCTCGCTGCGGTTACGCGGCTCTATTGAGTGGAAAAATCAATTCGAAATGCTGTCCTTTTCTCCGCATCCTCCTTGCCAATTTCTATGATGTTTCGTATGACGGCAAAACAAGATGGCTTGTCTTGGTGGCGCTACTGCCCGGCTCACCGACCCTCCGACAGAATCAATCCGAACAGCGTTTAGTCGGTCTCCAGCTGGCAGGTCATCGCAATTCATTCGCTCAGTTCAAACTCAGCCACGGCGCGCTTGTGCCTGGAAGAACGTGCTTTTAGTTTGTTAGTTTGTAGACTGCATCAAGCTCGAAGTCAAAGTCGCTCCACACAGGCGCACATGCGGCGCTTCGATGGCTGGTAGGCTACTAGAAAGTTCTAAGGCCAATTGCCGGCGGGAGAAGAGTCAGCGAAGTTAATATAGGTACTAGGGAAATAAAATTAACAGGAACTTTTACTGTACAGCGTACAAACAGGTTTCAACAAGCACTTTTTGCGCTGGGCGAACTAGCACAGCTGTCAGCAGCACGACCACACATCTGTGAGCGCCTTTTCTTTTAAGCAATGAAGTCCATATAGATGAGATATTGTGGGAATGCGGGCGACACTTACTACACGAGCGCTATACAAGAAATAGTCATCTAAGCTGCTTGAAATGCGAAAACTGAATGTGACAATGTGGTTGATCGTTCTTTCATGGGAATCGGTAAAAGCCGAAAGTGAAATGGGCCTTCACAGGAGCATTGGAATGTTTATTGTGGATCGATATGAATTGCACATCACGATATTTCGTCGGTATGGCACCGTTAGACGCATCAACATTAGACACTGGAATACACGAGCCGGATCATTGCGTAACTCTGATTGAAACCCCAGGCCCTCGCACACTGTGTGAACGTAACCGAACGGGTTGTCAGCGAATCGTTTGGTGAAGTCACGGTCCGCTACATGATTTGCGGGTCGGAAGCTGTCTTGTGGGTGCGCTTGGCAGGCGACATCCTGCTGGCGAGCGATGTCCTGCTGGCGGGTCGCTTCGGCAAAGGTTCGGCATAGGTGCATTGGTCCTGCCCCGTGGCGTGTACGCCAGACGCTTGCGTTCAAACGAGCTCAGCTTGTGGAACGCCGCCGGTGTTCCACACAGGCAGCGGACGGTTAAACACAGCCGTTTTCGCAGCTATACGCTGCCCTTTGAGGCAGCAACTATTGGCGCTCATTAGCGTCATGACGCACTACTTCCATTCACCTCTCCAAGATGGCAGCACAGTCTTAATGAAAAAGTTAGAGGGAAGGTCATAAGTCGGCACAGCATATCACACTTCTCGTTGAGGCCAGAGTGATCGTGGGCCGGAATCCTGGGGCCGCCGCGCCAATTGAACTTATTCTGGGAATGTTATTTTCGTGATAGATATGACGTCGGTGAGGTTTGTGTACCCCAGTATAAGACACTTTCGTGCTGAAATGTGAACTGGCTCTAAATTATATACTTTATATTTCCGCCCCTGACATCACTGGCTTATGGCGGAGTGGTCTGGAGTGCTGTAAGCATATTGTTTCGCAAGCCGCAAGTTGTAATCCCCGATAGTGCTTTTTTAAAGTTGATGTATTTGTTTTTGGGCACTGTTTTCTATACTGCATTCTCCATTCTTGCTCTGTAATGCTCACTGCTCTGCGATCAAGTTCGCAGAACTAGTGCATACTGACACTGGCGCACTGGCGAGTTCTGGTTGGCGTGCTGTTGCCAGAAGCGCCGACTGCTTGTGGGCAGTGGGCATATTCTGGAATCAGCAGACCCTTGGCCTGGTGTAAACACGCTTTTTACGATACAGGCATGAGCCAGGCAAGCTCCAAAGATGGGGGGAAAACGAATCGCATTTGAGCGTCTGCGGTGACGTGGAGGCCGTTCATCCACTGCATACACCTGGGCTAGTGATTGGTACGATTCCAAGCTGTGCTGTTAGGCTTATCTGACGCATTTTATCTGACGCGCTTATCTGACGACAACATGGCAGAAGCCCGGTATATCGATTACTGAGGTGTCAAGAATGTCTATCCAACGATTAGGTTGGATGCCAAGCACGTTGTTTTACAGAACCTAAACCAAAACTGGTTTGAATTCTAATCTTGGAAATCGTCCAAACACGTAGCACCTTTTACTGACACCACTGCTGTTGGTGCGGCCGCCGCATACCGCGCGTAGCAGTTTTTTTTTTCCTTTCAGGTTTTATAAAATAAACACCGCCTTATCACCCGGATGAACGATTAAAAGTGTGTTTATTTGAGCCACTCTACGTAGTGCAAGCGAAAATGGGAGCTTGACAAATTTACTTCAGTGAGCCTTTAAGGCCAGAAACCGTCATTGTTGCGGTTATTGCAGTTGTCTGGGCAGGAATATGGCATTTGTAGGGGCTAGTTGGTGCTGCACAGCTGGAATGGAGAACGCCTAAACTTTGACTAGCAGAACGAGGACGAGAAAGACTACAAAACAGGATGAAGCGCAAACGAAGCGCAATGTTCTTTTTTCTGTTTGGTAGACTTTCTCGTCCTTGGTCTACTAGACAAAGTTTAAGCACTCTACACTCCAAGAATATGGCCTCTGCTGTAAAAGAGTAAGCAAGAATTCATGTGTGATTCAATAGAGTTTGAACGCGGGCCTGTGTGGTAGAAGCGCACTGTGCAATTTCTGCATATTGGAAGTGGTGAAACCAATGTCGTTGCTCCTTTCTTTGTCAGACATACCCACTTGCGGACTTGGCAAGGAATCGGGAGCTTTGAGGGGCTATGTGCGTGCTTCACAAAATTCACAAAACTTTGAAGTGGAGGCGTAAAAGTTGTAGAATAGTGAATGACATCTTGACGTGATTTGCATGTGACTAGAAGAGGTCCACACCAGCCACGCTCAACCCTGATTCTAGGGAAGCTGTGCGTGTTGTGTGCCAGTCTGCTTGCTGACATGATTCAAACAGTAAGATGGACAAGGGAAAGGGAAGAAAGATACATAACGGTGGGGGAGATCTAGAATATGTCAGCTGAAGTAGTTTGCAGCAAGAGCCAACGAAACGAAATCAAAGACAGAGGCACAAATACAATGTAGCCGTAGAGAAGTTATTAATAAGGATAACCAAACTTTCACCTTTAATTAAAGCATGTGCCCGGAGGATTGTTTTGTTTCTTTACTTTTGCTTCCTGTGATTTCCATCTTTGTCCTTTTAAAACTTCTTCTCAATGTGAGAGATGGGTTGACAAACCATGCGGAAGCGTATGGATCCACAGGACACAGGATTGGACCAGTAGTCTGCTCTCTGTGCATTGTTTTCTCTCACCATGCACCGAGTAATAGTGCCTCATTTGTCTGAACCGACTTTATCTGTCCTTCCCAGCGCCTCCACCTCCGACCAACCTGACCGTCTACAATGCCAGCAGCCAGCAGCTGCTCGTCAGCTGGCTGCCACCGCACCCGCCCAATGGTGAACTCGAGCGTTACGTCGTCCGTGTCAAACCGGTCGAAGAGGACGTGTTTCCCACAAACTTCACTCTAACGCCTGGGAACGCTAGTTGTGACAGCGAAGTCCGGGCCGGTCACCACTGCGCCGTCCTGTCTCCCTTGCTTCCCAACAAGGCATACCAAGTGCTTGTAAGAGCATAACAGGGACTTGTATTGGGGCTAATTGTTACGCTCTTGAAGGGTCAGGGGGGAAATGATTTTGACGTGCAAACTTGTTTTCCCTGCCTAGTTTAGGTTCGCTCAACAGAAAATTAAGAGTAACAGATGAATGAACGTAGACAAGAAATGTTATTTGACACCCACTTGACACCCACTTCAGATGTCAAGGTTTCGGGACCTTCATTTTACAATAAAGTAATAATTGTTTATTTAGTTATTTGACTTTTACAAAGTTGAACTTCATAAAATGATTTTAGCTGTTATGAGATGGTTTGTTTGAGTGAATGAGAGGAATAAGAGCAGATGCTACTGAAAAGCGCCCACGTTTTTCCTGCGGAAACTTCTTCAAAAGTACTCATGATTGGAGTGCTTGCTGAAGGCCGAAAGGGTAAATGGCATTCAAACTGAAATGTGTTCTATTCCTCTTACACACCTTCCAATAAAGGTAACGGCCAAGAATATGGGTGTGCTGCCATGGAGCGAACGCAGCAATATGATAACAGCGAAAACACCAGAGTCAAGTAAGTGACTGTGGCTTGTTCCACTCATTTTTAACATGTGCTCTTGAGGCAGTCTTCAAATGAAAGGTTTCAAATATTTGACCAGGTGCTGCCACTTTTCCGGAGAACTTCTAGGATGTTGTGAAGGAAGGGTACTAATGCAGGATGTGTACACGTGGCAGGGGGTTGTATGTTCGTTCACACGGGAACAATTTTGTAGCAAAGCTACACTACGCCATCTCTGGCTGTCTTCGCGCAGTGACCAGTTTTTACCTTTAGACCTAGAGATTAAACCATACCCCCATTCGCAAGCGCCCGGAACGGAGCAGCGGCCCGATGGTGGGGAGAGCTAGGCGGGACTGGAGAGACAGTCGAGGAGGGAATGGAGCCGTGTCGCCACCTGGCGGAGTAAGGCGAGGATGCCGCCGCCGCAGCGATAAGCGCGCGCCACAGAGGAAAGCCAGGAGGCCATGTGAAGCTCATGGCTGTGTGCGATGAAGGAAGCTTTCGCTATCAATTAGGGTTAGCCAAAGCTAAACCACAGCAATTTTTCGTTATTACCAGTGGCAACGGGGTACATAGCACTTTGAACAGCACTTCGGAGCTGTGAGTGGGGTGCGTGACTGATTCGAGCGACACGCTGTGAGCCAATTCGGAGCACTATACATTGCTCTCTCACGTAATGAGTCTTATTTTCGATAGAATTTGTCCCCAAATGTCTTTACCCAGAACACTGTCTCTGTCCGGGGGTCTGAGAGGCAACATGGTTTAATGATATCGCATTCATGTCACTAAAACGCCCATTGTGAATTTGTCAATGAATTTATTTTGTGGTCATTGGAATTTCGAATAACCATGGAAAGCATCACGGGTCTAGTGGGAAAAGCGCACAAGGGCTGTCGAGAGGCATCTACACATAGTGAGTTGACTGAAAAAAGTATACGTATTTTGAAGCCCCATTTCAGCGGCAGATGTATTGTGCACACCGAAAGAAAAATCAACATGGCATATTGTGAGAAGCATACGCTGTTCTCAAACAGTCGTATTTTTAATCGAATTCGCTTATCAGCTCAGCCACAATTTTGTGCTTTGCAACCTACAAAAGTACTAAGTAAAAACGGACTGGAAGACTGCAAAGATAATTGCGACAAGCTTGAAAATAAAAAATGAAACAAAGGCCCATGAAAACCATGGCAGGCAGTCATATGCGAGATATTGGATAAACGGGCGAAATCATCATTATTGTAATCATTATCAGTCAGCTTGTGTACAGATAATACCATTTATTGAGTGTATTCATCCTTGGAAATACAAGCAGCTCTTACAATATGTT
This sequence comes from Haemaphysalis longicornis, assembly GCF_048455015.1. Lineage (NCBI taxonomy): Eukaryota > Metazoa > Arthropoda > Arachnida > Ixodida > Ixodidae > Haemaphysalis > Haemaphysalis longicornis. The sequence goes on from NW_027526225.1 coordinate 103,972,492, forward strand.
ATTTGCTTTTAAAAAATGGCGCAAATCAATCTTTAGTACCGTACTGGAAAGTCATAACTACTACTAGTTTTTTTTTCTATTGAAACTTAGTCTTAAAGAGGACATTTCAAATCACCAGTATTTAATAGGGAACTTTGACGCCTATGGTGTAGTTTGTCCACACTGCGAGAAGAGTCGCGAGGAGTTAAGACGTGATCATATTGTGCAGGCATTTTTTGTCAAAAGTGTTTTTAAACCATAAATGCACAAAATAAACAGAAAGAAAAGCATGAGGTCCACACGCCAAATTTTGTGCGCGTCACTTTCGTATCTGCCGCGTCATTTTCATTTCTTTTTTTGCTGACACGCGACACGCGAATGCGTGATTGTGCGTTTTTCTTTTTTGTTTTTGTGACAGTGGACCGTGTTAGCTGCTGGTGTTGACTGTTAGCTGGTGTTGACCGTTTCAACAAGTATAGGCACTCAATCATGTACGGACTTTCCTGAGGCGTGTTTGTTGTTTTGGTTTCTAAGTCGCACCATAAAAACGGTAAATAAGGCTAGAAGGTTGAGCAACGTCATGGTCTATACCTTACTTGTGCTTCGTTTCAAACATTAGTTGAGTGGCAACGCTCTGTTCCTTAAAGGTTTGAGGCTCCTATTTCTCATTTTTCGACTATTATGATTATACAGGCCCACAAATTTTCAAATAGTTACAGGAAACCAGTAGATAATTTCCAATATGGACACGCAAAAAGTACGAATTAACCGAATGACGGATTTTGAATTAAGCGGCTTTCAAATAGATTGCAAGGATAGCGGGTCAACCGAAATTTTGAATTTTGTTTGAATTAACTGAAAGTACGAATTATCAGAGTTTGAATTATCGCGAGTCTACTGTATTTTCATTTATTGCAATGACGTACTTATTGAGACCATTCCTTCAGTTGTGTTAGCTCGGTGCTTCAGGACAAATTCATATTCCGCTACACGGGTCAGTGCATTTTTTACGCCCGTCCGTGCTTCTGTTTATTTTTCGCAATCATCTGATAACCGCGCTGCTGCCGTTAACTCCCGACTGCGCAACTTGCCAAAGGGGCATCGGTGGAGGCGAGGGTGATGATAGTTGTGAAAGAGTGTTCAGTGGTGGTGAGGAGGAGCCCCTGAGCTCCGCCGAGTAAATCGATGACACCGGAATGAAAACTGGGAGGGGGGAGTACATATACTTCTTTGCAGTAATAAATAAATACTTTCGTCATTCCACTTGAATTCTAGCATGGAGTTTCGTAGCACGATGAGTGCTACCATGTATCATGCGAGTTAAATGTTAGCATGGGACCGAAGACACTGAAAGCCCAAAGGCATACAACGGCTGGGTTTACAAGCAAGGCTATGCACGCATCACCTGCTACATGGTGCAGCTTCAACAACCCCTTGAAATGATGGCTCTGTTAGGGTGCCTGTCTCTAGCAGCTACGTTTGTCGAGAAAAGTCTTTGGAGTTCTCCTACAGAATAAACTTAATCCGCATATTAGCATGCAAGAGCGGGGCGTAAGGCGCAAACTGCAAGCTGAGACGGACGTGCCACTGCCTACTTGAGGAGGGCTGCAACCCACATTCTGGAGTGTGTTCGAAGTTAACGTGTAAGGAGGGCTATAGAGACCACCCATACTGCGACAAACGTGAATGCGTTTAACTATCAAGAATTAGGTTGCCAAACTTAAGGTTTTTTTCTTGTCCCTGTTTCCACTCCCTGCAGGTTACCTTGTGCTGCACAATTTTTCTGTTGTTGCTGTCGATGAAGAAAGCATTGAAGCAGAGTGGTCCCCATGGTCTCCAAAGGTCGACAAAGGAGAAGGGAAACCTGATGGCTACATCATACAGTTTAAGGTATGGTAACGGGTACAAAAGGATCTTTTTCCAGAAGGCTGAAACTTAGAACCGAGAAAATTGTTTTTTTAACACAATTAGGTGCCCTAAGGAGCTTCTACTGAACTGGGTGGGGTTGGGAAATTAATAGACGCGTTTCACAGCTTAGGTTTGCAGCTGAATACCCATATTAAGTCATCAGCTGATGGGGGGGGGGGGGGGGACCAGTAAGCGATTTATCGGTCCATGATATATCTCCGTGTAATAGATCTTCACAAGTGTTATTTTGCACAACACACTACAGAGGCTGTGCAGTTGTTAATGATGATACTGGATGGTTGGAAATCCCTGTTCTTCTCGGGCCTTTTGGGGTTGGGGAAGAATATAAAGGCGCCACTATACTAGCAACATTTGGTTCAAATGCAAATTCTTTTGTTATGTAAACGTCTGCACTGAATAAAATTGTGATGAGGTATCAAAGTCTTAACCTTTTCAATAAAATAGAGTTAAATGCAGCCTTTATGGTTCGCATAGTTGAGTCCCGCCGACCATTCACCCAATTAGAGAACAGACAGGCACATTGCATTGTGAAAGTCAGCCGGGTTCCCAATATATACAGAAAGTTCTTGGGTGGTTCATGCATTATTGATGAATTCTTGAATCCTTTCCATCAGGAACTAGACAGAATGGAGTGGAACAGGACTGACCTCATCCCAGACCCAGGAAACGGAACGCTCTCGTATATGATTACTGGCTTGAAACCGAACACGGATTATCAGGTTCAAGTGTTGGTGCACGACACCAGCGGGCACGTCCACTACCAGACGGCACATACGGAAAGGACAAAAACTCGGTGTGGAGGTCAGCGCAATCAATTATTCCTTTTTCATCTCGCATGCTGCATAAAAGGGGAGGATCTCAGTGTTACACAGATGCGGTTTTATGGCCACATATGTACATCCACTAATCTGTGCTTCAAAAATGCGATAATGCACAGAAGAACCCTTTCATATGTAAGCAACTTAATTCCAACGAATTTGTGTCGCATTTGACTTAAAAACCAAGGCTTTTAAACTGTGAATATTTTAAACTGAGACGCGAGATTTTATAGCTGCCTTTATTAAGTGGACCTCAAAATAACCTGCAGTGCTTGGCTTCCTGCACCACGGCTGTCATTGTACTAAACTCTGGTATTGCCGGAGCTTGAATACAGTTAATATACAGTCGACTCGCGATAATTCAAACTCGAAGGGTCCTCAGGATTTTGTCTGAAATATTCGAAGCTTCAATTATAAGAAGTTCTCATGGATATGACTCTGGGGAAGGTGACAACACACATTATGATTAGGCGTTGGTTTAAATCATTTTTTTGTTTCTGAGTGTTTTTAAACCCTAAATGCACAAAATAAACAGAAAGAAAAGCATGAGGTCCACAAGCCGAATTCTGTGCGCGTCACTTTCCTAACTGCCGCGTCATTTTCATTTCTTTTTTTTTTTGCTGAGACGCGACACGCGAATGCGTGATTGTGCGTTTTTCTTTTTTGTTTTTGTGACAGTGTACCGTGTTAGTTGCTGGTGTTGACCGTTAGCTGGTGTTGACCGCTTCAACAAGTGTAGGCACTGATTCATGCTCGGACTTTTTTGAGGCGTGCTTGTTGTTTTGGTTTCTAAGCCGCACCATAAAAACGGTAAATAAGGCTGGAAGGTTGAGCAACGTCGTGGTCTATACCTTACTTGTGCTTCGTTTCAAACATTAGTTGAGTGCAAACGCTCTTTTCCTCAAAGGTTTGAGGCTCCTATTTCTCATTTTTCGACTATTATGATTATACACGCCCACAAATTTTCAAATAGTTGCAGGAAAGCAGTAGATAATTTCCAATATGGACACGCAAAAAGTAAGAATTAACCCAATGATGTATTTTGAATTAAGCGGCTTTTAAATAGATTGCAAGGATAGCGGGCCAACCAAAAATTTTAATTTTGTTTGAATTAACTGAAAGCACGAATTATCAGAGATTGAATTATCGCGAGTCTACTGTATTTTCATTTAATGCAAAGAGGTACTTATTGAGACCATTCCTCCAGTAGTGCTAGCTGGGTGCATCAGGAAAAATGCATATTCCGCTACACGGGCTGTGCTAAGGCAGTTAGTTTAACAAATAGCCGTTTCTATGTGCCCAAGAGGTTAAAAATTGTGGCATTGGCTCCAGGTTGATAAAGGGGTACTGGATATATCTTGAGGGTCATCCACTGCAGCAGATGGTCCTGAAGATATACTGGTAAGGTATTGGACTTTCTATTTTTTTAGAGGCGATGCCCCTTAGCGTCTTGGGCTGTCAGCGTCTCCTGTTGTCATCGTATCACGTAGTCACCGTACTCAAACACAGGGCACCTGTTTTCCAATGGCTCATGCTAGAACGTAACACATACTACAAGAAAAGTGTACAATGAATAAGACTGGTTCAAAAAATCTGTCGAATTAAAGATGTGTGGTACACTCCCTGTCCACTTCAGCAATCGTCAATCACAAGCAGAAGCTGTTTGTATAAACGGGTTATAATTTTTTCTTACACTTAAGTATGCCCACCGGCTCTTGACGCTAGACCTGATCGGGTTGGGTGGTCGGTCGATCGAAGAAAACGCAACTGTAACCTGGTGCCGGGGCCTCGTTGATCACCGAGGACGAGCCTCCAGGGTGGGCATTGCGCTGCGCCGCAGATAGGGCATGCCGATTTCTTACATACGGTTCAACGCAAGAGAGGGCGCCACCGCCTCAGCAAGCAAGCAATTGCTCCTCCTACCGGCACTTCTCTGGCGCCCAATCAGCGTGCACCATGTGTCAAGACAGAGACTTACAATCTTTGAATACACACACTGCATGTTTCTCCCCTCCCCATATTCCAGGTTTGGGGAGATGGCCCAAGACTTTTTGTTCATTTTCCAATCTCAATACGTGGCCCATTTGCGTGCGCTTTGGTCTGTTTCCTATGTAGCGATTTTCTTGGTGCAATTGGCCCTCGCTGGCCCTGCGCCATTAAAACCCATAGTCTTCATCATCATCCACCAGTTACAATGCCCCCCTTTTTTTATTAGGGAACAAACGGGTTGAATACACCATAGAATAAATGAAGCGAAAGAGGGCTGCGCTTATGGTGATGGGGGGAAACCTAACCAAGCCCAATTTAACACAGCCTAGCCCCCCCTAGCCAGCCTCATTCAGGTTTCGCTAACTTGACTGTGCCTAGCATAGCCTATAGGCTGCCCCAGCCTAACTAGCCTAGCCTTAGCTAACCTGACCCAGCCTGCTAACCTGACCTAACCTGACCCAGCTAGGCAAGAATGGAACATATCCTACTGCCCCTGGCCTAACCGAGCATAATATTAGATTACCTTACTTCACCTCATCTTACCAGACAAACTTTGTTTAAACTAATGGGATCTTACCTTGCCTTACTTGGCCCTACCCTACCTTACTGAACTTTATAACCTATCCTAAACCAAACTTATCTTACCCTACCTTACCGGACTATACCCCACCCTACCCTACTCTATAGTAGTGACAATTACCTTACCTGAAATGATCTGACCTAACCTACTTTATCATGTCATACTCCACCCTGCTCTACCCACCAAACATTACCTAATGTACCCTGATCTTACCTTACTCAACTTTACCATATCTTTTCCCACCCTGCCCGACCTTATTGAACTTTACCTAATGTAACCTAGTCTTACTTTTTTTACCTTTCCACACCCTTCCCCACTCTGCATTACCGTATTGAATTTTATTTCAAATAACCTGATCTTAACTTGCTCTACCCTACTTTACCATACCATGCACCACCCTATCTTACTCATCGAACTTTATCTAACCTGACCTTAACTTACCTTACATTATCCTGCTCTGTGCAATCCAAGCCAGCCTTTTTGTCAGTGCTACTGTCTATCTAAGACCATTTTCCTTGCTTCTTTCAGCCCCACTATCTCCACCCCACAGCTTTACGTATGAAGAAAAGCCAAGCAGGCGAACAACTGAGCTCAAGTGGCAAGTGAGACTCGTTTGCATGTTATGAAAATCAGTGTTTTTTTTTAATTTCTTTTTTGCAAGAGATAATGAATATGCCGAGATTAGGCGTAGAGCGGTGGGGGCGAAAATAGCGCCACCATGTTGACAACACATGCCAACCAGGCCACCATGCCAAGGGGTCATTCTATTCACCCTTGTATTGTGAACCTGTAACTTTAGTCTTAGAAAGTAGAGAGTTTTTTCTTTGGGTAGAATGAAATACATAGCAGTATATGTTGTATACAGCAGGGTGTAAAAGATGTCTGGGTGCAGGGATATCAGGATACTAAAAAACAATGGAATGTATTTTAGAAAAATTAGGTGACACTGTGCTGTAGTCACGAAAACATTGAGCCACTGCCCCGGGAAGTGTAGCTAATTGCAGCATGCTGATTCATTTCATGATCGCAGACGAGATACAGTATTTAAAACACTGATTTTTTCTGTTCAGTTTAAATTACTTGTGCAAGTTATAATCTGTGCAGGGCAATTGTCGAGGCTGCTCATTATCTTAAGAACAAGAAGGGTCAAACCTAAATTCATGGTTCGAACAGCGTTAGAGCACCCGACCATGGCGGCGGTCAGGCCAGCGCTGCAGCAGAGGTTGCTAAGAATCTCTCGCTCTAGACAGGACGCCTTTAGAACATGACCCTGGCAACGTTCACCACACGCACCCTCTCGAATGAGAGAAGCTTAGCTGTAGCTTTAGAGGAGCTCCCGGACATTAAGTTGGATATTATAAGTTATAAGAACAAAAGACGGCTTCATGGAGTTTACTAGCGGGCATATTGTGTGCTACAGTGGGCCCCAAGAGAAGAAAGAACACGGGGTGGTATTTTCTATCCACAAAGAAATGGCAGGAAACGTGGAAAAATTCTTCAGCATTAGTGAGAGGGTCGCGGCCGTTGTGACCAAGATAAGCAAGCGTTACAGGCTAAAGATAGTACAGGCCTATGCACCAAAAACTAGTTACGAGGATGAAGCTGCAGACATTTTCCCCAAGAACTTGGAATCACCAGTGAAAACGAGAACAACACTGTCACGATTGTGATGGGACACTTTCACTCAAAAGTAGGCAAGAAGAAAAGAGAGAAAGGTCAGTGGGAAACTTTGGAATAGACAATCGCAACAGTCGAGGAGATACACTGGTGGGATTTGCAGAGAGGCAGGACCTGAGTGTAATGAACAGTCTTCGGTAAATTAAGGAATAGGAAATGAACACGGAAAAGCCTTGATGGTGCAACAAAAAACAAAATTGACTTTATTATAAGGGACAACCCCGATACTGTGCAACACATAGAGGTGCGAGAAAAGGCTTGAAGCAGCGATCATAGAGGGGTTAGATGCAAAGTAATGCTTAATCTCAAAACAGGACATGAAAGGACATGAATATAGAATAACCCGTCAAAACCCATTCGTGCTTCGAAACGAGGAGAACAAGGATAGTGTTGACAGGCTAAATGACAACCTAACAACGACAATCACAGAATCAGCAGCAGCCATGGGAGAAGCGGCATGTTGGAAAGAAACTAGAAAACTAAGAAAATGAACGAACTAGTTGTAAAACGTAAGAAGATGAAGGTGTCAAGTGCAGCGGATCAAATTTAGTTATCAGAGCTGTCTAGATATATTAGCAGAAGTAAAACAAACGACGTACATTCGTGCATATAACATGGCAGTGATCGAGTAAATGCTGCAAATTGCAGGAAGTTTGAAAGCGACTAAGAGGAAGCTCACCATTGGCAAAGACAGATAGTACGCACTCAAAGATGAGCAGAGTAACATTACACACAACTTAGACGAGCTACTAAAAGTAGCAGAGCGATTCTACACCAGACTGCATGCCAGCGGCGTTACATCACAGGAAACTACTGAGAGTACACGCTTAACTTGCAAATTCACACTAGTTACGAAAGAGGAAGTTGGAAAGGCTCTCAAGGACATGGAAAGTGGAAAACCTGCAGGTGATGACGACAAAACGAAATTGTTATGAAAAGGTCGATAAATTATTTTCAGTATGCTTAAGATCATTAAAGGGGCCCATAGCCTGGAAAATGCCAACACAGTTAAGATTCACATGAAGGAAGATACCAAAGATGTTAAAAATGACAGACCCATAACCGTACTGTAGTTTGTATACAAACCATTTTTCAAAGTGGTGTAGTTAATTGCATAAGTCACAGCACCGGTTTCAGGCAACCTAGAGAGCAGGCTGGATTTAGGAAAGGGTACTCAACCATGGATAACATCCATGTTGTCAAGCAAGTGATAGAAAAATCCGCAGAGTACACTAAACCCCTTTGCAAGGCATTCATTGTTTACGAGAAAGCGCTTGATTCCGTTCTCACCGAAGCCGTGCTAAAAAGCATTAAAGGAGCAGGGAATAGAAGAGGCCTACATAAGACTTCTGGAAGACATCTATAAGGAATGCACGGGCAGGATAACGCTCCACAAGCAAAGCGATAAGTTGCCGATCCAAAAGGGTGTAACACAATGAGACACCATCTCGCCAAATAAAACTGTTCAGAGCATGTCTAGAGGGGATATTCAGAAAGGTTTAGTGGGAAAACATAGCATTAAGGATAAAGAGGGACAACTTGAGCCATTTGGGGTTTGCGAACGACGTAGTCTTGCTGAGTGAGACTGCCAAAATACATGCAAACAATGCTTGAGGAACTACAATCAGAAGGCACGGCCGTGGGGCTAAAAATAAATAGGGTTAAATCTAAACAAACGAAGAATTCGGCTGGCCATGTAGTGAGGCGAACCGACAATCAGGGAACAATCAGGGAAACAGAGTGAATACCAAGAGATGGGTCTAAAAGAAAGAGAAGTCCAGTAATCTATTGGAGGAATGAAATAGAGAAATTCGGGGGTGAACTGTGGACTCGAGCAGCGCAGGACAGGCGTGGTTGGAGTTCAAGGAGGGAGGAATTCGTCCAGCACTGGGCCTGAGTATTCTGATGATGATGAATATGGGTCAGTCACATTTCGAATAAAGGGAATTTATGGGAACAATCTCTTACGGTGCACTTAGTGGAGGTGACATAATACAAAAACATAATGCTCTTGTCATTTGCATACCCGGCATGCGCAGTGACCCTATCAATCTGCAATTCTGCTGTTTATACAACTAGTTTATTGACCGTTGATGTTCCGATTGGGGAAATTTTTATTCAGTGGACATGCCTAGTTTGAATAGGCATATTGTACAAACCCAGGATTGTACAAGTAGGAACGTACAACATATGGGGAAATCAATATAAATGGTATACGTCCATCGTGCAGCCTAACAAAAGCTGTAATCGCAGATGTGCCCAACTGGCAGATTTAACAATAAAACTCGCTTAGTACTCATTAACAAATATCGTGTAAAATATTTGTCAGGAAATTTAAATGCCTTACAGGGCGTGTAGCTCGAGACGTTAATAGGCTCTATGCAGTGTCACTAAATAAAGGCTTAGCTTATTTATTCGCTCTAGCTCGTCCCGATAAGACAAACTTTATGTCGATTTAATTCAGCAAATTCTGTATCGGTATGAGTAAGATGTGGCGGCCGTTTTTGTTGCATTATTTGAACACAAAAGGGCTTTTTGCTAAATGATTAAATTTTATGGAAAATGAGTTTGTAGATACATTTGTTTTAGTAGAAGAAGGAGCAATCTATGGTAATGAAGAAAATTAAAAAAACAAGTGTAACTAGTAGCATACATGAACAGAACTCTGTTATTGTTCTTGGTAGTAAAGTCAAGCTGAACCGTTGGTATGGGCCACAGGTGTCGATAAAGTGACATTTGCAAATTAGTTTTTTTCAGGAAAAAATGAATGAGAGCAAACGATTAAACAAAATGGTGCAAGAAGGTCACTTCAAAGCGCACAAGGAATTGCAATCAGCCAGCAAACTACTGCTGCTGCCAGGTATCGCCCTTTGGTTTCCATGTTAGGGCGTATATATAAATTAATGCAATCAAGGGAATGCACTGTGAAAGCGTGTGGTAGGAGCTAGCTCACGAACTCGTCACGTTATGGTGCATAGCTGATTCCCTGGGTATGTTAGAGATTTTGGCATGGTGGCTCATAACCTCCCTCGAGTCTCTAGCACTTTTTCAAAAATGTGACCTTTGTGCATCAAACTCTTTTTTGTGTGTTAGATTTTTTGTGTTTTTGTGTGTAATAGTTGCGGGACTCTTAGAGTTTTTGTGTTTTTGGGTGTCAGAGTTGCATGACTCTTCTTTCAGCTTCCCCGCATGTCAGAATGGCAGTGCGATTATGTGAGCACTGAGGTCAGAGTCAATGACGGTGAACCCAGCGTCACGGCAGCTACCCAACAGACTTTTCCAACCACACCGTTTACGGCCTACCGCATTCAAGCCCGCCTCGTGACACAAGGGGGAAAGTACGGTCCTTTCTCAGACCCTTTTGAGTTCACCACTGCTGAAGCAGGTAAGAACTCTTAGCAAATTCAAGTTCTCTGTCAGTAGTGTATTACCAGCCTGGGATTTCACATTTCCCGTTGCGTTTGTCACTTTTCGTGCTCAGTATCTCAGGGTAACCCGGTAAGTTCCTTATTGAGTGGGGCTGTGGAACATGTAAGGTTTCTAAAGTTATAAGAAAAGAAGTTTTGAATCTGAAAGGGTCTCATTCTTTGTGATATTCTTGGATCTATTAAAAAATAAAACTTGTTACCGTGCGAGACGGAACTGAAACAAATGCCAGGGGGAAAAGTCATGCAAACCCTGCTTCTGCCTGTTATATAGAATTGTCTTCATCAGTTCCCATTTTTCCTGGATCACAATTATTAACAATGACGTAGGTAATCCTCGTAAGTTAAATATTGTTACTCAGTGGCATGACGGTGAATAGAACCATGGCCGATGAGATGGTGATTTAATGGGCGAACACGTTTGCAGAAGCACAGGGTGGCTATGAACACTTCGTCTACCATCTTCAAAATTGGGTGACCATGCCGTAGGGCTTCAGAGACCACTTTTGTACTTCTTGGAGCAATATTTTGTGAAGGTAACCGAGGGTAATTTTAATGTTACTTTGTAGCAACAAATGTTTTTAGAACAGCGGGAAGCAGCAGATAACTGTGGATTCTTTTGGCATTAAATTTTTTATCGCGTCACTGGTGGCAAAAAAGCTTATTGAACCATTTAAACTTTAAGTAAACCAGGGGAAACTTGCACCAAGGTGTGTATGCAGAGCTTATATCCTTTATGAAAAGAAGCGAAAAGGGGGATGCATTTCCTTTCAAACAGCTGTTCATCACAGCTCAAAGCTTCTCAACAGGAGCAATAAGAGGCATTGCCCGACAAGGTACAAAAGTTAGCTTCTCCACCAACAAAAGGCTCCCAGAACCCAGAGATGACGCTGCCCGTCTAATAGATGTCTGTTCTAATTATTCCTAGCAGCTAGCTAGGCAGCCAAACGATGCATCCCCATAACGTTACGCCCTCTTGCCGGCTCCATTGAAAAGGGCTTTGTGTTCAGGTTGTGATGAGGCCAAGAATCGGTAGCAAGTCAGAGCAATACTGTGGGAGCATTTGTGATAGTGCAAAGTAGAATGAAGAGTAGGATAACACATATCGTACGGGAGGGATGAGGACAACCAACGAGAGCCCGATGCTGCTTCTTTTTATAGAGAACTGTGGCAGATTTGTGTATTGGAAAGCTGTGTGGGCACACACTAAGGACACACCCGTCACTTGTTATCATCTCCTATGTTCTTGCCAGTTTTTTGGAAGGACGAATCGGAGGAAAAAGTTCATGCATTTGTCGACTGATTTTTCGACTTTCCCTCGCCATTTAGTTTCGTCGAATTCTCGTGTACCAGCCCCCAAGGAGGTGTCCAGCCTCTCTCTGCTAAAGCGATCCCCAAAGGTGTACCAGTTGCAATGGAAGCCGCCCACTGTGACCAACGGAAACCTGCGCTTCTACCATCTGCGCATCGGTGTAATTGGACTCTACCTGCGGAACTGCCCCGACTTCCAAGCTCCCGAGATAGTCAACGCCTCTGTGCCGGCCAACGTGACGTCAATCGAAGTCAGGAACGTGACGGCTGGTGCGACGTACAGGGTCTCCATACAGGACACAACAGTCGAGGATGGGCCCTGGAGAGACTATTACTTCGTCACCGCCGAGGAGGGTTTGTTGCCTCTGGGTTTCTTCTATTTGAGCTCCCTAAAAACGCTTTAGTATTGATGGGGCTGCTGTAAGGTGTAATCAAATTAGAAAATATTTAAATAATAGAATCATCGCACTTGTGCTGCTGTCGGTGAAGCGATATTCATTATGGTTTGCAGTCAACTTGATTGAACCTTGAGACAGCTTTACTACGCTTGGACACTCGCCCTGTGTCCGAACAAAACATTTTGGGCACGTAGGCTGGCAACAGGAAGCAAAGCCTAACCGTTAAAGCCCTGCTTACATTTCTTGGTGACTCGTCTTTGTATTCTCGCTTCTAGTAAACAGATTGCGAAATAATGTCTGAGCAGTTTCTTTTTTTCATGGATGATAGTCGTGTGCTGAAAAGTGAATGGTCGTCATCTGATTCAGCGCCCCGTTGTACGTGAGACGTTTGTTGGTTTTACGGCTTGTACATAGTTCTTTTGTAGCTTTCATTGTAATTTCCCACACCTTCTATGTTCCTTCCTTTCTCTTTCTGTCCCCAGTACCCTCCCCCCAGTGGGAAGTAGCAAGCCCAAGATCAATTTCTCAGGCCGACCTCTTCTCCTTTTCAATAAATATTTACTCTCTCTCAATCTCCCAGTTGGGATGGATTTGAAAACATCATCCCAGCTTCACCGACTTAACGCCGCGAACGTTGATATTGACAGCCAAGCTGCCTGGTGTTCCCTAATTGCAAAGTTAAGCTTCGTAGACTTTCTGAAAGCCAGCAGATTAATTTGCACTAGCCAAGACTGGCTGAGCAGTTATTTATCCGCTTGGGCATGGCTTCCATATTCCTCGCGCGCGCGCTTCTAGATTCACTTGACGATGCTGTGCCTGTCCGCGTGCCAACTCTCGCTGGAACTCCCGACAGGTGTTGTCTTCATGCGGGGAGCGCGCAAATTGTCCCGTTTTCCAGCCGCTCAAGAAACGACCGCCAAGCGCACTCGTCGATACACCGTTCCAACGAGGGCGCCTCCATATTGCGCGCGCACCGCCCTCTGGTAGCAAGCCGATTTGCTGGCATAGGCGTTTGCTCCGAGGCACATGGGCGCCAGTGGCGGATCGGTGAATTTTTCATTGTAGCGCCTTGTACGTTCTTTTCTGTAATATACTTTAAATGATAAAGTTGTTGCGTATAACCAGTTTAAGCTATCTGGCTTAAAATGGCAGCTTTTTGGGCTGTGGTGGAGCTGAAATTCGCCTTGAGGTACTGTTGTCCACGGTGGGTAAACGATGCCGTGTCGAAAATACGTTTGCAATACATTTACCAATTTTTTTGTTTACATGTATGTGTCCGGGACCCCTTTAACGGGTATTTTGATCGATTTACTGTAAAAACGGATGTTTGTTAAAACGATATAACCGTGATACGCTCGGCGCCCATGGGCAACAAGAAAGGCACGTGTCGGTGTAACAAGCTTCTAGCTTCATATCCCTGCAGGGTTTATACAGGTAGTTTTTGGGGAACTTAGTACGTATTTGGCATATTACATAGTTTGTATTAAATTTTATCGATATATCAACTCCTCACCCTCAGCCACCACTGCCGCCAACTATATACAGAACTTCCTCTCTATAGAATTTCAAGCTGCTCTGCAGCACAATTTAGCGTGGAACTAATGTACAACATAAATAAAATAAACAACACAGCTCCTGGAAAGCCTCATATAAGGACTTATTAAGCGTCTGCCATTGGGCAGCCAGACAAGCGTTCGTTTTGCATTGCTTAGTTTGATGTTGCCGACAAAAAGACATCACATTTGGGTAATATACTGAACTCTTGGCTGGAGTGAGGGAGTGAGTGAGTGAACAACTTTATTTTGCCTGAGTCGGGATGGGTGAAGAAGGAAGGTGGAATCCCCTTTAGTAGCCCCCCTTCCCCTCAGATTGGCTGGGGAAAGGGATACTAGGGAGGTAGTAGTCACTGTGAAAATCACCAAGGCCAGCCCACATAATACTCCGAGCTCGGTATGCCGCAATGTGACTGCAGCAACGTTGGATATGAAACTAATACCATCTGCGGCACAGGCGAGTTTCAGTGACCCATTTTAGTTTGGAATGAAGGTATAAAAATTATCTTCCACTACTCCAAAATAGACGTACAGCAGAGCTCAGCAGAACAAAATTGCCAATATATTTTGTGTTGAAGCACGCAAGCAACTCACAAGCTGCTACTCTGGCTCATTTGCTAGCAACATTTTATTAAAATAATGCGTAAATTAGTGGTAAACCCACACGCGTCATACCTACAAAGCGTAGTCAAGGCAAAGGAGCGGCCGCGCCAGGCCTGCCTTGATCGCTGCCCACACTCCAGAGAGGGAGAAAGGCGACCCACGCACCGCGACCGCTGAGGGCGAGGATATGTTTATCTCTTTCTCGATGGAACGGTATATATTTGCACGCTCCTCCCAACCATTTGTTGCGCACGTGCACAATGGCGGACTCTTCTCCTCCTCTCCTTGGTTCCACCCATCTGATCTGTGCTTCGCACCGTGCTCTCCCCTCTCTACATTGCTGCTCCCGTGTTACCACCCCTCGTCTAGTCAAAGCCTCGACCAAGAACAGCTTCGCTGTTCAAAAAAAATCTGCACTACACACAAGGCTTTGTACAACAAACATGGTCAAATGCTGACCGTGAACCTAATATAATCCTGCGAACTGAAAAGTGAAAAACGGGAGGTCTTCGCTTCACTTTGAGCAGCATTGCGGTGCCATGCTGGAAGCTGTACATGATGTTTGGTAGAGAAGGAACGACGTAGTCTTTGTAGGAATGGAATGGTGAATCATATTACAGTGCCGCTATTCGCTGTTGGAAGGAGTAAGATGTTAAGCCGCATCATGATCCCAATTTCCAGTAATGCTTCCAGCATTAAGAAAAGAAAGTACAGGTAACTCCACAATAGATTTTATTCCTGGAAAAATGAGCTTCGGAGCCCCGTCAGTGATTGTGTTGATTAAATTAGGTTTTTTTTTGTGTTGCGCCGTTTTCTCAGAGCTGCTTTTATTATACCCATTATTTGCTCGTGACATTCTTGCGCTGCTGAAAACGTTTTTTTTTTTTCAGTGCCCGAGGCCCCACCACGCCTCGATGCACCTCAAGTAGGCGATAGGTGGGCACTGGTGTCGTGGCGGGAACCCGACTGCCGATTGGCTAATGGCGTCATCACCGGCTACCGACTCGTACGCTCGTCCACGGCCGATTGGGAGCCGAGTGCAGTCTCGACAGAGGTGGCCACAAACAACGTGACCATGAATGACCTCACGCCGTTCACCGAATACACGGTCACCGTTTCTGCCAAGAACAGTGTTGGCACTGGACCGGGCGCCAACGTCACATTCACGACTTTGCCTGCTGGTATGTTTACGAGCGGTATTCCTTTAAACCAGGTTTAGCGTGCATTTTGGGAAACTTTCTTGGTGTTCACACCTCATATTGTGGGTTAGAGGTTTTGAGGCCTCGTGTTGCCGACACACTTAATCCCCACGGTTTCACGCAAATCGTGCCACACGGGTCATTCATCACGTCTGAAAATCGTACAGCATCAGCTGTCAGTGGTCGATTGCTGCGATCCTGGTGTGAAATGTTTCATACATCATGTTGATGCCTGGCTTAGATGGGTATACCCCATGCACGCACACATCCATATTTTTCAATGGCAAACGCCAACCGCGGTGGCTCAGTGAATAAGGCATTGCGCTGCTAAGCCAAAGGACAGGGGTTTGATTCCCAGTCGCTGCAGCCTCTTTTCAGACGAAGGAGAAAACAAAAACGCCCATATCGAGATTTCAGCCATGGACAAAATTAATCCGGAGAGTGGCGTACACAAAGGGGGGCCCAAGGGGCTGTGGCCCCCTGCGAAATGTTTAGTTAGGGGGGTTGATAAATAGAGCACTAATTCCGCCTAAAATCTAATAACGAATAGTGATCATTACTTTCCTGCCGCAAGTGATGCACCCATGAAATTTCTGGAAATTCGACGTTTGCTCCAACCCAACCATCAACATTTTCGCAATGCCTCTGAAAGAATATACATATTCGGAAGGCTAACTAGAGCTCGCCCCATAGACTCCTGTTTTGTTTTGATGTTTTGATTTATTTATGTTTTGTTTTTGTTTGCTTTTCAATTCTCTCCCTCGGTTTTTTTTTTTTTTTTTGTGGGGGAGGTGTCCGGCCCCCTCCAAAGAAAAATCCTGCGCCCGCCACTGATCCGGAGCCTCCACCATGGTGCACCTTATTTCCCAGGGGTAGCTTCGGTGCGTTAAACCACAAAAATTTGAAGTTTGTTTTGTTTTGTAAGGGAAAAGTGGGATGTCAATGCCCTACTTGTATGTCTTACATCCTCTTGACTCGATCAGCTACAATTACAAGAACGGTCACCTTTAAACAACCAAGAATTTCAGTCAATAATACCTAAGATTTTCTCTCTTATTTTTCGAGTAGATTTTTTTTAATGAACAAGGACACTAAGTGTTACTCTAACTTGCTCGTGTAAGGAAGTTTTGGAGTGTTTATTAGTCGAACATTTAATGAACAGTGTGAGGAAGTACTGTATAGCATTGCTAACAACAAACAGCAGCAGTGCTTTTTCGAAGAATGGGACACATAATAATTTTCCTAATAATAATCGTAGAACACCCATACTGCACCACAATCTCAACTAGAATTACTTATTTATCAAAATAAATGGAATTTGCCACATAGGTAATCAGTACTTTAAAAGGGACACTGAAATGATTTGTAAACATTGTGGAATTACTGCCGCAAATAGTATTCCGGAGTCTCTAGGCCATGTTTCGAGCACTCTCGCTGCGGTTACGCGGCTGTATTGAGTAGAAAAACCAATTCGAAATGCTGTCCTTTTCTCCGCATCCTCCTTGCCAATTTCTATGATGTTTCGTATGACGGCAAAACAAGATGGCTTGTCTTGGTGGCGCTACTGCCCGGCTCACCGACCCTCCGACAGAATCAGTCCGAACAGCGTTTAGTCGGTCTCCAGCTGGCGGGTCATCGCAATTCACTCGCTCTGTTCAAACTGAGCCACGGCGCGCTTGTGCCTGGAAGAACGTGCTTTTAGTTTGTTAGTTTGTAGACTGCATCAAGCTCGAAGTCAAAGTCGCTCCACACAGGCGCACATGCGACGCTTCGATGGCTGGTAGGCTACTAGAAAGTTCTAAGGCCAATTGCCGGCGGGAGAAGAGTCAGCGAAGTTAATATAGGTACTAGGGAAATACAATTAACAGAAACGTTTATGTACAGCGTACAAACAGGTTTCAACAAGCACTTTTTGCGCTAGGCGAACTAGCACAGCGGTCAGAAGCACGACCACACATCTGCGAACGCCTTTTCTTTTAAGGAATGAAGTCCCTATAGGTGAGATATTGTGGGACTGTGGGTGACACTCACTACACGAGCGCTATACAAGAAATAGTCATAAGCTGCTTGAAATGCGAAAACTGAATGTGAAAATGTGGTTGATCGTTCTTTCATGGGAATCGGTAAAACCCGAAAGTGAAATGGGCCTTCACAGGAGCATTGGAATGTTTATTTTGGATCGATATGAATTGCACATCACGATATTTCGTCGGTATGGCACCGTTAGACGCATCAACATTAGACACTGGATTACACGAGCCGGATCATTGCGTAACTCCGATTGATACCCCAGGCCCTCGCACACTGTGTGAACGAAACCGAACGGGTTGTCAGACAATCGTTTGGTGAAGTCACGGTCCGCTACATGATTTGCGGGTCGGAAGCTGTCTTGTAGGTGCGCTTGGCGAGCGACGTCCTGCTGGCGAGCGACGTCCTGCTGGCGGGTCGCTTCGGCAAAGGTTCGGCATAGGTGCATTGGTCCTGCCCCGTAGCGTGTACTCCAGACGCTTGCGTTGCAACGCGCTCAGCTTGTGGGACGCAGTGGCGGCTTTCCACAAGCTGAGCGGTGTTCCACATAGGCGGCAGACGGTTAAACCCAGCAGCTTTTGCTGCTATATGCTGCCCTATTGAGGCGCCAACTTTTGGCGCTCCTTAGCGTGATGACGCACTACTTCGATTCACCTCTCCAAGATGGCAGCACAGTCGTAATGAAAAAGTTAGAGGGAAGGACATAAGGTGTGTTCGTACAGCTACCCGGGCATGACTTCATCGCTGAGTCGGCACAGCATATCACACTTCTCGTTGCGGCCAGACTGATTGTGGGCCCGATTCCTGGGGTCGCCGCGCCAGCGGAACTTTTTCTGATCATGTTATTTCCATGATAGATATGACGTCCGTGAGGTTTGTGTACCCCGGCATGAAACACTTTCGTGCTAAAATGTGAACTGGCTCTACATTATATATGTACTTTATATTTCCGCCCCTAGCATCGCTGGCTTATGGCCGAGTGGTCTGGAGCGCTGTAAGCATATTGTTTTGCAAGCCGCAAGTTCAAATGCCCGATAGTGCTTTTTTTGAAAGTTGATGTATTTGTTTTAAGATATTGTGTTCTATACTGAATTCACCATTTTTGCTCTGTAATGCGCATTGCTCTACGAGCAAGTTCACAGAACGCCTGCAGACTGACACTGGGCACTGGCGAGTTCTCCTTGGCGTGCTTTGTCCATAAGCACCGACTGCTTGCGGGCAGTGGCCATATTCAGGAATCTGCCGACCCTTGGCCTGGTGTGAACCCGCTTTTTACGATACAGGCATGAGCCAGGCAGGCTCCAAACATGGGGGGAAAAGGCATCGTATTTGAGCGTCTGCGTTGACTTTGAGGGCATTTATCCACTGCGTTCCCCTAGGCTGGTGATTGGTACGATTCCAAGACATGCTGGTAGGCTGATCGGACGCATTTTACAGCCGAGAATACGGCAGAAGCGCAGTATACCGATTACTGAGATATCGAAAATGTCTATCCAACGATTACGTCGAATGCCAAGCACGTTGTTTTACAGAACCGAAACCAAAACTGGTTTGAATTCTAATCTTGGACATCGTCCAATCCCGTAGCACATTTTACTGACGTCAATGCTGTTAGTTGGTGTGGCCGCCGAACACACGCATGGCAGTTTTAAATGCGGAGCATTTCAGTAACTCACGATGTCACCCGCGTTTACGTCGGTAGTCGTAGTCCGCACCCATCCCCGTCCGCACCCCTCCCCCTACACGATATAAAAAAAATACCATCCGGCGCCTGGTTTCGATCCCTCGACCCTGCGGGCGGAACGCAATGTACATGGTGCTCTACCCACTGCGCCACAAAGCCGACACAGAATGGGAGGCTACGATTGCGCCTTACATCCTTGACTCATTCAAACTACGTCAAGAAGCTGTTGATACAACGCATTCACTACCACCAACTCCCCAAACACTAAACGTTAACGCAATACACCCACCCCCTATGCGACGCATTTACTCGAGTCCCCATCGCGGGGAAATGGGCCCAATTTTTTTCTTCTTTAAGATTTTATAAAGTAAACGCCGCCTTATTGACCGAATAAACGATGAAAAGTGTGTTTGTTTGAGCTAGACTACGCAGTGCAATAAAAAACGGGAGCTTGACAAATTTACTTCAGTGTGCCTTTGAGGCCAGAAACCGTCCTCGTTTCTGTTATTGTAGTTCTCTGTGCCAGAATATGGCATTTGTAGGGGCTAGTTGGTGCTGCATGGCTGGAGTGGAGAACGCCTAAACTTTGACTAGTAGAACAAGGACGAGAAAGACTACAAAACAGGACGAAGAGCAAACGAAGCGCAATGTTCTTCGTCCTGTTTTGTGGTCTTTCTCTTCCTTGTTCTGCTAGTCAAAGTTTAAGCTTTCTCCACTCCAAGAATATGGCCGCTGCTTTAAAAGAGTAAGCAAGAATTCATGTGTGAATATATGGAATTTGAACGCGGGCCTGTGTGGTAGAAACGCACTGTGCCATTTCTGCACATTGGAAGTGGTGGAGCCAATGTCGTTGCTACTTTTCTTTGTGGGACATACTCACTTGGGGGCTTGGCAAGGAATCGTGAGGTTTGAGGGGCTATGTGCCTGTTCGCAAAATTCACAAAACCTTAAAGTGTAGACGTAAAAGTTGTAGAATAGTGAGTGACATCTCGACGTGATTTGCATGTGACTAGAAGAGGTGCACACCAGCCACGCTCAACCCTGATTCTATGGAAGCTGTGCGTGGTTTGTGCTAGTCTGCTTGCTGACAGAATTCAAACCGCAAGACGAACAAGCGAAAGTGAAGAAAAAGATGCATAACAGTGGGGGAGAGAAGATGTCAGCTGATGTAATTTGCGGCAAGAGCCAACGAAACGAAAGCAAAGACAAAGACACAAATACGATGTAGCCGTAGAGCAGTTCTTAATAAGGATCACCAAACATTCGCCTTTAATTAAAGCATGTGCCCTGAGGATTTTTTGTTTGTTTATTTTTGCTTGCTGTGGTTTCCATCTTTGTCTTTTTAAAACTTCTTCTCATTGAGAGAGATGTGATGATAAATTATGCTGAAGCGTATGGATCCATAGGACACAGGATTGGACCAGTAGTCTGCTCTCTGTGCATTGTTTTCTCTCACCATGCACCGAGTAATAGTGCCTAGTTTGTCTGAACTGACCTTTTCTGCCCTTCCCAGCGCCCCCGCCTCCGAACAACCTGACCGTGTACAGCGCCAGCAGCCAACAGCTGCTCATCAGCTGGCTGCCTCCATACCCGCCCAATGGTGAACTCGAGGGTTACGTCGTCCGCGTCAAACCGGTCGAAGAGGACGTGTTTTCCACAAACTTCTCTCTAACGCCATGGGCAGCCAGTTGTGACAGCGAAGTCCGGGCCGGTCACCACTGCGCCGTCCTGTCTCCCTTGCTTCCCAACAAGGCATACCAAGTGCTTGTAAGAGCATAACAGGGACTTGTATTGGGGCTAATTGTTACGCTCTTGAAGGGTCAGGGGGAAAATGATTTTGACGTGCAAACTTGTTTTCCCCGCCTAGTTTAGGTTTGCTCAACAGAAAATTAAGAGTAACAGATGAATGAACGTAAACTAGAAATGTTAGTTGACACCCACTTGACACCCACTTCAGATGTCAAGGTTTCGGGACCTTCATTTTACAATAAAGTAATAATTGTTTATTTAGTTATTTTACTTTTACAAAGTTGAACTTCAAGCAATGGCTTTACCTGTTATGAGATGGTTTGTTTGAGTGAATGAGAGCAAAAAGAGCAGATTCTACTGAAAAGGGCCCAAGTTTTTCCTGCGGAAACTTCTTTAAAACACTTATGGTTGGAGTGCTTGCTGTTAGCCAAAAGGGTAAATGGCATTCAAACTGAAATGAGTTCTGTTTCTCTTACACGCCTTCCAATAAAGGTAACGGCCAAGAATAAGGGTGTGCTGCCATGGAGCGAACGCAGCAACATGATAACAGCCAAAACACGAGAGTCAAGTAAGTCGTTGCTGTTTGTTCCACTCATTTTTAACATGTGCCCTTGGGGCGTCTTCAAATGCCTGACCAGGTGGCGCCACTTTTCTAGTGAACTTCTGTGGTGTTGTGAAGGAAGTGTACTGATGCAGGATGCTTACACGTGGCAGGTTCTTGTATGTCCGCTCACTCGGGAGCAATTATTGTTATGACCAGTGGCAGCGTGGTACATAGCACTTTGAGCAGTACTTTGGAGCTGTGAGTGGGGTGCGTGATTGATTAGAGGGACATGCTGTGAGCCAATTCAGACCCCCTATACATTGCTCTACCGCGTAACGAAAGTCGTATTTTCGGCAGAATTTGTCCCCAAATGTCTTTACCTAGAACGCTGTCTGTATTCGGGGGTCTGAGATGCAATATGTTGTAATGATATCGCATTCATGTCACTAAAACGCCCATTGTGAATTTGTCAATGAATTTCTTTTTTGGTCATTGGACTTGCAAACAACCATGGAAAGCATCGTGGGTCTAGTGGTAAAAGCACACAAGGGCTGCGCAGGGCATCGACACATAGCGCGGGGACTGAAAAAAGTATACGTATTTTGAAGCTCCGTCTCAGCAGCAGATGAATTGTGCCCACCGAAAGATAAGTCAGCACGGCATATTATAATGAGCAATACGCTGTTCTCAGACAGTCGTATTTTAGATGCGAAGCATCTCATGCTCGGGGCTATGTCCGTCCCTCCCCCCTTGACGTTGTTGTCCACCGTCCGCACTCTACTGCGGATGCGCATCCCTTCAGCCCCGTCAGCGTTTGGGCTGACGTCAGCGCAGTCCACTATAAAAAGAAATAGTTAGGCGGCCCCGGTTTCGATCCCACGACTCTGGCCGTAACGGGAGGTACGTGGCGCTCTTCCCACTGCGCTACAAACCGAGACAGGACAATGTGCTACGAACGCGCCTTATGACCTTCACTCATTGAAACTACGTCAAGAAGCTGCTGATACAACGAAGGCACGCGAAGCTGAACGTCAACGGAAACGACGAACTGAAAACTAATGGGAACTTCACTCGATCCCATGGCTGCTTCACATACTACTCAGGATCCCCCTACGGGAAGATGGTGTAATTTTTAAATCGAATCATGTGATCAGCTCAGCCATAATTTTGTGTCTTGGAACCTACAAAAGTACTAAGTAAAAAAAGACTTGAAAACTGCAAAGATAATTGCGACAAGCTTGAAAGTAAACGAATGAAACAAAGGCACATGAAAACCACAGCAGGCAATCATGCGTGAGATACGGGATAAAGGGTAAATCATCTATATTGTCATCATTATCAGTCAGCTTGTGCACAGACACTAACATTTATTCAGTGTATTCATCCTTGGAAAGAGAAACAGCTGTTACGATATGGTATTTGCTTTAAAAAATGGCGAACATTAATCTTAATTACCGTACTGAAAAACATTACTAATAGTTTTTTTTTCTATTGAAACTCATAGTGTTAAAGGGCTACTGAAGCACTTCTAAAACCGGGCAAAAATCTGCTTTTTACAATTATTACATTGGTCAGTTTATGCCTGTAAAGTTTTTTCGTCATTTTTAGCTTGGGGACAGCGGTATTCGTCGTTAAAGTTGACCCTACGCCCCGCCCACTGCTCCCTGCCGCATCGCCGGAAGTAGCGTCATATTCGGAAGACGGCCAGTGCCGCGCGCCGCAGCTTCGCTGTGTCCCAGTTTTCTGGGCGAAGTTCGGAATTAAGCAGGCGTGTAATCTGCACTTTATTTATCATTATTCTCTAGAGTTGCTTCCGCGTCGATTTTTAACCGTAAGGCTACTGTGTGATTCCCTAAAGCCACTCCTATACCAGAGATTTCCTACCCGAGCGCCCGTGGCTACTACATTGCCTTCACGAGTAGTCGCGGGGCCGGTCGTGTCGTCGGGTGCTCTGTGCTTCATACGCGAAGCGACGGGCTCAAACAAATACGGAGGTACCCCAAGTTCTTGATCCATAATTATAAGGGAATTAGAACATTTTTGGGACAACAGCGCTCTGGGCTTCCCGAACTTCTTGCTCGTTTTCCCGATCAACGTTGTTGGCTGTGGCGACAGCTTAGCTGAATAGCTAGATTTTAAGAAGAAATCGAGCAAGCTGAAAGCATAAAGCGTTTTCTGCGCGCGGAAGCGCTCCGCACACTCGCCGGTCGTGCATGCCCGTACGGCGCACAAAACGGCTCGCACCGCGCATGTCGCGACATCGACCGCGCGCTCTTCGCTGCCGTCCAAAATCAAGGCCGTCGCGAAAAGCAAGGTAAATGTGCAAGAGAGGATAATAGTGTGGTGAAAAATTGTGCTAGGGATTGTCATCCAAGGTGATTTCGAAAGAGGTGATCGATTTTGTATCGCGATGCGGAGCGCCGACCGGTCGCGGAGGTTCGTCGACGGCACCAAACGAACCTGCCCGAGCACGAGATGCGGCGAGAGGCCGATGGAGGGCGTTACCTGCGCGCAAGAATGACCACAGCACCGATCGCTAGATTGACTATCAACGTAGGAATAAGGTTCCACATGCGAGAAAGGGAATGATAGTGTGGTGAAAAACTGTGTTAAGGATAGTCATTCGCAATTGTAGAGATAGCGGCGCCCAACTATCTCCCTTGGTGCTAAGCCTAAAGTTCCCAACATCAGCGGTGACTCCGTGCAACCTGAGCCGGCTGGAGCTGTTGGGGAAGGCGTTCGAAAGCTCGTCGGGGACCAGCGTGAGCTGCGCTTGGGTTCATCTGACTTTTGGGGGGCGACCAACTTCGGCTCCCCTATTCTAAAACATGCGTATGTGCAGCAATACCACGTTCCGCTGACCGGCCGAGCAGCGACCCGGCTCCAGCACCTCTGCGCGACGCGGCGACCGGCGGCGGCCGCGCTGCCCGTGCGCATCGCAGGCCGCTGCACAGAGCTTGTTGCCGCCTGTCCAAATGTAAAAACAAAGTTCCACATTCCAGGATGGGGATGATGGTGTGTAGAAAAATTGTGCTAGGAATTGTGACTAGCGCTGGTAGTGAAAGCGGCGAACCAATATCTGCGCAACTTCCCTGCACCCGAGAAACAAGCCGGCCATGAGTCGTCGGGGGAGAACCCCTTTCTAAAGCTCGCCGCGAGCGTACCTGTTGCGTTTATACTTCCCTCGGGCTCTCCATTCTAAGGAAAGATTGTGTGAGCCCTCCATTCACCAGAGGACCTTCTGGCCCGTATCTGAACGGGAACAGAATGAGATCTTCAGGCCGAGCGGTCACCGCAGCGCCGGCCCTTCCGAATATGACGTCATCTGCCGCCAGCCAATCGCGAAAGGCAGCCAGGGCTCTCACCGCGGCCGCGGGCAGGGGTCGTTTGTTTTTACGAAAAAAGATGTTTTGGGTGTATTTACACATAAAATAAACATGTTTTTTCGAATTCAGCGTCGAGAAAACCATAATGTAACGCCCCCAACAATTTTTTTTGAAAAGCTCTTCACCAGCCCTTTAAGGGAGGAGTGGGTAACACACTTTAGCGATAACTACATGATGCTACTGTTTTTGTTTTCCCAGTACTTGAGCTCTTGCTTTAAAACGGCCATCTTCATATCATGCTCCTCGTCCAGGTGCCTTCGCTTGGAGTCCTGCTGCTCCAGTTGGCGCTCCAGGAGTTTGACTTGCCATTAGTGCTGCTGACGCTCGTACGTCATCTGCATACGCAGTCTGTTTTCGTGGCACTCGGCTAACACCGTGGACTGCGCTGACCTCGGAGTCCCTTGGGGCCTGGAAGGAATGTTTCAGTGGGGATCCAATAAAAATTAGTAAAAAAAAAACGAGTGGCCGTGCTGCTTTACATTGCTGAACACGTCGGAGTCTTTCTGTAAGATCTGTTAGAGTAACGCTACGTTATCTGTGCCATAAAATGATTGGAAACGGTTATAACGTAAGGTCGGTTTCGTTATACGAGATACGTAAAATGTTTTGTTAGTGCGCTGCAGATTTCAAAGTTGGCGCGCCTGCTGGAACCGCATCACCTAGAACAATTATTCTCAAAAGATAAATTCAGAGGAGCTCCATCGTTATATGAATGTTGATAACCAGGCATTCTTGTTGTGCATACGGGGTAAGGAATATTGTTCCCGCTTTTTTTAATCAGCCGCGCATGTTTATAGAAATTTTCACTATAGACGCCCTAATGATTTGCCTCTACATCGCCTTTCAGCATGTCACTTTCTGACCATATTTCTTAATTTTTTTTTGTAGTTACAACGCGTATTTGCTTTTCTCAGTTCTTGCCTCCAGCTGGCTCGCCTTCCTGAAGCAATCACTATGCAAGATCACTCGCTTAATAATAAACTCACTATTGCATGCTTCCGAAAGAATGTTTGGTACGAAATGGGAGCGATTTTTTTATTACTGCAGGGTAGCCTCCAAAATAATTTGATATAAGACAGGTACGATAGATCGCGGATAGGATTGGAACCTTAGAAACTACCCGAGAACCCGCCACTTCCCCGTCCGTGTAATTACCGATTTCGACGGCTCCTTGACGCCACTCCATCGCAGGCTGCTGCTGGTGTGGCTGAGGAGGCTGCGAGAAGGTTCAACTGTTGCCGTCGTTCGTGGGTGCCTGTGATTGTACGCTGAATTCCGCTGTCTTCAGCGGCTTCTCCGTCTGATGGCCCGAGCACGCAGCTGTCCCGTGTGCTGCATGAAAGCGAAGTTTATTGTTTGGCCTGTGTATGATCTGGCCACTGGTATCTGGCTACCTTTCAAGATCACGTGTAGGCTGCACAAACCTCGAAATGGAAGCGAATGGAATGCAGAGCAATGGACTGCGCGCAGAAAAGTAGTAATCTGAGCAACAGCATCGCGCCGGTTTACGTCACCTTGACGCATTCCGGGTGATTTCGTCGAATATTCTGCTAGCAGAAGTGGCCACACTCTGCTGGCTCGCGGCCGGCCTGCATGTTTCGGAAGTGTGCAGGTTAAGCAAATTAAGGTGATTCGAGTATCACTCTGCCAGAAAACTGCGCCGCAAAAATACAGAATTTAGGCAGTAAAAATTTATAAGCCCAGTTATTCTCCCTTTTATACGTTAAAATAACTGTTTTTTGCTTTTTACGCGGCACTAACACACATGAAACCAGCGTAAGTACAATATTTACCCATCTGTATCCAGCACACTGTCGTAATCATATGAGCTGGTGTCGCGGTCAGATTCAGCCGGCAAGGCATCCTTGATGGCAGTATTCACTGCAGAGGGGTGTTTTGGAGGTGGACCTCCCCCAGTGGAAGAACGGGCGGTCCAATATTGCCTCCAGTGGTTTTTTGCCGTGACTTCCATCCGGCGCCACTGCTCCTTCATGCGAGTCAGGTCGCGGTCCTTCGCTGACACAGCAGCGCAAAATTCCTGGTAAACAGCCTGCCAGCTTTTTTTTCTTTTTCTGGAGTTGGAAGCATGGTCGTTGGACTTGTCTTCTAAAACTGAAACTCTCGGAAGAATGGCGTCTAACAGGGCAAGGCGTGCGCGTTCCTCCCAGTTCTCGCTCCGCGGCCTCTTTGTTTTCTGCGGTGCCATTCGAGAATTACCATGCGCACAAAGAACAATAAACGACACTTGAAGAAATTCAAATAAGAAATAAAGGGAAGACAGTACTGAAAACAACGTTCACAACAAAAGAGGGTTAACTTACGCGGCTCACACAACACGAACACCGTTCACACACTAGGAATCTGCCTTGTTACACGCGACCGGAACGAGCCGAAAAATAAACTGCAGACGATCGAAAAAAAGCCTGCGCAGACGATAGAAAAACCACCCAAAAAATAAAAAGCAAAACAAACATAAAGCAAACCTTATACGCGAGCTTAAATATAATAGAAGCTTAAAATGAAAGTATATTGGTAATCTTCACGGTAAAAATCGGAGACGCATATATTGCAAACAAATGCGAAGCGTTTTGCAGACGACCGAGAAACGCGCAGAGAAACTGGCGGGGAAGCAGACGATACGGCGCAGAGGAGTTGCGAAACTCCCCATAGGCCCCATGCATCAAAAAGTGGTCCTACGATTTGGATCCTACGATTAGTGGTCCACTAATTTGGATTTTGTTTTACAGTGGCGCCATCTTTTGGTGACAAAATACACTATACAACTTGCTTCGCCGCTCGACGACCTGGGCGAAAAATGGAATTTCAGTGCCTTCGTAAATTTGTTATGCCAAAGGAGCCCCATGTGTTCAACTATGCAATGTTTTATATACGTACGAAGCAAAAGTAGTACAAAGAAATGCGACCATGGGCCCGGGGTCAACTGTTGCTTGCGCACTCTCGTCTGCTAAAAAAGTGAAAGCTCTCAGGGATCTCAAAAGCATTGTTTAGCCACTCCAGTAATTTTCCGTGCCTGGGGGAACTCGGCGGATAGTTGGTACCGACTGTCGTCCTCACTTGCTAGCTCCCTGAGCAAGCACATTAATAGCTCCTGAGCAAGCACATGAACGCAGTGACTAAGAAAGATGGTGACCAAAGTTAGAAGAGAAGGTGGATCCTGTACAAATAGCAGAAAAGATCGCCGATGACTCACAGTCCACGGCTGGGGCATTAAAATACTGTAACGTGGCGGCAGATGACATGAACCATGAGGCGATGAAGCGATGTATTTACAAGACTATTTACAGGCAGCCATAACCAAGCACGGCTTGGCTGCGCCGCGCACACAGCTCTTCGTCGTCATTATCCTTGGTGGTGGGCCATGGCGCCACGGGGATTGTCCGCCACGTCCCGTGACATCACCCCGCCGGTCGAGGACGACCATCCCGGTCGACGCCGACACAACTTGGCGAATGAATGCGGATGAGTGTGCGATGAGAAATGCAGACGAATTGCTTGCCGCCACGGATGACGATGATGGTGTTGATGACGCGTGGCCCAGCAACAGCAACGGCTTCAGCCGCGACGAAGCGCCAAAGGTCCTGAGGCCACGTCGGACGGAAGGGCGGGGGAATCCATCTTCGGCTTGTCTGGGCACTGCTGATCTCGGCTGGTCGTCACTTGGGTCTTTCGGGCTGGGGATACGAGGCGGGGGACATCGTCGTTCGGTGGTCTCGATCGGCTGGGCTGGGGCTGCCCGGCGCGGCTTCGTTATCCCTGGAGGCAACGTCCATGCCGATGCGGTGCGATGCTAGGACCAGGATGGGGATGACGAACCCGCACGCTCCACCAGCTGTGTGCGCCGCGCACACAGCTCTTCGTCGTCATCATCCTTGGTGGTGGGCCATAGCGCCACGGGGATTGTCCGCCACGTCCCGTGACAATACCTTTTGACATACATGTACAGGGAATTTACAAACTTTTCTCAAAAAAATCTTATGAGAACACACAGTCCCTCCATGGAGGGGGTTTGTTTCTGACAAGGTGATTGAAATTTGTTATTAGTAACAACATAAACTCATCATTCGTCCCTTCCATTAAGCACGCTTGCGAGCTTCGTTTTAAAAACCCTGCTGTTTCTATGTCACGTATAAATGAACTGCTTGTGCAATATTCTCTTATTTACCTATGTTCGAAGTAAACTGTGTTATACCGTAAAATCTGCTGTGCCGAGTGCATACAGGTGTAATATTCTTCAATGGTGTAACGTGCGAAACATGAAGTTCAGTGCTGATAAACTTAAATCAGGAAAAATAAAGCTTCCCAAATTGCTTCTTTATTTTTGTATTTATTCTCTCTACCAAATACCTTGGTGGTAACTCAACTAAGCTCACCTTTTCCCTAGGGCTTTATTATAGTTGTGCTCTGCAATTATACATTCTCAGATGGAGCATGCCTGCTTGATTCAGGCCCCAACCATGCTTTGCTATTTCACAATTGCAGCTGTCTGAAATTTTGCTGTTTAGGTTTGGCGAATGATTTCCAACAGGCCACTTAATAGTGTCAAAACCATTTTATACTTTTAATTGCTATGTATAGCGAACAGTATTCTATCATTTTTCATAACACATTTTGTTGTAACCTCACTCAATGATTTTGTTACCCTGCCAGCCTAGTTCATATTTGGTGGCCTGAACATAAATATCTTATTGCAATACATCCACATGCCCGTCTTGCAGCAAATATGCAGTAACAGATACCACACATTTTGGCTTTCCAGCGTAGTTTTGGTGTCCGCAAAAAGAGATCTTCTTCTTGGCTCCTCTGCAGCGCTTTGTAGTCAAGCAAAAATATCACTTGCTGGTTTGGCTTTCCCGCAGGACTGACTATGGTGTAGTGCCAGAAAGTATCGCTTGCTCATTCCTTTTTTGTTTTAATTCTGTGCATCTTCCAGAAAAACCCTGGGTTTTTGTTTAAAAACGGAGCTTCACACCATAGACTGTGCAGAGAAAGTAGAACTACTCACTCACTTTTTGCATAGCCACGGAAGTTTGGCAGATCACTTGTCATTGACAAGCGTAGGTGCGACGCTGGGATGGTTGGTTACTAGTTGGGGGAAAAACACAGCGCTGATAAACTGTACTGAAGTACTAGGAAAGGTGCCATGATCAACATGGTTTCGAAGTGTTGGCAGCTTTTTTGTCCAGTTTCTTTTCAGTGTTTTTCATGAATATTTGTCAGGGTGCCTTCACATGGCCTGTTTTTGTGTAACAAAAATGTCAACAGCAAAGCACTTATCAATGCTCACATACCGCAACTTGCACAAACACCGACACCAACCATTTCCCCATAGTCGTACTTGATAAACTTTTTTAAAGCCTGTTGGCTTAAAGGATTGTTTAAATGCCCGTTTTGTGGAACAAAAAAACAGCTAATGGGCACACAACACACAACCCGTAAATGTGCTTTCTAGCAGCTGGCTTCTGACGAGACTTGCACCATTGTGAACGAAATGTGGGACATTTTGTTATGCCCCTTACCACTAAGTAAATTCACTTAAGCAATTTTCCAAAACAGTTCACACAGTGCGGAATTAAAAAGCAATAGAATGTGAAACATCCCTTCACAATTGGAAACTCTTCCTGTTCACTACCCCAAAGGCTTGGGCAGCAGACGCTTAAGCACGCTTCACCAGTTGCGAACACCAGGGGTGAGTCAGCTGAATCAGATTTGGGAGCAGTATTTGGTGCAGCGAAATATTGGTTTCGGAGTACAAGAACCTTGATTTGGAGCAGAAGAACGACATTTATTGTGTCACCTTAGGAGCTTAAAAAATCAAATTTTTTGGCAACTCGGGAGGGGCGGGGGCAAGTGCACTTTTTAATCGATTTTGAACGTAGATAACACTGAAACAGCCTTTCAATAAAGTTATTCTACCAAATTATCACAAGGTACGAACTGCACTACCTTTTTACAAACCACTTTTAAATTCTAAGCCTGTATGCATAGATAGAGTGGGAACCATTAAAAATATTGAATTGGAAAATTAAGGAATCGTAAGGCCCTTTTATTATCATGTGAGAGCCGAAATTATTTTTGTAATCCCAGACTCGGCTTTACGCGCAAGTGTAGACTCGTCACGGCAAAAGTTGCGCAAAACGAGGCGACGTTGTCGCACCCCACCAGCACTCCCATTTCAATATCCAAGGTGCACGTTCACTACGATGGTAATTTGAGTAACGTTGGTATGTTTAGCCACCTCCCTTTTGGCATTAAATTTCACTTCAGATAGATGAACTATTATTACTAGCGTGCAATAATAGCCCGTCCCGCTACCGGAAACTGCTTGAACATTTTCTGGTGATGCAGCCTGCGCCGCCACTTATGCAGTGTCGATCGTCCCATTCCCCCCGCTCGCAAGCTCGCTGTCAAAGGCAGCAATAGCTAGGCGCTTTATAACACCGCAACGAGTCCTAAATTTCACTTCAAGCGCGCACCGTGAATCGCACTCAAGGCCGAAACACGGCGAATTCGCGGGCACCACGTTGTTTTGGATGAACTCCCGTCTTTCTATTCGCGCAACTCCCCGCAACACATCAAACGAATAAATGTGAACCCCACCACCCCCATAACCAAAACCACGGCAGAAGTCGGCGAAGAGCACTCTGCCTGAACCACGAGCAACTGCTTCGCCCGGCGGCCATGTTTTCCAATCTTCACCGCCCCAAGACGGCGGCGCCCAGTAATGTCGTTCCGGAGATATGGCGCTCCTAAAATTGCCCTTTTTTCATCACCTTGCACAAGTATTTTGCCACCTCAGTACACATAAGTATTTTTTCTACAAGACTTTGCAATAGTTTTCGATGGAAAAACTAACTTTAAAAACTCGCGTGCAACCCGACATTGCGACTTTCGAAAAAACTATCTCGGGTTTTTTATTGAATGATCAATCAATGAAACTGTTACAAATAGCATCACCTTACAGATGCTGAAAAAGTATGCCGCCAGCAAGAATTTTTCCTCACTAAACTGACGGGAGCGTTAAAATCCTTGCCTCTCAGACCGTTTTGGAGCAGTTTGGCGCAATTTTCAAATTTTCAAGCTTTTGGAGCAGCCTGGCGCAGGAAAACAAATTTGTATCAAAACTGAGCAATATGCGCGGCTGTCTCACCCCTGGAATACAAGTTGAATTCCGCAGAGTGCTTGGGGTGGGCATATAGATGTCACAGCCAGTTGGAATTTGTGGATGACTGCAAGCCTCTGAGATAGGCTCTCATCATCATTACCCCATCATGATGAGAGTGAATCAAAGTATAGAGTCTGGTTATGTTCAATTCCAACCAAGCCAAACACAAGAGTAAAAATGGAACGAGCCTATCAAAATACATACTCAAAGCAGATGCAGGAGGAAGTTTTGTTGCCTGTAGAGGAGGCAAAATGCACTGGAGCAAAGGAAAGGGAAATAAAAGCCATACAGTAATTGTGAACGAAATCCTGAGGTTCTAGCAGAAAATCAACTGGTGAGGGTGAAGGGCTATCCTATCCATCCTTCGCCAATTCTTTACATCCATTTGAGCAGATAAAAACTTTTCATCAAACTTGCTAGCTGGCAGTTCCGCGTACCCTCTGTGGATAATTTCAAGGTAGACAAAACGTTACAAATCTGTTTTGTGTGCTTTCAATAATGTCTCCTTACAGGTTGCTTAAAATTCGAAGCTCATTTTAATTTAAGTCTTGCCTATCATTTCATTAAGACTTTCCAAGTTAATGCATGGAGGCAATCCTCGGGTGCCCACTTGAGGATTTTCTGAGGACATCCTGAGGCCGGACAATAGGATCGTTTGAGCATCTTTTGAGAACTTTAAATCGACGTCGCCAGGACGTCATAATATCCTTGGTAGGACGTGCTGAAAACATCCTGAGGATGTGTTTGTGTTGGCCTGATCAGGGCAACAAACCGCCTGTGTTTCTTATCTTGCAAGGCCGTTTCGCTACCGCCAAAGGTAGCTAAGCAGCGTGGGGTACAAGATTTCAGTTATATCAGGTGTTTTATCGCATTATATCGCGCAGTGGCCTGAGGCCATTCCGACCAAAAAACCCGTCCTGTTATACTTTTATCTTTCCAGTGGAATTCCTCACGCTGCGAGGGGCAAGTGATCCGAAAGAAAAAAAAATGACAGCATCTCCAGGGTGCAGACTACGGGGACTCGAAATGACATCCAAGTTGCGCCCCGACTGACATCCGATTTGCGCCCCGACCATCATTCGATTTGAGCCTTGAGTTGCACCTTGATTATTCCCTAAATGAAACTGCAACTCACGGCTCAAATCGAATTTCGCTTGATTTTCGCTTGATGGTGCTGTGCGCACGGATGGACGCGGACGGGCATTGTGCGGTCCTAAGCATACTCCGCTCCTAAACTCAAACGCGCATTTGATTTCCGCATGTGCTTCTAATAAGCACGGTTTCTCGTGAACAAAGTCATTCAGATGCAGTGGCAGGTGGTGTACCACTCTCAAGGAAACAGTGTAGCAGACGACCCTAATAAAGCAGATAGCCCTATGCGCGTGCGCGTACTCTCGCCTTTTTCGCTGCCGAACATCATGATAAGGCGCTGACATGCCGACCGGTCGTCGCTCCCGCCATATCATTAAAATTTTGGGAGGCTGTACGTCCAACTCGAAGATACGCGGGACGAATTAACTTCTTGTCGTTGATGCGTTCGGCGCAACCGATGGCCGTAACCAAGTCGTACAGGACGCGAGGTGAGGATGGTTAGCAGATTACTATGCCTGCACCTCGCTCGATTGTAAACACGCGCATCTGACGATGCATGCATCCGTCATCGAGCACGGCACCGTTGAACCATGCCTGTGCAGTGCACCGGCACCATAGCAATTTCTCTGCACCATTGCCGTTCACCACTTCTGAATGGAATATCTAATACTGCCAAGAGCAAAAGATGTCTGCAGCACCCGCAGCGTCATCAGCCCCCTTTTCCCCGTCTCTACTCGTTGCCATGACGATTAAGGCAACGTTTTTCGGACGCCCCATGCCACCAGGGGAGGATTTCGCGCTGTTGAGGGAATTACGGGGGATTACAGTGGATGCTACAGATGCGCCAGTGCTGTAGTTTTTCAAAGTATACCGGTTTGGCCAGCACAGGATAACGAACTCAAACCAACCGAATGTCTTCATATTGAAAGTAAAGAAAATCCACTTCTGTAGATCGGACAAAAATGCTGTTGATTGATTGTAAGCTTTAACGCGCCGACGCAACGCAGGCGATGAGGCGCGCCGTAGTGGAGGGCTCCGGATTGATATTGACCACCTGAGAATCTTTAACGTGCGCTGAAATCTCGTACACACGGGCGTTGTTGCTTTTCGCCTCCATCAGAAAAGTGGCCGCCACGGCCGACAAAAATGTTGATCCCTTCTTTTTCATTTAAATTTACAGCTACACGTGAGTGACATGGGATTAATGTTTATTCCTGTTTTTAACAGAGAAACCATATTTTTCGGTATACTTGTCGATCGTTATGCTGAAATGGGCATCAGATTCCCAGATGGGAGGCCACCAGTCACACGTCGCTCACGGGAGGGGATATGTCAAGTTCTTGGCGCAGCGGAATGCTGCGTTGCAATACAGTCCTTTCTTGCACTCACCCCACTTGCTGTAACCAAACTGGGAGAACGAGAAGCAGACTTCGCCTTCCTCTGAAAAGTTTGAAAAATATAGCTGATGTTCCATACCAGGGTTACATATAATTAAAAAAAACATATATAGTTACTATGTACTAATAAAAGAAAACATATCAAGTTACACCTCACAACTGCAAGGTGCTTGAAAAGTGTAGCTATAACGAGCTTCCACGTACGACCTCACTCCCGGTTAGCCTGAGTGCGTGCCTTTTCTTACTGTCAGAATAGCCACGCACCTCGGATTGGAATTGTGACCGGATTATCTAGTCGCTTTCCCACTATTGCACAACACGTGCAACAATTGCTTACAGACATGAACGCTGTGAAAGAATATAAACCTGGGGCGGTATTCTCGTAGCTGTCCCATTTGAAAACGCCCCTTTTGCGTCCTTTTCATCGTGACGTACTACCGGTTAAGCAGTGGGCCTTTGATTCAAATACTGTAACTGCTCTTGCAAACGCATTTTAAAGAACTAAAACCGTATCAGAGTATCTTTTATGTGTTTGTTGTTCCGCGAGCGAGCCAACTATATAAAGGCGACGAAAAATCGTCTGCTCCAAATCATCTGCTCGGAGTAGCCACGGCTCATAGCTCCGCCGTGCTTGCATGTCGTCAGATCCGGGTGTTCGCTTTTAGCCAATCAGGGCTCGCTCAAAAGGGACACTTTTGAAAGGGACAAAACACGGGAATACCGCCCCTGGAGCTTGTTTTGGGCGGCGACGACGAACTATACGTGCTCATGCAAGGGGGTAAAGCTTGAAGTGACTTCTCGTCAGGAGTTTGAAGATGATGACTCACCTTGCGCAAGTGTGGCCAGACGCAGTTCAGTCCTGTTTCATTTTTCACTATTATTGCGACTAGCAGTTATGGCGAACTTCACCAGTTAAGCGGTATGCCTCATCCTATCTAGCCTTTTATGCTGATAAAAGAAATTTATCGGATTCAAAAAAAAAAAAAACCTCCCCGAATCGAAACCATTCGTAATGAGTTAAAGCAAACGCTACCGATTAAGCCACTCGCGACAGGTGCCCACTAAATGCTCGGAGGAATGACAGGTGCACGTGTTGAATGTTTTTGTGCCAATGGTAGAAGAATAGACTCACACGAATACAGTTAAATACGCAAAGGCTGTGGTTAACCGGCTGCGTAACGTGTGACATTCCGTTTCCAAACCAGTGCAGGCTAGGTATACCTCCTGTTACAACTAGCACTGCCTACTAGTTAGCTTTGGAGAGTGGAGAAATCTTGATAAACTTCTAAAACGGGCTTGCTGTTTGGCCTCTGCGGCCCAGCAGGTAGCGTCGTGGCTCTACACACTAAAATACTGGTTTCGAGCTCCAGCGGTTCCACTTTATTTGTTATTTAGAGAAGTTTCTATAGGAAAATAAACTTCCTTAAATCAAGCCAACACATTATAATCATAAATTAGGGTTGTTTAATATCTTTTAGGTCTGTGTAGATGCGAAGGGGAGCCCATTCCCTATATTTAATCAAGTTCTGCATAAGTTCCCCGCCTGCACTGACAGACAGAATGTCGTGTGTAATGGGCGTAATGTGCAAATGCGATTAACATTCGCCACCGATTCATCCCCTTTGCAGTATATCTGTGGCTGTTGTCGTGTCGAGCTGTGTGAAGCCTCAAAAATAGACACCTGGAGAATGTAAGGGTGCTGAAAGAGTGTGGGGGAGGGGGGAGGGAGGACAGAGTGCCTAGAAGGATGGAGGAAATGGCAGAGGGAGGGGGTTAGTTGGCGAAGCGAACTGAGTTCAACAACCCGAATCTGCCACACGACCGGAATTGCACCGCTAGCCCCCCCGCATCGATCAGAATTAACGATTGCCCCAAGATCACCAAATCAGCATCGAGACGTCACAGTGCGTCCAAGTGCAATGACTCTTTTGTGGTTCACCCCTGAAGTGGCCACTACTTGGTCACCAGTGGTCCCCACCATTGTGGCCAATTTTAATGGTGGTAAAGTGCCTCTAATACAGTGCAAATCGCATTTACGTAGATTAAGAGAGTTCTGCTTCAATGTTTTTTATTATTGCTCACAACAGAATTGCCCGCCCTCCCATCACACTTGCTTTTCCACTGCCCTGAACACGCTGGAACTCACCCAGTTGCTTGACGCAGTAATCGCAGCAGCCGCAATCGCTTGCATTGGGTCTGACCTCGCCGTTGCAGTCGGATGCTTTGATAGGAGTGCACGTGACGTTCTTGCAGAAGTCCCTGACACACAACTTGGGCTCGACCTGGATCGCTGCAAGAAATAGCCAGGCAGCCAGGACGAGGCACAGCAAGAGGCCCATAGTTCTTTTACGTTTCTGGAAAGTTAAGCCGTCCCTTTACTTAACCACAGCACAGACGTATACGGTGGGAAAAAAAAGGGGGCTGACGAACAAATACACCGATTACGATTTTCTAGACCAAACCACCTTTTAACAGCCAATTTGTTCAATGGGATGATAAGCAGATGAAACGGCATTGCCGGAATTTCGCTGGTGACCTGAGATGGCAGTAAATAGTAGACTACTCGCTGCAAGCTGGCCTTGAAATACAGCTGTAACTATATCTTCCTGCTGCAAGGTGTACACCTGTACAGTTATCTTCGTGTAGATGGCATGAAATTCAAAATTACTTGCTCTAGTCCGAGCTCTGCTTTACTGTTGAAAATGCCATTTTGGGGGGGATCATGTATCTAATGGCATGCCAACGGCATCGTGGTGCAGATGGTTTTGTGATGAGTTTTGCACAAATTTCCAAGAGGTTTTGCATTTGATTGCGCCCTTGGCAAAAAATTAAAGCCAGTTTCACACCTGTGAAATTTGTTGAAGCAGCGCGGAGCTGACTTCAGTTCGGCACGGTGGCGGCCACTAGCATCACTAAATAAAGGCTTTTAGAGTATCGGCACTCTTTTTGTGCCGCCAGGATTTTCATTGGTCGGTCGGCACCACGTGATAATTGTCTACATATGGGCGAAGCCATTTTGTTTCAGGGGCGTCTCTCTCTCTCTCTCTCTCTCTCTCTCTCTCTCTCTCTCTCTCTCTCTCTCTCTCTCTCTCTCTCTCTCTCTCTCTCTCTCTGCTGCGCGGACGCTAGAGCGGCCGGTCGCACTCTGTCTGTCACAACCAGCGGCGATTTCCTTGGGAGAGATGGCAACACTGCAAGCCAGGAACAAAATGACCCCCAGACGCTTCCGGGTGCATGAAGTGGCGCTACTCTTAAGCGTAGCTTATTCAGTGACGCTAGCGGACACCTCCCGCAGAGGCAAGACAATGCAATTGTAGCAGTATTTTACGTACTCGGAGCTGACCCACGGAAGTGTGGTAGTTTATCGCTGCATATAACGCGATGGACGTGCGTCGCGTGCCCCGGCACACGAGTCGAGATCACGCACCGGACCGTAGTAGTAGTAGAACTTTTATTGTGAGAAGAAGTGTGGAAGGGGATTGGGTTGAAAAGTTGACGGAGTTTATGGGTGGGGCCCGACGTCCAGGGCTTTAGATGCAACGGCTCCCATATTGGCTCTCTGGATCTGACGTAGCTGATCTTCGAGATATGAACTGGTAAGGGCTGCCTGCCATGTCTCAGTAGGATTAATCTTGGTGCTAGTGTTTTCCTGGGGCGCTGGTGCCATCTGTCGGCCCAGCCAGGTACCTTCGCCTGGCGTGACGGGCATCATCAACGGACATTGCGAGCCCCTAAACAACTTTGTTGTTAAAAAAATGATATGTTCCATACATTCCAGTTGGTACCGAGCACACCACGTTTAGCCGACAAGAACGCCCTTTGTTCTGCAGTTTTTCTAATACGACACAAAAAGTAGGGGAACCTGGGATGTGTCTAGGCGGCCAGGTTTGTCAAATACGCGGCCGGGAACATCTTGTAACATGTAGTACCATCTAGTGGTTAGCTTTGAAAGCTGCTGCAATCTTTTTGATCAACTGCTAAACTCTGTGGCCTAGCGGTTAGGGTCGCGGGATTCTAATGCGATGCTAACCCCCAGCAAGAGCCCCAGCAATCATATCCTCTTCAGCCAAGCTCTTGTTGCTGGCCATAGTGTGTGCGATGTGCGGCGCCATAAAAAAAAAGGCAGCGTCTGGAACCCCGCGCGGGGCACGAGATTTAGCCCCCTCGCAACGGCTCCTGCCCCGCGTGACGTCATAAATACGTCATAGTGACGTCATATTAACAGCAATTGTTGTTTTATTGCGTAGTAGAATACAAAAAGCACATTTTTTACATTTTAAGCCGCTCATTTGCTAGAAGTTTTATAAAAGAATTTTTTTTTGTTCGTTCTTGCGGAAGCCGCCGATGCTGCCGCTGCTGGCGGTATGGCGTATCCGAAAGTGCCGAAAGCCCTGAATGCCTGAATTTCTTGGGTCGACAACGTAGACGAGTTGATAGAGTTAGAAGCACTGTCAGAATGTGCGAGAACGTTGCCGTATGCGGGGACCAAGCCAGCCTTTCCACACGGTAGCGAAATCCGCTCTCGAGTAATGCTGACCTGTGACCGCCTGCTGTATGCCGATGGTACCTGCGTTAGATCTACGACATCGTGCAGCCGAGTGGCCCCGTTCGAACAACCCACGTCCCACGCAAGAAAAGACACCGTCCGAGCGTGATTATGTGAGCATGCTGCGGCATGTCCGCGCGGCGGCATCTGCTATCGACAGTTTGCACCACGGCAAGTTCATAATGCTTAAATGGGTGGCCTGAAATCGCGGTATGTTTTCAAAATGACAGCAGCGCGGAACGTACAGTGATCAGGACGTAGGCTAGACGCGGCCACTGATATTTTACTGGTCGCATGTGCGCATTACAAGTGCAAACCACGGATAGCTAGAAAAGGTAATCATTGGTGTCCCTACACATGTACCGCGTACAACTCAGCACAGTAGTTTCCCCTTTAAGAAGATTAGCAAGAACGACCCGAAAATCGGCAGTTTGTCGCGTTTTTTGTATATATTTTCGAGTGGATTGAATTGTGGCTTAAAATTGTTTACCCGAAATACGTTTTGTGCGTGGAAAGGTCTGGTGATCATGAGCTTCTTGCATCATAAATGCATGGTATTCAGCGCTTGAAAAGATTTTTCACAAGAAATTATTGCAGCTGTAGTGGTGAGCCACTTCACTACAGTAAAATGTGGCAGAAATACATCTGCGATACAAAGGATGTGAAAGAGTGAGAACATTGGGAGTCTCGTATCCCGTGGCCCAGATTGTGGCTGGGTAGTTTCCATCATGCATTCAGCTCGTCACATTGGCACACACATGATGCTACGACAAATTAGGAACTGGGTCCTCCAAAAGGTACACTAGCTAGGCGCTTCATGCCATAGCTGCTGCATTGGCATAACCTTCACGTCTCTGTATATGTGGCTATGTTGGCCAGATTTTACCGATTCCCCTCATGCAAAGGGACTTAATTCAGGACACCCAGCCGATAGGGTCAGAGAAGAAGCTGTACAGACGGTAACAGGAAGGGTATACACTTGGCCGACCATCATGTCTCCAGCATATGAAAACCCATGGGTTCTACGCAGGCTCAATAGTCAACGTCAAAGAGAATCTGAAGATGTGCCTGGAACGTGAAAGCCTCAGCGGATGGTTTGTGTCCATGAGTATGAGCAGCGAGCACACTGCAAATGTAATTGATAGGCAAAGGTCAAGGCTGTAATGGTGCGAGTTTAACCAAAAGAAATGGTGAAAAACATCCCAATTTCAAACTGCATTGATGTAATATGGGCACGAGTGACGTCATATGGACATGCACTGTAAATGTAGTTATCTGTGTGTTAACTGTACGTTAGCACTCAAACGATACGATCAAACGGAATGGAGGCCCCACTGAAATTGCCCAGTTATGCTTTTTTGCGGTGGTAGCTTGGTGGCTGTCAATTGCACAAACAAGATTCTGTGATGTCATAGAGAAATAGCTGGAAAGTGTGTATGGAACTTCCACTGCTCTACACATTTTCTGTACTATCTTATTTGTTTGAAGTTTACAGTAAAAATGATGTCATTTGTTTTTTGGGCAAAGAAGTCTTTTTAATGAACGAACCTTGTATTTTTTCTTTGTAGCCTCTGTAACAGCCTGCCTACTGTGCCCCTAAACAGTGGTCGCTAAACAAATGCCCACTTGCCAGCCAGCTGCAGGGGCTTGTAACGATTTACTAGGATTTCTCATGGCCAACATAAATTCCAAGGAATCCACAGTGGTACACTCCAGGGCAGTGCAAGTCTCAAAAGAAGTTTGACAGCAGGACTGGACACTAACACAACTAACAGGCTTCATAGGTGGAAACCAGAAGCCCACCCACACAATGCCATGCAATAAGCCAATGCAGTGAGTCTCTTAATTTTTATGCGAGGCATTCAACGTGTGGGTCGAATAGAGAGGTTAGCTGGCCAGTTTGGGCACATAATACTCACTTTTGTGATTTCAGACAGCTCTCAAAGGCCTATCTAGATGTCTGTTTTTTTCGCAAAAAAAAAGTGCAAGCTCACAGTTGGGGATCTTGAAAACATTGTTTAGCCCCTCCAGCAATTGTGCGAGCCTGAGGTAATCCTGCCTATAGGTGGTCCTCATGTTTGCTAGCTCCCACAGCAAGCACATGAATGCAGTTAATGAGAAAGATGGTGGCCAAAGGGAGAAAAGGGGGCGGTTCCTGAACAAACAGCCCTTGATCATCAAAACAGCAGAAAAGAGCGCTGATGACTCGGAGTCCTCGGCTGGGGTGTCAAAATACCTTCTGGCCTACGTGTACAGTGCATTCACAAACTTTTCTATAAAAATTCTTGCGATTACACACACTCCCTCCATGGAAGGGGTTTGTTTCCGGCAAGGTGGTTGAGTTGAAATTTGTGATTAGTAACAACATCAACTCGCCATTCGTCCCTTTCATTTAGCATGCTTCCGAGCTTCACTTCAAAAACCCTACTTTTTCTAATTTACGTATAAATGGATTGATTATGGAATATTCTCTTATTTACCTCTGCTCAAATAAAACTGTGTTATACCTTAAACGGTGTTGTGTCCATGCAGGCGTAACATTCTTCAATGGTGTTGTGTGGGGCACATTAAGCTCAGTATTAATAAACTTAAAACCAGGGCAAGTGAAGTTTCCCCTATTGTTTCAGGGTATCCAAACTATTTATAAATTTTTGTAAGCATTCTAACTGTTTACCAATACTTTGGGGGTAACTCAACTCAGCTCACCCTTTTTTTCCATACCTTTATTATTGTTGTGCTCTACAAACACATTCCCAGCTGGAACATGCCTGCTGAATTTAGGGCCCAAACCGTTCTTTTGCTATTTCACACGATTGCAGCTGTATGAAACATTGCTTCTGTGTAGTTTTAGCCTATGATTTCCAACAGGTCACTTAACTACTGTCGAAACCATATTAAAACATTAATTGCTATTTATAACAAACAGTATTCTAACATTTTACATAAAACATTTGGTTGTTACCTCACTTGACGTTTTTGCTACACAGCCAGCCTGGTTCATATTTATCTAGGTATGAAGGACATGTACACAACAAATGCCTTACTGCAATACATTCACATGCCCGTCTTAGAGCAAATCAGCAGTGACAGAAGCCACACGTTTTGGCTTTCCAGCAGCGCTTTGGTGTCAACAAAAAAGGAATCTTTCTTGGCTTCTCTGCAGAGCTTTGCACTCAAGCAAAAAGATCACTTGGTTGTTTTGCTTTCCTGCAGGACTGTAGTGTAGTGCTAGAAGGCATCACTTGCTTATTTGGCATTTTTTCTGTGTATTGTGTCAAGAAACCCTTGCGTCTTGTTTGGAAAAGGAACTTCATACCACAGACTGTGCAGAGAAAGTAGAGCTACTCACTGACTTTTTTCACAGCCACGGAATTTTGGTAGAATCACTTGTCATTGACAAACACCATGTTTGCTTTCTGTCTGAAGGTGTGAATCTGGGAGAGTTCGTTTATATTTTGGGGGAAAATACAGCGACAATAACAGTACTGAAGTACAAGGAAAGGTGCTGTGATGAACAGTGTCCATGTGTTCGCAGCTTTTTTGTCCAGTTTCTTTCCTGTGTTTTTTCATGAAGACTTGCTACAGTGCCTGATCAAGCCTGTTTTTGTCTAACAAAAATGTCAACAGCGAAGCACTTATCAATGCTCACATGCTGCCCATTGACACCAAAGCAGAAGTACGTTCACTGGAGTCATTTTATTGTTGAAGCCTTCCAGGATACATACAGCTTTCAGCTGTACTGCAATATTCACAAACACCAATAAAGACATTCACGACCACATAGGTGTCCTTGGCTCCAGTTCCTGCACAAGGTATTAAGTACTCTCGGGAGAGGATAATGCCAAGCTGTACAAGAACCATTCCCTCGTAGATGTGCTCCATAACCTGTTTTTTAGGCTTGTTAGCTTAAAAAATAGTTTCAGTGCCCTGTTTTTTTCAAGCTAATCACCACCACCAGAGAATGTGCTTTCTATGTAGTCAAGAGTTCGACGAAAGTTCATCTGGTCAGGTATCATGATGAGGACAAAATGCGGTCACTGACCAAGTCAAGGTGAAAAACACAAGAGACATTTCAGAACCCGTACGAGTTCCTTGATCACACTCTAGTGATCAATGAACCCGTAAAGTGTGATCAAGGAGCCCGTACGGCTCTGCTGGGTATGCATCGTTGCAAACAAAATATGGGACACTGCATTATGGCCCTTACGACTAAGCATAGTCGAAACAGTTTTTTACACAGCACAGAGTTAAAAAGCAAAAGAACATGAAATATCTCCTTGCAATTAGAAACTTTTACTGTTCACCCCCCTCCCCCAAACACAGAGCAGACAATTACCAGCTGTCAACACAAGTATTAACGTCAAGTTGAATTCCACAGGGTGCTCCGGATGGGTACATTGATGTCACAGTCAATCAGAATTCGTGAATCCTCTGTAAGCCTGCGAGCGAAGCTCTCACCATTACTGGCCATCCAACTGAGTGGGCATGAAAGTATTGTTGTTGGTTATGTTGACTTCCAAGCCAAACACGAGTAAACTAGCGTACCAAAATACATAATCAGAACCCCGATTTCATGCAGGTGCTGTCGTGTGTGCAGAGATCTTATCAGAGCTTTTCAGTCAACCAAACAGATGCAGGATGAAGTTTGTTGACTAACCGGGTTGAAGAAGGCAGAATGCAGTAAGGCAAAGGTTAGGGAAATAAAATCCATGCGGTAATTGTGAACGAAGTTATGAGACGCTGCCAGACGATCAGCTGGTGAGGAGGGAGGGCTATCCTATCTATCCCTTGCTACCTCTTTACTAAAATTGAGCAGATAACAACCTTTCATTAAACTTGCTAGCTGGCAGTTCCACGTACCCTATGTAGAAAATTTCAAGGTAGGCAAAACGTTGTTTCCTGTGCATTCAATAATGGCTGCCTACAGATTGCTTAGAATTCGCAGCTCATTTGAAGTCTTGCATATCATGAAAGCACAATACTATTATTCGAAGCAACAAATTCGAAAAACATAGATGAACAACAAGAGCCACTTGTTTACCTTGAGCACACCAAACTTGAAAGCACTATTTAACACAAGTGTCAAGCTTGGCACAAACGGCGATCTTATCGGCTTGACTTCTCCCAAACTTGCACATTTGGAGCTTGAGCCTCCTTGCACAGGAAGCCAGCCAGTGAGCGGCTGGTTTCAGCGATAGCTGAGTACCTATGCTGCCCATGGACGGGCGGCTGCTGGGCTCTCCCATTTACCAGGCCACCCACGAAAGTGGAGCTGAGCTCCCTGCATGCAGCGTGCACGGATCGTTTCGCGGGGTAGTAACGTTTCTTGCAGTGCCCCGCGAGAAAAATTGCAGAACAGGCTACATGCGAGGACGGATTGCGTTCGACGATGCCCTGCGCTACCTGACGATACTTGATTCGTGCACACTGACGCCGCTGACACTGCGTTGCTCGCGTTATCACGTCATTAAAGTCAGCTACCTCGTTAGCCACGGCGCAAAGCGCTGGAAAACTGATCCGCACGTAACACGTTTCACGCCAGAATCAAAATACAAGGCTTGGAATGCAAGTAGCGATCGGAACAAGTAGACAACGAATGCAGGAGCATAAAGCCGATGGCACGCGAACTGCAAGACAATATGAAGCTAGCAACATATTTAACGGCAACAAAAGGAGCACGGAAAAAAGCGGGGCGAAGCAGCTTGCCAAAATAGCACAAAATAGGATGCGTTAGGCTTACCAAGACAGCAGCAGCAAGTTCACGAAAAATACTCAATAAATAACTGCAAACAATCCTCCCAACAAGAAAAAAGCGCCGCGAGGCAGCCGCTGTGCAAGGCGATAAGGACGTAACGTTGCGCAGGCTTGCGGTTGGAGC
Organism: Haemaphysalis longicornis; assembly: GCF_048455015.1. Lineage (NCBI taxonomy): Eukaryota > Metazoa > Arthropoda > Arachnida > Ixodida > Ixodidae > Haemaphysalis > Haemaphysalis longicornis. Next base: position 104,017,440 of record NW_027526225.1, read on the forward strand.
CAAGGCCAGAATCCCACATGGAGCAACACATCGAAGAGCTCTGGCCGTCAATGCTTTTAAATGTGAAAAAAAAAAATAATAACGACGTCACAGGAAGTCACGTGACTAGTTTAGTTTGACGTCACTTCTGCGGGGCAGGAGCCACCGCGAGGGGGCTAGATCTCGTACCCCGCGCGGGGCACGAGACTTACCCAAAAAAAAAAATGGGTCATCGTTACTCCCACCGTTTACCGAACACGCGAGCACGCGTTTTAAGGGGAGCACCCGGCGTTGACCAGGCTTGCTCGTGGCACTCGAAAAAAAAAAAACACAAAGAAAACAGCTCACACGCGTCCGCGCCTCAAGGGGGGAGCACAAGACAGCTCGCGCCACAGACACTCACTTCACGAAGTTGGTTGCCGCCGGTTCCAGCATTTGCCACTTTCGGTGAAAAGTGAAAGCCTGAGGACAAAATGATCTGGGCCCAGCAGTCATGGATGAGGAAGACGACGATATAGATGGACATCACGATGACTACCACAGTGGATCTCGAGACGTCCAAACATGTAAATAAACAATTTAAAACCTAATGCAATGCGTGGAGGTGTGTCCTTCAATGCTTACATAGAAAGAAATCATCCAGCTTCGCTACGGTTCAAGCCTTGCGCAACTTAGTGCAAACCTTTGCCATGTTTAAGTGCAGAGCACTTAAAGGGCTCGCCTTGTCGTCGTAGCTCGCTCGCTGAGCCCCACGGCGTAGAGGCTTCGAGAACCAAGCGGTTTATACAGTCATAAGCGTACGAAACTCGTGAACTGCTTGCGCTTCTCATGCATCTGCCTGTTCTTTAGCGCAAAGACAACTGTAGGTGAGGCAACATATACATAATTAACCAGCAGCGCCCACATTCACTTAGGAACCCTCGTTGCGTTGTTTTCTACAATAGTAAGCGAAAAAAAGTGGCAGTGCAACGCCGGCACGTGCAGGAGGAAAAGCAAGCACAAAAAGAACAGAACTCCCACTGGCGCAGTTTCAGGCAGGGGGCGCGCGAGCACTGCGAAGGCGGGAAATTTGAATTGTATTGGGTGGTAGCAGTGAGCGGATAACGGCGCAACAGCCCATTATGGCGAATCACTGCTCTACATTTCCGACATCATTCCCATTGAGTGGAACGGCTAATTTCTTTTTTCCATTTCTTTGATTTTTTTATTTAAAAACGCTGCCTTAGTTTAGTTCTTCTATCGCATTCTTTTCGTAAACAAGGTTGGTTTCGTATCTTTTAGGTCAGTTTATGTGAGGAGAGGAGACAATCACCCTGTTTAATACAGTAGACTCCGGTTATTAAGACGAACTCCATGGTTAAGACAAACAAAACTTTTGCTCTCCTGTAACGTCCACAAAAAAAAAAAAAAAAAACCTCCACTTAAGACAAATTTCATTTTCACGGTCCCTTCGAGTTCGTCTTAACAAGAGTCTGTTGTAGATAAAGTTCTGCATTGCACCCAAAGTGCCCGGCCCACACTGCCTTGGTAACGTAATCTCGCACAAAGGAGCTCTGCAGTTGATATCTTGTGTAATCTTGATATCTTGTCTAATCATGGTTAGAGACCGGATTCTCGGCAAATGCCTATTTTGTTCCTTGTGCTCCTATCACTGCACTTTGATATATGAGCATAATTAGAGGTTAAGAAGAGCTTTTGTGTTTTTATAAGGCCTATAACTGCTTGTTTTGGAATTTGTGCCCAAATTTCTATAGGTGCCTATTTTCAAAATCGGCATCTTTTTTGAGTGCAGTGTGGAATCGCTATTCGTGTTACCGGGCAGCATCAACTGTTCGGAACTCTATGGGGCACATGCCAGTTCTCTACTCCAACCAAGTCGTGGAAAACAACCGCCAGCAGCAGTGGAATGGGAAGCTCAATCTCGGGGACAACGGGCACAATTTTGAATCCAAAAAACCTGGAAATGGTGGTAGTTTTCTGTTGTTCCTAGAATTTTTCACAGTGATTCTTTGATTACTTTCCGCGTGCTCTTCAAACAGGTTTCTTCACACATGGGCAACCGCGTCCTCATTTCCAGAAACATACTAATTCCAACTCTACTTTCAACGCAACGGTTGAGCATGGAACATGCCTTCATCAGCAGATACATAATTCCTATATTGAAGAATCAACGGCGAATCATCAGCTGGATGTCATTACGCCTTAAAATTCACACTGACCCGCCGCGGTGGCTCAGTGGCTAAGGCGTTGCGCTGCTGAGCACGAGGTCGCGGGTTCGATTACCGGCCACGGAGGCCGCTTTTCTGATGGAGGCCAAAAGCAAAAACGCCCGTGTGTACTTGATTTCGGCGCACGATAAAGATCCCCAGGTGGTCAAAATTAATCCGGAGCCCTCCACTACGGCGCGCCTCGTCGCCTGCGTTGCGTCGGCGCGTTAAACCCTACAATCAATTAAAATTCACACTGCCTCCGGGCTCTAAAACATGCTTTTCCATCAAAAATCAGTCGGCTGCTAAACACCTTTTGAAAAATGCTCTTAGAATGTGTGAAAGTGTATTTGGCAGTGATGGGAGAGCTTGTGTGAACAATTAGGATAATATCACTGTATATAGAGTTACCTAACACTTCTTCCTGCAAGAGTGTGTCAAATTCTTGATAAATCATTGTCCCTCTTGCATTTATCATTTATGTCTGTGTCTATTGCGTGGTAATTATATTGTGTCAGGCAAACAAAGTAGCGTTCTTTTGAATCAGTATTCCCAGCTCTCAAGTATTGTTTTTCATGCCCGTTTTACTATATGCAACACTCGAGCAAGCCAGTGGTCATCGAACTTAAATGTGAGCCGCACGCGTGTTGACTTAAGCCAGTGGGTCACCATTGGTTCAGTTATAGTGCCTGTTCAGTAGTTTCATGGGGCAATTGAACGGCTATGTTCTACTGTTGGTGCCCTTGTGCCAACTATAACATTTTTGGTTTTCCTGTTATAGACACAGGTTGTGCGCATCTTTGCTTGAAATTGTTTCCATCTATGTAAAAATTTATCGTTATCGTTAAATTAATTTTTGCGTTAATTGGTCTATGATAATGAAAATCACTGTGAATATGTGTTTTGTTTTCCTCATTTCAAATATGTATTTAGTTTTCATGTGGCATAAGTGTTTTTTGAGTTACAAAGAAAATGCTGGTGCCTAAGTAATTTCTTATGGGCCGTTAAGGGGCTCTTTATTCAAAAATTTTTAAAACTAAATGGTATGGATGTTTAGCTTAAGACCTGCCATGCATGCTGATGCTATTTATATTCCTGTAAATACAGTTGATTGGATAGAATTAGTCTAATTATTCCAAGTACACTTTTCTGAAAACTTAATGAACTCTGATAAGTGCTGCAACGCTGTCCGTGCATTTGCAAAAAAAAAAAAGTCTTCTTTCCTCGTCCCCTAGGTAAAATTCTGTATGTGGTATGGAGAATTTCATGTTACAAATAAAAATTTATTTAATTATTACTTATTACATTTAGTTGAGGCACATTCATCAAATTAAAATAGCATCAGTATGCAGTTCATTTCATCCCGAATTCAACGGTATAACGTTTATAGAAATCCTTTGAAAAAAAACAACAACCTGAAAACCTCTGTAAGGCTAGGCACATATGCAAAAAAAGGGAAGCTGAGAAAATCGCAGTTGAAGTTATACTACGAACTGTGTGAACAGGGAGCACCGCTGAACTGCTCTTTCCCCTACCTTTTTACCTCTCCCCCCCTAGGGCATCTGGCCTCCTTACCTCAATAAAGCAATTCTCTCTCTCTTTTATCTATTGAGCACGTGAAAAAAAGAAATGATTTACAATGTAGCTCTCTTTTCGCTCAACACGAGCATACCAAGTTTGCTGAAATCAGTTGATGGGAAAATTATGAAATCCTCTGTATACAGATGGCACTTGGCAGAAAAACTGAACAAAAGCAAAGCCAGAACGTTGCTTCAATTTTTGCGCTGTTGGCAGCGCGGCGTCACTTTTTGGCGACCAAGGCTGAGGTGCCGATCGTGCAACACAGTTGTAAACGTTTATTTTGTTATGTTACTGCTTCATTTGTAGCAATCAAATCGGATTGGCATCACGTGAAACGAGTTTCAACGAAGGGGCTGGTAACGGAATGCGCCCCACTGTTCTGTAACGTGCATGCGCTTGACTAGGTGGGATAGCCACGTTTTCGGTTTAATCTACTCCTGTATCACTTCACCAACGCACATTGTGCACAGTGCGAATATTTATAATTCTCAAAAACCTGCCGACGAGGAAGCGCGCGCCGGAGTGCGGGCCGACCCGCCGCGGCATCGTTGATAACAGAATGAACCCACTCACTTTGCGCCGTCGGCAAGCGGCATCCTCCACTTTATCATTTATTTTCTTTCTATGTGCTGCTCATCTAAAGACAGACGCACCTTAGTGCACCCGCCGGCGTAATCGTATCGCTAATGCTATCGTCCCGCCAGCCCGCGGGGGCGCTAAGCCTACCTCCGTCTCGGCGCCGTTCTCGCGATAAGTCGTCGTCAGACACGCAGAAAATCGTATTCCAGGCGCTTTTAATACTTCTCGTTCTTCCTTTCGGTTATCGATAGACATATCTATTTATTTTTACGCCATGCGGGGCTTTTGCCGGTCCTCGCATAGACGAATACGTGAGCCGTTGCACTGTGATGAGAGTGCCGAGCAGACGACGCACGGCGCCCAGCCAATGAGGTTGCGCCCTGCGGTCAAGTGCAGTCAGTAGCCAATTGGGCGGCGCAATCAGTCTCTTTTTCTACCCCGGTTTTGCTCGCAACCAACGGACGAAACTGAGCGGTTCAGGCGGGGAATTGGAAACGAAAAGACGCGCTTTACAATGAGACCAAGATGGACGCCGTGGCGCATGTAGAACCCGAGCGGCGAGCCGTCGAAAAAATGCTATTTTCGCGTCGAATCTTGGCCGATTTTAGCTGTTGTCGGTGCTATAAATTGATATTACGGCTCAAATACGTACTCCTGGGTCTGGATATTTTGCTAACCGTGAGAAAAATAGTTCTACTTTCCGAATATGGCGATTTCAAAAAATCATTTTTTTTGGCCAAATTTCGGGATTCTAACACCCGCGTCTCCCCTTAAACGTTATTTTGCCGGCCTACTTTTGGCGTCTAAAACGCGCCTTTCCAGTGCCTAAAAATCCGGCCTCTAATGATGATGATGCACATCTCATGAATCCACTTACGCCAAGGGATCCCGTTTCCAACAGACCTTTCCTTACAAAAACCCCAGAAGTATTTAACAAATTCTATACAGATGCATCATTTTCACCGGAAACAATTCGCAAATGGTACTACCCCCCCCCCCCCCCCCCCCATAAACCCGAAATGTCCATACTGTCAGCAAGCCGTCAAGGCTGATTTGCACCACCTGGTCTGGATATGCCCCAAATTCTCTCGACACCGGAATTTCACTTCCCCCAACCCATACCGATCCCCTCACATTAGAACGCAGCGGCACCATTAACCGTATGATACGTTTCGCCACTAAGAGCGGTCTAGCGCGAATTATATAGCGATGGCCTACACCAGTGAATGGACTATTCAATGTCCTGTAAAAAACTGATGGCGCCCCCCGAAGATCACGAACTCATATGAGCCCTCTTCAACCAAGAATCCTCCCCTCCCAACTCCCCCACAAGGCCTCCGGCCTTCCCTTTTAAGTGCGAATGCACTTTATAAGCGACCCTGAATCACTCGTCCGCCGTCCGCGCTCCCCCTCTCCCCTAGCAACGGCGCGGAGGAGGAGAGAGAGCGTGCGTAGCAACGGTCTCGGAGTAGCAACGGTCTCCTGCTCGGCGTAGCTGCGGGCGGCGCGCCGCTCCCTGAATCACTCGTCCGCCGTCCGCGCTCCCCCTCTCCCCTAGCAACGGCGCGGAGGAGAGAGAGCGTGCGTAGCAACGGTCTCGGCGTAGCAACGGTCTCCTGCTCGGCGTAGCTGCGGCCGGCGCGCCGCTGCGCCGGTTCGCTTCGCGTTACGTCCGGAATGAGGGCGCTCGCTCGTCGGCTCCGCATTCCGACGCTCGAGGGCGCTTTCCAAAGCATTTCCCAAGTGAGAGGTACGTAACGTGCGAATGCCAAAGACTTTAACATAGCGCCCCTCCGGATCAAATCGGGTAACTTCGGGCAAACTCGGGCATTCGCATTTTGCCATCTTCCCTCTCACTTGGGAAATGCTTGTCTTTTTGAATTAAAGATTAAACAACAACTCCGCTGTTGATTCTTTGCACTTTGCTGCTAGTTGGCAGTGACTTTTAATGGTGGCTATTGTTCCTTGTTGCAATGTTATATCCAGGTTCCGAAGATAAAAATATGTTTGGTTTGAGTTCATTTTGTCGCCTAAAACATGCTTCGAACCGGTTCGGCACACAAGCGAATGACCCCATAAAATTCTGGGGCCTAACGTCTAAAGCCGAGTGTGCAGAAGGCACTGGATGGCACCGACCACTGAATTCTTTGCATTTGGCATCGAGCTACGCGAAGAAATACTACCGCATCCCTCAACACTAACAACCAACAAAGGTTCTGCATAAAACGCATGCATGTACTAACATGCACATTTGCAAATACGCGCATGCATTTCTTTTTATGAAACAAGTTGCTTTCTCGCATAAGAGCTTGTACAAATAAGAGAGCATTATTCAGTTTCTATTTTTTTTTTTTTTGCCCACGTGCACTAAGCACGGCTTGTAGCTCGTCGGCCGTTGGAGCCCACGAAAGCCTTTCGAGTTGTGGCTTTTCTCTTCGTTTCGAGATTTATTTCAAAGCATTTCACTCACCTTTTTGAACTCACTTCAAATGCACAAGCCACACCTCACATTTTAGCCAGTCATCTATAACTGCGGCGTGGTGCACCATTTTTACGTACTGTACATGCCACTTGGCGGTCCTTAGAGAGACTTGTGTGGCTGCGACTTTCTTCTCGTTCTCATGCTGGTTCTCTGACACCTGACACTAGGCATGTGGCCGCTGAAGGTGCACACCCCCGTATCCTCTTTGGATCACGAAATAACCAGTTCTTCTCCAACTGTAGAAGCATTGAGTTGTGTCTGTGGCACTGGCCAAACGTTTTTGCCACAACAGCTGCTCAGCGTCCTCACAAAAACAGTCAAATCTCTATATAACAAATCACACGGGACCACCCAAAATCATTCGTTATTTTTGAAATATCGCCATGAAAAACTTGTGGCTATATGCCAGTAGTGCTCACACCTAGGAGTGAAAATGACGTACCTTGGAAGTCTACGCGTGTGCAGTCAAGTAAACTCTTAAATCAAAACGTTGCACTCCCTTCAAACAGCTTTATTTGAAGAAATCGGTTATTTTCTTCAGGAAAGTGCAGTACGCACATCGCATTCCACTCTGCGCAATACCTCATTGGGTACATCATCGCAAGGAGTGATGAAAGTGTGGACTTTGTTCATGCGCTGTAAAACATCAATTTTTGACCCTATCTTTTGTGTTCCGTTACCCACAGGAGTCTTCGTTAGCGTTAGCGTTAGCGTTAGGATGATCACTGTCGCTGCTTGGCTGTGTCGCTAGCTGCATTCATCGTTGAATCTTGTACAAACTCCGCAGCAGCATCACTCACAACAGAGAAATACCTGCCTGCACACGTGAATAGCGTGAGAAACAATCGAACCACCAACCAGCTACTGGCCAACACCCAAAGCAGCGAGATAGAAAAGGAAGCATTCCGACTTCTCCTGGCCTTCCTCGAGGAGATGAACCTCCAACGGCTGTAGCCGAATGCCTGCCAGCCAGCCTTACGCACTCCTTATCTCTCTATTTCTCTCTCTCTCCCTCTTTCTCTATCCCCTTTTTCTCTCACCTATCCCCTTCCATTCCCCATCTCCCCTTCCCCCGGACTGGGTTGTATGCTAGTGAACTCCAAATGAGTTCAAAATATCCCCAGTCAATTTCTTTTCCACTTTACTCACTCACTCAGGGGCAAAGGCGGCTAGGCTACCGCACATGGAACTACAACTTTGCAGTGGCGCTAGCAATTCGCACTCAACACGGTGATGACGACAGCTGCTCCACTTGCTGTTTCTGTTTCACGCGATAGTTGCGGCGCTGTTACTTTACCCGAATTCGCAATACTGATGTTCTTCGACTGTAGAGGAGAAAATAAATTACGTGCGTTATTCTGAAATATGCGCTATACTGGAATTCGTAGCACTGAAACATTTTTACATTGAAAATATAGAAAATCTGGCGGGGTTTTTGAAAATGTTCGTAATTGTGAAAAATTTGGTAATGCAGGGTTCAGAATAACAAGACCTGACTGTATACCTATTATTATTGTTGTTAATACTCTGATCACTCGCCCACGCATTTTGACATCGCCATCACCAGTGCGTGTGCCTGTGATTACGCCTTAGTCCTTGCTTGATGCCGGCCGTCCTGTTTTACACCACAATGTGTTATGCAACCAAAGGTTCTGTGATAAAACTGAAAAGGTTGAATTAGTGCCAGACGCAGGCGAGAGGGATCTCTCTGGGAGGAAGGCACTTAAATTGTCGATATTGTGACTTTGCATTGTCAATAAATTTACCAGAGGCTATTGTAAGCTTGTTCGTTGCTGTTAACACTTTTGACGACTGTACATTAGAGCAACCTATTCTTCAAAGGTGGAAAGGCAGCACTTAAGTAGATAAAACAGGCAGGGAGGCAGACAGGACGGGCAGAATCAAAATCCATTATGCGGGGTCACTGCTCTTAAAAAAACATTTAAAATTTTTTAAACTAAACTCTGTGAAACTTGTCAGTATTGCTGCTTTCCCTCTCCTGATTTCAAAGTATAACATTATTTTTCAATTGGTAAATTAGTTCCTGAGATAATTAGAGATCGTCATTTTTGGAAGAACAATAGACAAAACAGTGTTAGTTATGAAACCGTAATCTTTATATTTTCCAACACTATGAAACCTGATGAGTGCAATAAGAGAAGTGTTTTTTTTATGCACCGCTTGGAACTAATTTTACAGCTCATTAACCTTTGGTGGCACCAGTGGCAATGCACTATTTTTAATGCCCATTTCAAACACCCAAGTTTAATGAGCTGTAAAATTAGTTCCAAGCGGTGCATCAAAAACCGCTTCTCATATTCAGGGGTGAGACAACTGAATCAGATTTGGGAGCAGTTTTTGGAGCAACGAAAGCTCAATTTTGGAGCAGAAAGACCTCGATTTGGAGCACAAAAACGACATCTATTATGTCACCTTGAGAGTGCAAAGATCTAATTTTTGGCATATTGAGGGGAAAGATGCATTATTTAATTCGGTTTCGAATGACGTAACACTGAAATAGAATTTCAATATATTTTCTTCTACTAGAGAATCACAAGGTACGAACTGCACTAGATTTTACAAACCATTTTTAAATTCTTAAGCTCCAAGCATAGACATCGTGCAGTGCATTTGAAAATATCGAATTGAAAAACTTTAAAATTGAAAAATCGTAACGCATTCTTAACGCAATCGTACCTTGAATTGAAACTTGAAAAATCGTAACACATTTTTATTATCAAGTGATTGCCGAAGTGTAGAGCCATGGCAAAAGTTGCGCAAAGCGAGGTGACAAGTCATCGCACCCCACCAGCCCTCCCATTTCAATCCCCAAGGTGCACATTCACTAGGATCGTAATTTGAGTAACGTTGGTATGTTTAGCCACCTCCCTTTCGGAATTAAATTTCCTTTCAGATAGATGAACCATTACCAGCGTGCAATAAGAGCCCGTACTACTATCGGACACTGCTTGAACATTTTGCGGCGATGTACCCTGCGCTACCCCTTCTGCAGTGTCGACCGTCCCATTCCCGCTCGCTGTCAAAGCCAGTAATAACTCAGCGTTCTATAACACAGCAACGAGTCCAAAATTGCACTTCAAGCACACACCGTGCCTCACACTCAAGGCCGAAACACGGCGAATTCACAGGCAACACGTTGTTTTTGATGAACTCCCATCTTTCGAGTCGTGCAACTTCCCGCAACAGATCAAACGCAACTCCCCATAACCAAAACCATGGTAGAAATCGGAGAAGAGCACTGCCTGAGCCACGAGCAACTGCTTTGCCCGGTGGCTATGTTTTCCAATCTTCACTACACCAAGATGGCGGCGCCCAGTAATGACGTTCCGGAGGTATGGCGCTCCGAAGATTGCCGTTTTTTCATCAACTTCCTTAATTAGTTTGTTGCCTCAGTACACACATGTATTTTTCTACAAGACATCGCAATGATTTTCAATGGGAAAACTTTAAAAACTCAGATAATATAGCACGTGGAGCCTGACGTTGTGACTTTCAAAAAAGCTATCTTAGGGACAATTCAATGTAGGTTTTTTTTATTGAATGATCAATCAATTAAACCTTTACAAACAGCATCATCTTGGAGTTGCTGGAAAATATATGCAATTCGTAAGCACTACTTTTCCCCAGTGAAACTGATAGGAGCGTTAAAATCCTTGGCTCTCATAATGTTTTGTAGCAGTTTGGCGCAATTTTTGCAATTTGCAAGCTTTTGGAGCAGCCTGGCACAGGAAAACAAATTTGTATCATCTAACTGCGCAATATGCGCAGCTGTCTCACCCCTGCATATTGCATTCACCAGGGTTCATATCAGAAAATGTAAAGATTACAGTTTTATGACTAACACTGTTTTGTCTATTGTTCTTCCAAAAATGGTTAATTACCTCTAATTACTTTGGGAACTAATTAACTTACTCAAAAATTAATGCCATATTTGAAATCAGTGGGAGAAAAGCAGCAAGACTAACAAGTTTCACAGAGTTTACTTAAAAATTAAAAGAAATAGTTTTAAGAGCCATGTCCCCCCTTAAACCCTGCCTGCCGTACAAAGGCATCATAAGCTCCAGGCTGTTACTATTGAAACCGGAGAGCTCAAAATTTCAGAGCACTTTCACTTACCTGTAGGCCTACAGGCAATGGCCAAAAGCAAAATTCATACCACTTGTCTAGGAAACTCCATGTGCACTCCACAATCGGGGAAAAAAAAAGCTTGACTTTCGCTAGAAAAATGACACGTTTATGGGGCTGTAAAAACAGCTGTTGGTTGGCACTAAAATAAAGGACCATTTGTGTCTGCTTTAAAGAGAGTTTGAATATATACTTTGTGGTTTTCCGAAACTAATCACGAGCTGCAATAAAGCGAATGATGCTGCGAAGCAAGCTCTACTAATGGTTTGTTTAAGTTGTGTTGCCAGCGTCTAGCCAAACATGGCCTTATCATCCTGTACTCAATGTGAAGCGTTTGCTTGTTATTTCTGGCATAACAGCATGCCTGCCAGTTTTAAGGGGGAAGAAATTGGTGTACGTTTTTCAAGCCTTTCACAATGCATGCTTCATTATCCCAAAATAAAGGAAAAGGAAGAACAAGTGACAGATTTCTGACGGTGCAAGTAGAGAAAATAAACAGGCACTTCCTTTGACGATGTATGACGATATGAATTTTGGATGATACGGATATTTTTCACTACCCCGAGTGACTTGAACATCGAGGTCCTCCTTTATCCGCTTTTATTGTACAGAGCTGGTCATTAGTGATGTTATTAACAACTGAAAATTCCTGTGCCCGTCCTCGAATCGAAATCACACAGGATCGGCACAGTGGACACCACGTGCTGCCCCCTACTCTGGGTCTTCACAATCGCAATAATGGATGATGGGCAATTCATTGCCTGCTGTGTAGCTGCCACTCCTATAGGTACAAGCTCGCTGCAAACACAATGTCCCTTTTGACGAGCTTCACGGCTGGAAAAGAACAAAGCATGGCGTGAGCCGCAGACCAGAAACAACAACACGCTTGGTATTATGTTCCCGACACAGTGTGGAATCATCAACTGCACTCACAATGCTCCTCTCAAGGGGGATTATACTCCAACAAATGCAGTTAAACCTGGATTAACGAAGTTGACAAGAATTCGCTATTTTTCGTTACATCCAGGTCTTTGTTACAAGCAGGTTTTGAGCTAAGGCTTGCGTGAATGAAGCAGAAATGAAACTGAAATGCTATTAATCGGTGATGATGTAGCTCTTAAGGATTTATTTCAGTGAAAAACTGTGTGATTTTCGACTGCTGCTTTCCCACGAGCTTAGGCACTACACTGCACTCCAAAGAAGCGAGGTGACTTACCCCCCCATTCACAAACATAACTTAAGTATCACTTATGCCTTTTGACACTTTTCGGTGCCTTAACCCATTTCAAGGGCTAAACTTATCGCGAACTTGATGCTCTTTTCCACACCCACAATTGTTGGGAAGGTGCTAGCTAGGTAGTGTACCACCGGGCAGCGATGTTCTTTTTTTTTCGCCGGCGGAGACGGCATTTAAAATTGCGAGCTTGTCTTGTAAAGACAAAACTTTTCGTTTTCTGGCAGCACAACTCACCACCGACGAATCGACACCGCAGATAGCAGTGGTGACTCGCGACTACACGTCGACAGGCAGGCCTTGCATCAAACCGACAAACCGACACCACACTGGCACTTGGAAACGCACCGTAGTTTGTGGTGGCGGCGAAGATCCCTAAACTTGTGCCTTTCTCCAACCGATTTTTCAGAAAAAAAGTGCAAACAACAATGGCTTATCAGCGTAGCGAATTCGTTACATCAAGGTTAACGGTACATAGAGGTCGCGAACACATGGGTTTCAATGGGGCTGGCAAAGGGGAACTGAAAAGCTTCGTTACATCCAGGTTTAACTGTACAGTGACACTGATTGCACAGTGCTAAATGACTAGAATAATGTGTCACTTTTAGTGATGAGTGCTATGGGTCCTGACAAGGGGGCACTGAATGCTTCACAAAAAAGCGGGTAAAAGCGTACACCAATTCTAAAGAATTACTGCAGCATAGAATAAAACAAAAACTCATTTTGTTTCTTTATTACTAAGATAGGTAGCTGCACAAAACAAATTAATTTTGCTTCTTTATTACTAAGACAGCTAGCTGCACATGATGACTGTCGATGGCCTCGCACCAGCATCTTTTGCTCTAGCTGCACTAAATCTTTCAAGGGCCTCTATGAAAGCATTTCTGCAACTGTCTGCCACGTCATTTGCTACAAACCTAACGTGGATGGCTCATTAAAAATATTTATTATTCTCTGACGGCGCATTGTAACGGCCCTTTTCCATGACACGAACGGTGTCCACAGAGGTGAACCGACTCATTCGCATGCTACTGCTTCATCTGTTCTACCACACAGCCTAGGCCTAACCATTTTTGCAATCAAACACGATTTGGATTGTATGATGCCTTTATTTTTAATGTGTTGCACCGATAAACCTTGACGGCCGCTTGCTCTGTTGGCGGTCAACAAGCACAAGGCTGGCCTTTCACGCAAAGCCACCAATCATGTGACTAGGAAAGACTCACAGCAGCGTCATCTTCGGCAACGCAAAAAGCACACCCAAAACCAGTGGAAATTTCAAGTGCATATGTACAGACTGGGGTATTGGAAAGGATCCGATGCGGAATACAAGACAAGCTCCTATGTGTTCTAAACAAACACATGTTTCCTACATAAAAAAAAAAATGACTCTATGGCTGCATTATCTTCGTTCCACCCAGAACCAAAACAAATATGAAATCCAGGCTGACAACACGCAACATTTCGGATCTGTCCAGCCCTGAATGAAAGTGCACTCAAATGCTGTCATGCTTGCCGCGTCACACAAAGCTTGCCTGCGTGGGCACCACTGCAGTCATTAAAGCTCGGTCAGCATAGAATGGCACAACTATGCCTCGTGGCACCCAATACTACAGAACCACGAAGCAGACATTCCCCAGTCCTCACACATCTTTGACCAAAAGCCAAGAAACCACACTCAGACAAATTCAAGGAGGCACTTTTCCCCACCTCATCCGTATGCATTTACTCTTTCCTACACAGTACTCTGATAAGTGTAAATTCTGCCACGAACCAGGAACTCTGACACACATATTATTTGACTGCACAAAAAACTCGGACCTTCCGCCCCTGAACCTGTCCCCTTCCCCTGAGCAGTGGGAGACACTGCTGTCCAGCTGTCGACCTGAGGACCAGCTCCTGCTTGTGACCAGGGCTACGGCAGCCTGAACAGCGCATGGGCTCCTGGACTGAAGAAGCACTCTCGCATCATTGCGTAATAAAGTTGTCTCTCTCCCCGTACAATAGCTTGTAGGGATAGGCACAACTACCCCTACAAGCTACTGTGCAGGGATAGTTGTGCCAGCGTAATGACACAGTTGCTCGGTGCCACGCTGCTGTCCCTTCATGCCCTGCTAAATATCTTTGCTCGAGTGCACTGTTACTAAAGCCAGCATTATAAAAATTTTGATCTCCTTGGATGAAATGATAGGTAATTTCCGAAGCATATTCCCCGATTTTTTCCGCTCAAAATTCTGCGAGAATTTCCAGCTTCCCTGGTTGGCAGGCCCCCTGGTTTACCCTTCACGCCATAAGGCGGGAGACCTGCGGTAATTAAAACTTCAGGTGTACCCAATAGGAAAACGGCAGTCTGCCCAATTTTTCGAAAACTTGAAACTGGAGCGACACGACATTCCGAACGAAGAACATTAGCCTGGCCACGCAAGCTTTCCGTGCCTGGACCCGTGGCATGCCACCTGCTCTTACTGCCATCCACACGATGGCGACTTACCTTCAGCGAATTTGTTTTCCAGCTCCGTGTTTCCTATGCACTTGGCAGCCTGGATCATCTGCCTCAACAGCTCCTCCAGTCTCCTCATGCACCTGATTATGCTTCCTGAAAGGGCAGAACAAGCACTGTTGTTAGTTGCAGAACGTGTGCCTTATGACAGGTGCACCAACACGGAGGGGAAAAAATCTGCTCCTTACGTTGCAAATTCGTCGACATTTGCCAAGTACATGCCTCCCTTTGCTTTCCCGCTCGCCCCTCATGCTGTTCCTCTCCAGTCTCGTTCCTCCCAAGATAACACCCTAGAGGTT
This sequence comes from Haemaphysalis longicornis, assembly GCF_048455015.1. Lineage (NCBI taxonomy): Eukaryota > Metazoa > Arthropoda > Arachnida > Ixodida > Ixodidae > Haemaphysalis > Haemaphysalis longicornis. Next base: position 104,032,447 of record NW_027526225.1, read on the forward strand.
TGCTCAAGTCAACTGAAATTTACCGCGTTCTACTGCTGCAAGTCGGGTGTCTCGATGCCAGCACTGCCATACAGCAGAGACGCATGTGAATCAAGGCACCCCACTACAACGTTTATAGAACCATGTTGCCCTACTCCACAAGCGTTCCAAGCGGAACGTGGAACCTGTCTGGAACCTGTCGTTGCTATTGTAGTTTGATTTCTTAAATGCCGCAAGGAGCTATAGTAGCGCGGGCAACAGCAGGCGACGGTTTTCTGCAGTTGATGTAGTAATTCATTTGCTATTACAAAAACAAAGCATCCACAAATTTTTTAATGAAGGAACACTGCAAATATTACTCATATACTGATTTTCTGCCTTATATTTACGTAATGTCGTGTTCTTGTTCAACAATGTTGACAAGTATGAACATTGACACTGGATTTAGACGTATAGATTTGGCTGTGGGTATATAAGACTATATAAGGCTGGGATAAATTGGTCGCAGTTAGCACAGGACTGGGGTAATTGGAGATTAATGGGAGAGGCCTTTGCCCTGCAGTGGGCGTAGATAGGCTGGTGGTGATGATGATGATATAAGACTATTGCACAGCTTCTGTTTCACTTTGGCCGGGTGGCTGAACCGAGTCACAGACAGACAGACAGACAGACCAAAATTTCTGCGTTTAAATAGCCCAAAAAAGACTATCATCTTTAAAATTATCAGGTGTGTGGTCAGCAGAAACTTTGAATACTTCGTGAAAACAGTTTCATTTCCATCTGAACCCACTCTGTATGTTCCTTTTTTTTCTGGGTGGGGAGGGCATGCATGGAGAGGGCTTAACTTCCCCCAAAATGTCGCGGCTGTGCAAAAAAGACTAACACGCACAAACCTTGCATAAAACAAGCCTGTGCTAAACACGGGGTGGACCGTATCATTCGAAATATAGGTCGAGATTTTTTTACGAAAAAATTTGCCAAAGAGTCACCCCTCGTCTTGTATACCGGTCACTGGCACAATGTTAGTTGTCATCTGGCAACCAGGCAGCCCATCGGGCCCATCAAAACTGCAGAGGCACCATAGTTATCGACATCAATCGGACGCGCCGCCATGTTTTTTTGCTGCTTCTCTCGCTGTCAGTGAGCATGTGCGTGCTATTTTCCTCTTACTCAAGATAATTTCAGGCACTTGGCACCAGTTCAACACAGCATTCAAAAGACGCATCATATAGCACAGTCGAACCTCATTATAACAAAGTAGTATTGGGGCAGTAAATTAGTTTGTTATATCCTATATTCGTTATAACCGTACAGGTAAAAACCGGCTCTAATAAATTGGCAATTTGGCTCGCGCAACAGTCCTAGATAAAAAACACATTGTTCTAGGCTTCGAACCCACTATAAACGAGGTAGTGTCTGTCTCCTCGTCTGTCTCCTCCTTATCTGTCTCCTCGTGGCCTTTCAAACTAAACAGACCGGAACAAGAGAACATGAAATCACAACAGAACAAAGTTCGTTCGGCAAAACAGGCCTGCGTTCTGATTTACTTGAAGGAGGATGTGGCCTCCGCCTGGTGGCTTTTCACAGCCTGAGCGGAATGAAGTTTTCCACAGTGTCCACTCAATAAAGAGCCTTAAGCTACTAAAGAACGGTTTTTTTGTCTCACTTTCTAAAATTTTGCATTTATTATGCTTGCTGTCGAGTTTTGAGCCTCGCGGGAACCAAATGTTTCTTCGTTATAACCGATATCGCGCGGCTCTCGAGGATTTGGTTTCATTATTAAAAGAATAGGTGTCATTGAAATGAAGCGTGACCAAATTAACTTCGTATTTAGTAGTTCGCTATATGCGATAATTCGCTGAATCAGTGTTCACTATAACGAGGTTCGACTGTATGCCCAAGCCGACAGCAACATGTCCCACTAGCACCAGTTCAGGGCCAGTGCGAAGAGTGGACACCACTGGCGTGAGCAGAGAGTGCAGCTCTCGGTATGGAACGCTAAGAAGACCTCGTTATGTGGGCACCGTGCTCTGCCCTTGGAACTGCAGGACAAGGTGGCGACTTTTATTCGCGAAAATCGTGCGCCGTCTCTATGAATATGGGGTCGGCGACAACCCCAAGAGAACAGCTGGCCGCCTGCACAGACAGTCTCTCGGGAAGGGCTGCACATGGGTGTCCCATGCCCAGTGCTCGCTTCCAGATTACAAGGTCTCGTGAGTGTTTAAGTACTCCATAAGCAATTCCCTGGACTGCACCAGGGACGGCCTGCTGTGTGGAAGCAGCGAGGCAGAAGCAGTCGTCTAACAAGATCTCAGACAGTTATAATGGGGAACCTCAGACAAAAACAAGTGCTTATAGCCCCAATAAAATGATATGTATCTAATTTTTTCCCTCATATCTCAGTCGCAAGTAAGGGGGTCGACCTGCATTCTGAATTATACTGTATGCTAGCTGAACAGGAACACCACCTGCACGCGAAATATAAAGACTGAAGTTTCAAAAGGACGACGAATGGGGCTTGTTGGTACTACATCATTTATTACTATGACAACATAAACAACGGGATGAGGTGCAATTATTAAAGACGATAGTCTTTCTTGGGCTACTTAAACGCAGAAATTTTGGTCTGTCTGTCTGTCTGTGACTTCATTCAGCCACCCGGCCAAAGTGGAACAGAAGCTGCGCAGTAGTCTTATATACCCACAGCCAAATCTAAACGTCAAAGTCCGGTGGCAATGTTCATACTTGTCAACATTGTTGAACAAGAACAAGACATTACGCAAACATGAGGCAGCAAATCAATACATAAGTTATATTTGCAGTGTTCCTTTATTAAAAAATTCATGGATGCTTGGTTTTTGCAATAGTAAATGAAATACTACATCAACAACAGAAACTCGTCACCTCCTGTTGCCAGCACTACCTCCTGGAGGCATTATGAAATCAAATGGCAATAGCAATGAAAAGTTCCACTAGATGGGATCCACGTTCCACTTGGAACGCTCGTGGAGTAGGGGAACGTGGTTCTGTAAATGTTGTAATAGGGCGCCTCGATTCACGTGCGTCTCCGCCGTATCGCAGCGCTGGCATCATTGAGGCATCTGACTTGGAGCAGTGGAAAGCGGGAAATCTAAATTGACTTGAGCAAACCTCACGTGTCTTATCTTGGGAGGAATGAGACAGGAAAGGAACAGCATGAGAGGTGAGTGGGAAAGAGAAGAGAAGCCGTTACTTGGCACCGACACCAGTCGACTATCGTCTTTTGGCGACATTTGCAACGAAAGGAGCAGACACACGGCCATTTTTTATCTCGCCTGTTTCTGATACTGTTTTTATACCATTCTTTTTTTTTTGTTTCTGTCACAACAAATCTAAGAGATTTTTAATTAAAAAAACGCTTGAACTCTTGGTTCTGTACTTCTGCTCTGCCTCAAAACTGCCTAAGGTTTCCTTTGCAATGAATAGGGTTGACATGTAAGAGCAATGACACCAGTTTTACTCGTTAAATAAAACTTCGGCAACAAGAGCTGCAAGTGGCTTCAAAGATAGGGCAACGGCAAAAGATCAACATGAGCACAAAGAAAGAAAAAAAGAAAACGAGCCAGGGTTTGCATTCGATATGTTTTGCACACCAAAGTTTTCTTACCCTTTATCAGCCCTTTGACAAAGTGGCTGGTTATATTGTGGCAGGAGAAAAGTGCAAGAGATACCCACACAAAAAAGTTAGACGACACAATGAAACTGAAAGTTGGTACTACAGTAGAATCTCGATGATACGAATCTCGTGGGACTGCGAAAAATATTTGTATCATCTGAAATCCGTATGAACAAACACAAACCAAAAAATTGAGCACTAAAAAGAAGTTGTCGTTTAGGCATTTCTTTTCTTACTTTCGCGCGAAGAAATTCGTGATTTTTTTTACTTTTTCCTAACCTTCATGTCACTGAGCAGTCCTTGCTGGAGTGCATAAAACTTCACACCTGTCTCCTCACTCGCGGTGCCCAAGCTCACTACATGCCAAACAGTCAAGGAGTGAACCGCATGGCGCGTTTTTGCATGTGATTCGTGCGTGTCGGTGTTGCACGTGCTATCTTTTCACGCCCGCACCGACAATCCCGCGCCCACAGCAGCTTCTGCCTAGGTTGTGCACGGAAGTGGAAGGAGCCTGATGACTTGTGCCGATGGGGAGGCGCGCAGTTTCTTAGCGGTCGAGACAGCCGGCTGGTTCCGCCGGAGATGTTTAGGCTTAGCACCCCGGCAGATATTTCATGGGCGCTTTCACTAGCGGAGCGGATGTTTTGTAGTACCGTTTTCGCTCAGATTACCAGCTCTTTCATTGCAGAAGCAACTTAATTCGTGTGCGCCTTGAGCGGCATTTTAAAGAGCGTTTAGAAGTGGTCGCTCGAGCCCCCCGCACCACTTCGCAGCAGCAGAAGCCGCCGCCATGCTGCTGCCGCCCGCCGGGCCGTGCGCAGCGTGTGGGTGGTTTCGCAGTGGTGTCAGCACACCTGTGGCATGCGCAGCGTGCTTACACGTGCAGAAAACAACAGCCCGGCTGTTCCTGGAGAAAGGGTGACAAAGAGAGGAAAGAGAGCCCATACGTCGCCGTTGCTGCTCGCTCGTTCGTATCGCAGCCCGTTCGTATCATCCGCTGGACCGCGCAGGTCTGTTTGTAACAGCCAAAATTGCGCCCATAGCAAACAATGTAATTTCACCCAGACCTCTCAGAAATTCGTATCACCCCAAATCGTATCATGGAAATTCCACTGTATACGAATGTTGCAGGAAGTAGAGAGGCCCCACATCAAAAGAGCACGAATGTCAGTCACTTTTTGCTACATTCAAAAACAGCCGAAAGTGGCCGAGGTCTGCGCACACAGTGGAAGGTGACCTGCAAAGCCACTTGCCTTCGAAGACGTCCGTCATGCGGCAGACCTGCGCGAAGGTGGAGCCCTTGCTCCAGGCGTAGATGACGTCCATCAGGTGAGGCTTGAAGGAGTTCACGTAGGTGTCCTCGTCAATGCACAGCTTGGCATCCTTGGTCACCCGCGCTATTCTCCGCGCTATGTCCTGCACCGGCGAGACCAACAACGCTCACACTGGCACTGGAGTAGTGGGTCGGATGTTTGCACAGGAGGTCGGCAAGCGCTGGCTGAACAAAATGCACAAGCATTGAGCTTGAGCGCCGAGACCATGCCTCCCTATTGACCTCTGCCATACCGATGCAGGAAGAGGCTAAAAGATGCGTACTGTATTTACTCGAATCTAACACAGACCTGTTTTTCACGATCCAAAGAAGAAAAAATGCTACGTCCTCGATTGTAACGCGCACTAGACTTTCATTATTTAATACAAAAATTCACCTTTTCTCACTTGGAACAAGCAAGGTTTATTCCAAAGGTGGCACGAAATGAAATGTGCTAGTTATTGCTAGCAAGACAGTCAACACGACTACGGTCCGGGGCAGCGACGCAGCTCTGTCGTTAAGGGGCTCTGAACCGCTCATTGCTGCTGCACGTACTCCACCAGTGGGCCTTCTATTCGGGGATATCGCCCCCTCTTTGGTCCGCTGAACCCTTGCCGTGTCACGCTGCTGGCTAAAACTTTCTCTTTCAGTTTGCGCCAACCCTGCAAAAAAACTCCAGAACACTGAACGCACGTGACGTGGGCCAATTTCCATCGCGTTCCGCGCTCAACATTGCTTTATTCTTAATTGCAGCATCGTGGTGAACCTGCCGTGTCTTCGCAGTGGGAAATTCCATGGTGGAAAGAACAGAGGAACGCAAAAAAATACCACGTAGACAACAAAGGCAAACATGTGCCGACTACGTAGCGCTGGCTACGCGTATGGTCCCTAGGGACCATACTATGCGTTCAGTAGTCAAGCAGCCATCTTGAAATATCAATGGCGATACGGCGCCGCAGTTTTGAGTAGTACTCGATTGTAAAGCACATGTGATTTTGGGACCTATTTTTCCAGAAAAAAGGGGCGCGTTAGATTCGAGTAAATACGGTACATATGCAGTTGCAACTTCGATACAAACTTTGTAGCGTCAGCGGAAACAAGAGCTCATACCACTATGGTTACCACCAATTCTTCACGGGCAGCACCTTGAATGGTCACTGCCATACGTTCATAGCTATAATTACACATTTGAAAGCAGACATTTTGAAATGAAACTACACATACCCAAGAAGACTGATACGTGTTGGGACATAATGCAAGTCTTTTTGCCACTTTGGGATAAGTCTTGTGGCGGGTCTGGCCTCATTCAGCTAAGCTCGAAGCCCAACACTTTGTCCCCGCTATTTATCCGAAGGTGCTTTGACACTGCATTTGACTGGAGGGGTGGCTCCTCCTACCCTGAGCATCGGCCAATCACGACACTGAAATCAAAGCACTCAGGCTGCTGAGATGAATACAAGCGTCCTGAAAGGCACTACAGATTCAGCTTTTGCAACAGGTGCATCGTGCTGGAAGTCACCGAGCCAAACCAAGACCCTGTCACAACGGGTGCAAACGTCGGAATGTGGACTTGTAGACATACATGCACAGCAGTGGCAATGCAAGGCATGCCTGCACTGCCAAATGTGAATAGAGGGAGCATAGAGGGAACATAAGAGCTGTATGTCCATGACAACAATGAAAAAGTTGGCAGAGATCTGCAGCATAGAGTTTCATGCAAAGATATACTAGAGCCAGGGTTCACACAGAATTTAGGGACAAGAATTCAAGGACTTTCAAGGCCCTTCCAAGGCATTTTCAAGGGTGCAAAGGAAAATGTGTACTAACATTTCACTAGTGTTTTCACACACTGAACATTTGCTTCTTGACATCTCAAAAAATGACCTCAAGAAAAATCTCTTTGGAACAGCTCCACCCTTTGGAAATGGACAAGTTTATGCCCCCCTCCAGTAATACTGAGGGAGCTTTACAAAAGCCATGCCATCTTGAACTTCTTTGAGCTCTGCAAATGTTCTTAATACACAGTCTCGGGTAGCGAGGAACATAACTTCATTCCCCTTGCCATTTGCCATTCTCATCCCCCGAATTTTTGTGTTCATTAAAGGAGCCATGAAGACAAAATACAAGTTGGGTTTATTAGAAAGACTGCTTAGTCCCGATAACAATGATACCAATATCATCGTAATCTTCAAACAACTAACGGAGATATTGAAGAAAACGTGTGAAGCAGTCGCGACCCCCTAGCCAATTTCCCGCAACTTTTCTATGACGTCACGGAACCTTGTTTGTGCGATTGGCGGCCGCCTAACTGACCTGTCGCGTCGACACATGACTGGACGTCTGTAATGGGGCCTCTAGTTTCATTTGACCGCATCGCGTGAATGCTAACGACCAGTTAACGCCCTGAAAATTATGTTTTATTGTTGGCCCGTATGACATCATTCTTGCTCATAACATGTCACTGTGGCACAAAATTTGAAAGTTTTTATATACAGTCTACGCTCGTTACAGCGGATCCGGCAACAACGGACTTTCGGTTACAACAGACCATTTCTGTTGGTTTGTCTGGTACCCATGCATTTTAAATGGAGTCCACTCCGCTCACAACGGACCCGGCTAGAGCAGACTATTGGCTACAACAGACTAAATTTTAGGCGAAAATTGTTTCGACTGAACGTTTATAGCGGACTTCTGCGGGGCTGGCGCCCGGTGTGCTTTTTCGTTTATTTTGGCAAGAAAACTATTATGTCTGGCAACATTGCTGGCAGCCGGGTCGTTGGCGCAGCCAAGCCAAGCCAGTGGCTTTTTTTTTTTTGTGCGACCAGCGGCATGAGCGGCAGGGTAGCTGATTTCACTGTCGGATAAATTAAGCGTAATTAACGCTGTTGAACACGAGGAAAAACAGGCTGACATCGCCAGAAGTACAGGCCTGTCTAAGCACAGTGTCCGCTGTACCGTCAAGAACAAGGCCGCTGCCGATAAACGCGACTCCGGTGAGATTGAAAACAGGGCAACCGAATACTCGAAGTGGTGCACTCGGAGGCGAGTCTGCCCTCGTCAGTTTTTTTATGTAATAAAAAACTCGGGTTCAGTGAAGTTCGGCTTTTATTATTCCCACGCATGCATCGTTCCCGTTCCGTTCGGTGAAAAAGGTAAGAAATGCCTCAAGTAGGGGTTGTTCCCCATCCATTGTGTGCAATCTGCCGGTAACCGTGCGCAGTCCAACTGGTCTAACTTTCGATTTTACAGCTGACCGTCATCAGATTATTTCATTACATCTGTTTCAATGACCAGAATAAAATCGCTAAAAATGTGGAATCTGCCTTGAGGGAACGTCAGGCAGCGATCCGATTCGTTTGACGAACGGTTTCCGGAAAACCTGCCTCGTCGCGAGGGGATTTAAAAGAGCCTAGCTAATGCTGATGGGCACGACTGATGTTTTATAGCTGGTTTATAATTGCGCATAGTTATATTCTTGCGTTAATTGCTCAGCTCATTTTGCGTCTTTACACGCTTGACCACATGCGCTAGGCCTTTTCGAAGTGCCGGTGCTAAGTTTTGAAAACGGTGTTTACGCGATTCTTTGCCCTCGCGCGAACACTGTGCAGAGGTGCTGCAGCCGTGTAGAAAGAACAAAGCGTATGTACTATGCATGCAATATCGGTCAAAGTACCCACTGTAGGGCTCATAGCCCCCCCCCCTCCCCTCCCCGTCGGATACTGCATACGTCGGCTACAGCGGACGTTTTTTTCCGGATTCAGAGGGTCCGTTGTAACGGGCGTAGACTGTACTTCTTGCTTTTTTTTTCATTAAAAAAACATCTTTTGTGGCTGTAATGGAGCTGAGTGAGATACTGAATCCTAGTTCTTGCAAATTAAACGAAGTTGTATTTTCTCTTCATGGCTCCTTTAAGGGTGGGGTGGAGGCGACTATACTCCACTGGGGTGGGGCATTGACGACTATACTGGCTCTGCCCACCATCATACCCATCAAAATAAAATATTCTAGTAAAGCCTACGAGCTAGATTCAATGTGTTCTCACATTCAGAGTTTTGCTTGTCTGTGCTCATTTTTATTTCACCCTGGAGTGTCAGCACCATTTGTTTTCGAAACGTAGTGGGGCACAGCTATGGCAGCGCACAGCATTCCGTACATGATGCAGCGTGCCTAGGTACTGGAGCCAGATTTCCCTCCAGTACACTAGAATGAAACTCTATGATGTGATCAACTCGAGTGATATCCCTGTGCAATGCCAGAGGTATAGAGAGATTCTACACTGAGCGTTTCAGTAAAGCAGTATGGCTGCACTGATGCATTACTATGACAATGAACAGTTCAGAAAAGAGTACAGTAAAATCTCGTTACTACGAACTTAAAATTAACGAATTTTTCACATTTACGAATTTTTAAAAAATCCCGCCAAAATGTAAAATGTAAAAAAATTTTCAGTACTACGAATTTCAGAATACCAAATATTTCAGAATAACATACGCAATTTATTTTCACGATCACTAAAAGTCTTCGTTACTACGATGTTCTGTTGAACTTTCAGCACCAAATTTTCAAAGCTTGCACCTACCACCAGCTGCACCAACTCTATGCGTGGGGAAAGCCCTCTGAACGAGCACAGTCGCAGTGGCATCGCCATCATCGTGAGCACCGTGGGGTGCCATCTGCCGTCTTGATTAAATGCATAGTAGGCCTAGCGTGCTGGCGTTACGGCGTCACCATCACCACGTTGAAGGCTATCATCAAGAGCGGCAAAGTTATCGGCATTTTCGGTGCGAGTTTTCCTTGCTGACAATGAGTTCTCCTGGCCCCAGCGTTAAACAGGAGTGACGACACTTCAGCTCCAACAAAAAGTGGACATTCTGATGGAGCTCAGTGCGGGGAACAAGCAAGTAGACTCACTCACGGAGCTCACCACCTAAGACATCGTCCACAAAGTGCCCGAGATGAGGACGACGCCAACACTATGTCTAGCTTGGAGGCTCTAGATTCTATCGAGAAGATCCGCTCACTCCTCGAGCGCTGCGAAGACTTTCCCGATGCCGTTCTCAAGAAAGTCGACGATGTGGAGGCATTCGTCTGGCAGCGCGTGTTGGCTACTCGCCAGAAGAAGATCACCGATTTTTTCAAGAAATAAATCGTGTGTGGTGAGGCTCTGTAAGGCGTTTCTTTTTTGTTGTTGTTGTTGTTGTTGTTATTTATGCATCAACACAAGTACCCACAGCAAAGGTACGCAGTTTTTGATGTTATGTTACATTACTGTCACAGAAATAATTGCTTTTCAGTACTGTGATATTTCAGAATAACGAAGTAAATTCGACGGTCCCGCGAAGTTCGTTGTAACGAGATTTTACTGTACTACCTTGACACACTAGTAAGGCAAAGCATAGCCGTGGACAAAAGTGAGGATCAGTATGTCTTCTGGCGTACAAAACATATGCGCACATGCAAGTCTAGTCCAACAAAATAAGGCTAGTTTGCAAGTCAGGAATCAATTCCAACCAGAGAAAACGGGGCGACAGCTCCCCATTTCCGCTCACTGCCAACTGAAAGGTGGCTGCACCAACCTGCATCTGCCGCAGCGGGCCCGAGAGTTCCTCCGTCAGGTTGGGCATCTCGTTGGACTTCTCCTGGAAGACCAGGCAGCCCAACAGGGCAGTGGCCTGGTGCACGTTTAGGTCGTTGAACGTGTTGTTGAAGATCATCTCCGTGACAAGCAGCTCATCCGCACTGCGCAGTGAGACCGAAGTGACGGGAACCGTCACAAACGTTGCACGGCCCAGGCTTGTTATGCAATGTTGAATGACAAATTTAGCCGACTTTCCGACGGACGTTTTTCGAGTGCGTAGTAGCGTCCAGTAGAAATGTTGGCTCCCTGCAATCATTGTGCAGTGTTAAGGAACAAATCTGTGGCTGTCTTCCTGCAGCGCACCACCAGAGCTCGAAGGTGCTGTTACACCTTGATATGACAAAGTCATTCAGATGGGCCCTTGGTTACGTTGCGCATAATCAATAAATTCACACCTAGCGTATACAAACAATAACAGTCGACTCGCCAACCCACAACAGCATTCTAATATCTGAACTGTAATCTTCATATTTTCCAACACTACGAACCCTGGCGAGTGCAATAACAGAATTGGTTTTTTGATCCACCGCTTGGAACTAATTTTACAGCTCATTAAACTTTGGTGGCACCAGTGGCAAGGAACCATTTTGAGTGCCCATTTCAAACACCGAAGTTTAATGAGCTGTAAAATTAGTTCCAAGCGGTGCATCGAAAAGCCCACCAGGGTTTATAGTATTGTAAATTATAAAGATTACAGTTCTGTGACTAACACTGTATTGTCTATTGTTCCGTCAAAAATGACTAATTATCTCTAATTATCTTCATAACTAATAGACTTACTCAAAAAGTAATACCATATCTAAAATAAGTGGGAAAAAACAGCACGCCTGACAAGTTTCCCAGACTTTACTTCACAATTAAAGGAAGCTGTTTTATAAGCCATGTTCCCCCATAAGCGCAGACCAGTGCTTCTCACATACAAGGTGCAGCAAGGGTAGATAAAGGATCCTGAGAGGCCTTCTTAGCTGGGACCTTGGTGTGCCATTGTAAATTTTATGTGTGAACCACATGGCGCATTTTTGCCTGTGATTCATGTGCGTCGGCGTTGCATACATGTTCTTTTAGGGGCGAAGCTCCTTAAGTCATGGGTCTGTCCATCCCTTGTGTCTCGTGGTACGTGACCACCGCATGCTTTCGGAGATGTCGCAAAGTGGGCCGCGTTGCACGCGCAAGAACCGGCTGCAACCGGCAGCGCAAACTCGGCACCGGGAGCGCGAGCTTGTCTGTGTTCGCCAACGGAGGCGCGAGCGCACGTGCACTGCGAGCGGGAGATCACGCAAGAGATCACGCCACGAACGCAGGCAGTCGTTCTCGGAGATCGAACGAGACGCAAGGACCTTTGCTCGTTTCCTCTCGTCTTGTTCGGGCACAAGTTCGCCCTAAATAAAAGTTCTTTCTTTACCGTTGTGTCCCATCCTACGTGACAAATTGTGGTGGAGGTGCGGGGTAGTCCTCGATGGCGCGGGGTCTTTCACCAGGTCTGGGCCTGGGAGCATTGACTCCGAAAATAAAAGTTGATTTGTACAATGTACGCACACAGTCTTACGTCTTTCTTAATGGTGTAATGGGCGAACTTTCACGGGAGAGTTACGGTTACCGATGATCTCCCCCTCTCGAGCTTCGCCCCACTTATCATTGATTCCGTGGATATGGCGTGATTTTTTTTGCCTCCACATGGGTGATTTCTGTGCCGGATGCTGCTTCTGCCTCAGATAGAAAATGACACGTGGCGTGCACCTCACGCCAGCAGTTCCGAAGCGCACGGGGCAGCCGGCTGGCCCACCAAGAGCTGGTTAGGCTTACCGCCACAGCAGACATTTGATGGGCGATTTCCCTGCGGCGCGGTTTTGTAGTGCCAATTCCGCCCCCAATGGCAGCTCCTTTCCCACACGAGCAACTCTGTTTGCGCCTTGAGTGGAATATTAAGGAGCGGTTAGAAGCAGTCACTGGCCTCACATGCACCACTTCGTGGCCCGTGCCGACGCCGCAGTATCCACGGCTGCGCCGAGAGCTCGTCGGGTCTGTGGCACGTTTCGGTGCGCAGAAACCACTCCATGCGGTTCACGCTTTAGACGCATGCAGTGGCTCAAGTTTCAGCGGGGCCGAAGCGGGCAGCAGCACAAGGGGGCCCACCTGCTGACTTCACAGGCCACCTTGCCCTTGATCTCCATGACGTCGGACGCGGTGCAGTAGCCCAGCCGGCGCAGCACCCGCTTGCGGCACTTGAGCTCGTCCATCTGCATCAGCGACTTGGCCTTCTTCAGCTCCGCTTTCACCTCCCGCATCGCCTCCACCACCTGGCGACCAGAACAAGGACAGCCGATTCGAACGAGACGGGGTGATATTCGAACGAGACGGGGTGATAGTGCCATGAAGCCTTTCTCCTCAACTTATTCACCACAAAACTAGCAACATAACTTGAGCCCACACTGCAACGAGCCCCAAGTAACACTATCCCTACTGCTGTACAATCAGCGGACCATTAGTTCAAAAAAATTTGAGGTTCATAAGTTTTTGCTTGCTAAAAAGTCGTGATAGTAGCTTACTGCCTTGATGACAGTGCTATAGTTGCTGCAGAGAAGCCAAAGTTCGGCACAGTACCGAAATTTTGGTAACTGATGGAAGGAAAAAAAAAAAGAGGAAAAAGAAAACCAAACGACTGCGAGAAGGAGGGGGCTGCATTGCTCTCCCAAAGCACATGAGTGGCACTTGCCAAAGTCATGCCTTTTTCCCTTTCTACTGCACTAATATTCACTCTCCCTGTTCTGCAATTGCCTCGTACTGCACACAGTGGAATCTCGATGATACGATTCTGGGTGATACGAATTTCGGGATGATACGAATTTCTGATAAGTCCGGGCAAAATTTGTTTGCAATGGGAAAAATTTCGGCTCTTACGAATGGACCTGCGCAGCTCAGTGGATAATACAAACGAGTCGGCGATGCGCCCGGCTGCCGAGCTAGCAAGCGACGGTGATGTACGAGCTCTCTACCCCCTCTTTGTCGCTTTTTCTCCAGGAATAGCCGGGCTGTTGTGTTCTACTCGCTAAAACCAGCAGCGCACTCTACAGGCGCGGTGATGCCGCCGCAAAACCACCCGCACGCTGCGCGGGGCGCGCCTGGCCACGGCAACATGGCGGCGATAAAATCGATTTTTGATGCACCACTTAGAACTAATTTTACAGCTCATTAAACTTTGGTGTTTGAAATGGGCACTCGAAATAGCTCCTTGCCACTGGTGCCACCAAAGTCTAATGAGCTGTAAAATTAGTTCCAAGCAGTGCATCAAAAAATTTATTCTCTTACTGCATCTACCACGGTTCGTAGTACAGTCAAACCCCGCCATAACGCAATCTCCAGTGGCAACGAAATATTTTCGCATCCCCGGTGAACATCCATAGACGCCCATGTATTTTATATGTCACGGCAACGAAACGTTTTTGGAAACTGATCCCGCGTTAACAAAATTCGCTGAAAGTTTGGTCGGCATTTTACCTACCCATCTGAGGTTAACTGTGTACGAAAAGTGCTCAAATGCATTGTTTTTCGGATTCAAAGTGCCTAAACTTCTGCCACAGCACGCTTGCATGGCCGCCGCCACATCTGTTTACAACAGAAGGCGCAGCCAGCGACCGAGAAGGCAGCCTCACAGCGGCACCACCAGGGGGCGACACATGGTGACTCAAGTCGCGGCTTTGGCTTGGGCTACGCTAGCCCGCTACCACTGAACAGCGGGCGTGCGTTTGTGGGCTGCGATCGGCATGTTTGCTCTCGGTAAGATGCCTTCGCCAGCCCAAAAGTGGAGGTTTTTATCACTACAAGATAAGGCAGCCATCATCGCCAAAATCAGTGGCCCAAGTGGAGGAACGAAGTGTAAAGAGAGGATAGCGCTGATGAGTTTGGAAACGCCTGCAGCTCGCTCAACCATTTTGAAAAGCAATGATCCCACCAGTTCTCAATGGCGCACGTGCGCAAAACCAAACCGTGACGGCTGTGGCCTTTCTGGACGTCAACAAAGCGGCGCTCACTTAGTTTTCTAAACAGTATTGGTGCAACGAGGTGCCACCCTGTCTAGCAAAGTTTGTAAACAGAAGAAGCTGGGCTTCGCTTGCATGATCGGACATACTCGGTGCCGAGGGCCAGGGCGAAAAACACGTGGAGAAGGTGAACCCGCGGAATGTTTTGGATGCATTTGACCCGATCTCGTCGTTTTTAGGCGCGCGCGACGACTAGCAATGAACCACTTGTACAGTGAGAGCTGAACTGCGACGTTGGGTGCAAGGTAAGGCTCACGAAGTAATATAACCGACTAAACTAAGGAAATAAATTTTTGGTTTGTGGCCGATTTTCCGGTCATTTATGTTTCATTCTCGCAGCAACGAAATTCCCGCAAAAGCGAATTTTCTGGCTTTCCCTGGTGCTTTCGTTATTGCGAGGTTCAACTGTACTGCAGAAAATGAAGATCACAGTTGTATGACTAACACTGTGCTGCCTATTGTTCTTTCATAAATGACTCATTACCTCTAATTATCTTGGGAACTAATTGAAGGACTCAAAAAATAATGGGACATTTGAAATCAGTGAAAAAAAAAAAAAGCAGCAAGACTGGCAAGTTTCACAGAGTTTGCTTCAAAATTGAGAAATTGCTTTAGCAGCTATGTCCCTCAAAGATCACACATGTTCACAACAAACCACCCTGTTTTTCCCCAAGGTGTATTGCGAGATGTGAATGGGCTAGAAGGCAGGCTGGATATATAACCGAGCAAGTGTTGAGACCTCCCCCAACAATCTTACCTTCATCTTCTTCTCATACTCCGAGTAGAGTTTGTGGCGATCCGGGCTTGAATGCAACGGGTGAGCATACATTCGACTTTCAAAGGCCTCGATTTTCTGCAGAACAGGAGAGAAAGGCACAAGGCTGATAAAGCAGACGAACTCGTCTTCACTGTTTGACACTGCGCTTGACCACATTAAAGGCCAACTGCACTCAAATTTCACCTCGACCAAATTTATTTTTAATGTGCAGTAAGTACCACCGAATCAGCTGGGTCACGAGTGGTAGCCCCGTTAAATGCCTCGTTAATCAGTCAGAAGCGTTTAAAAAAGCTCCGCCACAGACCACGCTGCACCTGCCGTCGGATCGCGTAAACAGCCATGACGCGCCTGTGACGCTCCAGCCGACGGGAGCTTCTTCCTCTGGCCAGCCATGCAGCTGGAGAACCGGTTGAGCTTTGCTGCGAATGCTTCACCCATTTGCTGCCCCGTGCGTGCGTAGAGCTTGTGCGCAGGCTTGCTCCCGAGCTGCTGACCATCCGGCCGTTCACTTGCCGGATGCGACATCACTTCAATGGACGCGCTCTCCTCGATTTCGGTTTCAAAATTGCCGATTTTCGCTGACCGCTTGCGACGTCCACACGCGTATTTCAGCTGTTGTATTTTGCATCTTGCTTTCTTTTTCAGCAGACTATATGAAAATAATGTTTTCAAGAGGTTTTTGAGTGCAGTTGGCCTTAAACTGCATCTTAGCAGGACAAAAGCATACAAAAAGCTAGCAAGCGCCACACATTCCCTCCACCTCAATCAAAGTTGCTAGCAACCTGTGAAGCTGGCCATGTTTGTTGGCTCTTCGAGGAATCTCTGAGAAAATATAAAAACTCACTCCATTAAAAGGACTGCCTTGTTGCAACTATAGTCAAGTTAATTTCAGTTCAAAATTTTAATCAAGTAAACTACAGAATAAGGAAAACGGAAAGAAAGGTGCCGACTCAGCCGCTACTTTCATGCGCATGACTTGTGAGACCGTAAGATTAATAAGCGCAACTGGCTGATGCTGACAAAAGCAAAAGCAAATTAAAACGGTACTGTGGTCTTGAACTTCAAAATTCACGCGTTGACCGCTGTATCGTTCATGCCTTCAAACATCAATAGTCACACCCTAACATTGGTGAGTATTCAAATCTTGTATAGGCATTGTGAATTGCTTTCGCCGGTACTGAAGCAATTCTTCTTTTTTATTGGTCAAAGCACTCTGTCATGGTGATGGCCGCCAACACAAGGTAAACCCATGAGCCACATGCTAATAGACTTCTTTCAACTCGTGTTTCACACGTTAGCAACGAACGAACCGAGAAAGTTATACTAAAAGCTAGAGAGGGAAAGGCTCTTTTTTTTTTCGACGCGTGTCGCCAAAAAAGTGCTTTATTTTTGGTAAAAAACCGGCCTAGTTTGGCACTGTCAGGGTTGTGTATTGATACTATGGCCCAAAAGCATATTTTCTGGAACAGGACACGTTACACCTATAAAAAAAAGGAAAAGAGAAAAAAAGAGCGCCAGTTACCAAAAATGGTGATACAAAAAAAAAAAAAAAAAACGCAAATTTCGTATCGATTTTTCCCCATCAAAGACCTTGTGTCTTCCCTTGTAGCGACCTCAAGGGCAACCTCTGCTTTCCAGCCCTGCTTGCGAGGACACCCACCTTGACAATTTCCTTCATGTTGTTGTCCTTGATTCCGAGGTCTTCGAATGGGTCAACAAGCGGCACTCCCTTGGAGAACCTCTCCTCCACTTCCTGTCAGAGAAAAAGAAGAAAAAGAAGAAAAAAAGCCGTCATTAGAAAGAGGAACTTCAAACTCCTGCCGACATTACCAACAAAAGGCACGTGATTTGAAACGCTGCACATTATGTGTTTGGTACTCTTTCCAACCCTCGTCGTAGGGCCGTGAACCTAATCTGCTAAACTGAAAACGGATTGATTTGCACATACTGCCATTGCAAAAAAAGATGTTCCGTTTCAAGAGGGACACTGGTCTTGAAGACATTTTTGTTATTTTTGAACCAATCTCCTTGAAATTTGCACAATAAGTGTGTTTTAACATACTCAGCACAAATATGCAGTCAGTTTTCATCTATATAGTCTCAGTTCAGAGTTTTGCAACATGTTATGTCATTCCATTTCGGGCAATTTTTTAATTATCTGCTTATGATATACTTGAATAATTCTTGTTCCTTTGTGCTCTCGAAGGACCAGGGAGTGCAACTATACCACAGCAGTAATTTTATCACTGTTTCTGCAATTGCTCTGAACATATGAAATGTCAGGTCATCAATGATCAATGTTTTCGTAAAACAAAATGCATAAAAAATTGTACTAGTACAAAGAAATTTTATATTTTTCTGGTTTTATTGCACTGCTCAGTTCTTAAGCTTTCGAATGCAGCAAGAATGACGCACATCTGACCAGTACATCCCAAGATATTGTACCCGACAGTTGACCTCATGGGAAAAAAACTGGTTTTGAAAAAACAAGGCACAAAGTTCGGAAATGCAGGGGAAAATGGCCATTTAGCCAACTTCAAACGGTGACAGCTTTGTAAATACCTATGTTACAGCTATAATATTTTGCAGGTACATTCTTTGGGACCTATAGACCGCAAATAAAATTAATACAGAAAATTGACTTTTTGGGAAATTTTTGGTACTCAAGACCAGTGTCCCCCCTTAACTGAATGCGAGACCCAGATACACAACGAACTTCTTGCCACGATGATCTGCAGAAAAAAAAGCAGCCACCTAGCAGAGAAAACCGGAATAGAGTTACTGTTTTTTCGCACGTATAACCCATGCCAAAAATGCGAAAATTTCATGGGCGACGTAAAGGTGCGGATTATATGCGAGGTATTTCCTTTGGTGCAGCTTCACCGTAATGCGCCTTGGAACGTGATGCCCATTGAGTAGTAATAGCGACTAAGCCACTGTTATCCCATTGACCGTGCTTATTTTGGACACACAGCTCAACAATATACCAACATGAAAAAATGTTTGCGGCAAGTCCTCCAGTTACGTAGTCAGCTAGGTAAGTTCTTTTGCATAAACAATGTGTAATGTTGCTTGAGTAGTAGCTTTGGTCCATCCCCTTATGTATATAATATGCGGGCAACACGCGGGGATATATATTTTTTATTCGTCGACGGAAAGTGGGGGTGCGAGTTATATGCAGGGGCGGGTTATACGCACGAAAATATGGTAACAAGTCGAGCCAAGCATGCCCTTTCTTTTCTTCCACGAGTTTTACAACCTTCCACCTGCATCAAGACCACCCGTGCTATCTTATCATGCGACCTCCGCTTTGAACACAAGTAATAAGAGGTCTTGCAGTTAGCAGGTAACAAGCCAGCCTTGAGAGCCGGAAGATAAGAGTACCAGATGCAGCTTCGTCCGACTCTTCTCTCTCCCTTTCTCTTTTCGATTTTTTCAGCCCAGCAATGTTTGAAGGGTGGGAGTGATAAACAAGCACACTGCATTTCTCACTCCAGCAGCAGAATGAGGTTTCTACAACGCAAACCTTTGTGAGACCCCACGCACAACTAGAGTGTGGTACCTTGATTGATTTGAAGACGGCTGCTCTGTTGTCGGCAGACTTGAGGTCCTGGTTGAAGTAAAGGCGGATGGTGCCAATCTTGCTGATGTTCTCAATGGGCACAGGAACCACCTGAGACGGGAGAGAGGATGGTACGGAGACCGTAACACTCAGGCTGGACTGATGGGGCGTGTAACAACGATGTGCACCAAGCTTCACTGGGCAACTCACCAAAGCAGTCTAAGTCTATTGAAAAAAACTAAGTAAATTAAACTCGGTTGATCCATGCACTCAAAAGAACACAGGTGTATTGCTGGTATGAAAGTCTGAAAATGCAGTAACTTTTCTCGGCTGTTTTACCATCATTTATGCACTCAATGGCTCACAGCTAGCACTAACCAGCATTATCAATTTCCACAGGGCTCACATGGTGTCAGTATCACATTTCAGTGACACTACATTTGCCTATGGAACATGTTGATTGACTTGTAGCATTACTAATGACTATCCCAGAAGTTTGTCATTAATAGCATCTCCTTCAATTTTATCCCATCTCCTCCAATATTTTAACCCATTTGCAAAATGAAAGTTTTTTTAGTGGCGAAGCCCCTTAGGGTCTCGGGCTGTCGGCGTCTCATGGCATCATTGTCGCCATCATCTCATGTAGTCACGTTACTAAAACACTGGGAAACTCATTTATGCCTCATGCTAGAACGTAGCATGTACTAGAAGAGCATACGGGGCACTCGTTTACGACTTGCGCTGGAACGCTTCGTAACGCATACTAAAGAAACACCGGGACACTCGTTTATGCCTCGCACTATAACACTTCGTGCTTCAAATACACGAGACCTGTACAGCAAAGCTGCATACCTCTACCCTCCAACGGTTTCATCTCCGTTGGCAAAAACGCAAAGGCGCCAAGAATAGACTTACACACTGCATGCTTCGCCCCTCACCAGGTTTCACGTTAGTGGAGATGGCCCAGGATCCTTTTTAAAGTTAAGCTACCGTATTTACTCGCGTAATCCTCGCACTCGCGTAATCCTCGCACCCCTAATGTGAGCCACCAAAACTTGGATTTTTTGGTTCCTCGCATAATCCTCGCACCCTCAACTTTGCAGCGGCGAAAGTTGCCCGCTCGCGAAACCCGCATGGTGCACACGCTCTCCAACGCGCGCCCTCCCCCGCCGCCTCTCCGTTCAGCGGAGAGCGCTGTGTACCCAAGGCCATCCAGGCGCTCTAACACGCTACTCGCACTGTACTTGAGCCGGTTTCGCGTGCGCGCAACTAGACTAGTCGCCATGGGGAAGAGCGCCAGCTACACTGCCGCTTTCAAATTGAAAGCGATAGAGTACACGACAACCGGGCCGCAGGCAGGCACTTCGGCGTCACCGGCTTCAACGTGCGTTACTGTCGAGCTTCACAAGTAGGGCACGCACATGACGACGACGACGACGACGACGAGATAGGGCGCGCGCCAGAAAGCAAAGGCGGCAATTTCATGATCGCTGATCGACGGGTTACTGTTTACGTTGTAAATTATAAAAAAAAAAAAATAGCTGCTGTTGGCAACACTGAGCTTACATATACAAAAAATGACCGCTACATTTAGCGGGATTGGCAGAAGGCAAATTGGCAACACTGTGCACCGTATTTTTTCCCCGCATAATTCTCGCACCCCTAACTTCGCATTGACTTTTCCGAAAAAAAAGTGCGAGGATTATGCGAGTAAATACGGTAATACATTAACTACCATTTAAAATATTGTGGATGCAGCAAGTCGTTGTAATGTTTGGCCTGATCCGCCAACACAAACAGGGTCTTATGGGCAGTGGGGGACAGGAGACCTAATGAGGCCCGAGTCCAACTTCGAGGGCTACCTCCATAACGCCCTTCTCGTCTGGCTTGGGCGGAGTCATCTTGGAGGTGAGCTTCGTCTTGGCGCTCTCCTTGGACACGTTCAAAAGTATCTCCGCAATCACCACCGGGTCCTTGAGGCACGATTCGCCCTGCAGAGGCAACAAGAGAGGCACCAGAGAACAATTGCAGAGGAACAGCAGCCGCTCTCAGGGGAGAACCAGCCAGCAAGCAACTGGAACAAGACTCCAACGGGCAGTTCTTTCGGTGTAGAACATTCCGCCTTTTAATCTGCTGCAGCACCGCTAAGAAGCAGGAAGAGTAGAGACTCTAATGAAAGGTACACAAAGCACCGAGCATGCCATGTATCACCCAGGGATAGTCAACTGACTCACACAACCCAGAGTTTGAGAGATGAATCAGGTGCTGGATAGTTTCTTCCTACCAGCTTCCAACTTGTTTCCGTAAGTGCAGTTATTGTCTGTTTTGTAATACCTACCCACACGAAGCAACAATGGCTTTTAATCGGCACATTTTTTTTCTTCAGTATTGTGTACACAGAAAGGCCACCCAAGGAGGCCGCCCTCCACTCCCAATTTCATGACACTCTCCTCCTTTGCTTTTTTTTATCGTTCGCTTTTTCTTTCACTCGTCAGTCTTGTCACCGTTCACTCTGCTACGCCTGACAATGTGGCTCAACCCAGAGACGGCAGACAAAGCGCTGCGCCCTAAAAAACATGCCAAGTGAAACGATTGTAGCTGATACCAGGTTGCAACTCATTCACATGTGCCACAAAAGTGTTTTTCCTTGTAGCACATCCATAAGCTAACACCTTCTGACAATTGCGACAGACTAAAAGAAAGAAAAGACAGAAACAGGGACTCACCCGCACAGCAACCACTTTCTTCTTCGTGTAAGTGATGATGACGCCCCAGCCAAAGTCATCGGTGCCATTGTGAACCTGGGAAGGCGAAATCAAAACAGGACGCCCTAAGTCGCACACAAAATAATCATGTATGTTGCTTCTTAGCATGGACCTTATTTAAAAGCAAGTAACTAAGCACGATGCTTTAAATTCCCACCTTGGAAAGCATTACTTGAACAATCAAACCTCACAGAACCACTGAAAACTCTAGCTTTGCATTCATTTTTTTTATTTTATTTAGTTTGCGCTTCTATTTTCTGTGCCTCACAAACAAAGCACAGGAATGCTTGCATCACCCTTTGTTTTTCAATGCTTAGCCAAAAATTAAACTGAAAAGGCACGCACGCACAAAAAGTGGTTCCACTCAATGTGAAAGCTGTCAAAGTGCGGAGCAGTGGTTCGCCAGACGGGCTGTAGCGCCCCCTCTTGACTAGTTGCAGTACCAGCCTGGCGTTGATACAGAAAGTGGTCAAGAGAGGGCATTGCAACCCCTGAAAAGGTCTATAAAGAGACACTGGTTTAATTTTGCAGTTATTTGGGGTAATTAACGCATTTATTCATGATGTTTTCCCTATTTTATGCTATCGTGTACTTATTCGCTCTAGCCACGGCCGCCTCCGTGGCGCAATGGGATAGACATCAACTTGGTGACTCAAGGGACCCAGTTTCGATCCCGACCAGGGGAAGTGGACATCTCTTTGAAACCTCTGTTTGGGTGCGTGACGCTGTGTGACTACAGTGGCTAGATAGCGTGACCTGGATGAGCTAAGATGGCAAGCTGCGTTCATAAAGTGCTCTGCACTTAAAGGCCAACTGCACTCAAATTTCACCTCGACCAAATTTATTTTGAATGTGCAGTAAGTACCACCAAATCAGCTGGGACACGAGTTGTAGCCCCGTGAAACGCCTCGTTAATCAGTCAGAAGCGTTTAAAAAAGCTCCACTGCAGACCACGCTGCACCTGCCGGCGGGTCGCATAAACAGCCATGACGCGCCTATGATGCTCCAGCCGATGAGGGCTTCTTCCTCTGGCCAGCCACACAGCTGGAGAACCAGTCGAGCTCTGCTGTGAACGCCTCACCCATTTGCTGCCCCATGCGCACGTAGAGCTTGCACATAGGCTTGCTCTTGAGCTGCTGACCATCTGGCCGGTCGCTGGACGGCTGCAACGTCATATTAATGGCCACGCTCTCGTCAATTTCGGTTTCAAAATCCCCGATTTTTGCTGACCGCTTGCGGTGTCCAAGCGCGTATTTCAGCTGTTGTATTTTGCATCTTGCTTACTTTTAAGGCAGACTATACGAAAACTGTTTTCAAGAGGTCGAAATTTTGAGTGCAGTTGGCCTTTAAAAAGCATGCCGGGAACGAGTAGAGGAGGAAGGGGAGCCACCCACATAGACCATGCGTCCCGGCTGCAGGTAGGGCACGCAGTACTGTGGCTTGGTAAGGAAGGCCTGCAGTTCGCTGGACAGGGAGGCCAGCTGCTGGCGGACCTTGTAGTAGGCCGCCACCTCCGTCTCGTTGGGGATCTGGAACGAGTCCAGCTCCGACTGCAGCCGCTGCAGCTCTGCACAGTACACGGAACACACCCCCTTTGCAATACGGCAACATTCGACGGCTAGCTCTGCCGAGATTTTTGTGCCACACACTAAAGGCAGTGCAGCGCGACACCTGGGGCCCTGCTTTGAATCCGCGAATGCGCTAGCTGCTTCTAGTCCGCTAAGCGCTCACTCTGGTAGAAGCCCGGGATGGAGGCGTTGTTCTGGAACTGGAAGAAGGACCGCTCCAGGATGTACTCCGGGTTGACCTCTTCCACCCGCATCAGGTTCAGCACCATGTTGTATGTCAGGTGGAAGGCACTGTTGATCGGGTCGGGCAGGCCCTGGGTCACGGCAGAAAGGAGGGTCACCGGATTACGTCACTGCCTTGGCCAAAAAACACAGCCGATAACGTCATGACGACGACGACGATGATAACACACTGAAAACCAGTTGGCAACAACGTGCAAACGCAGCCAATCCACGCTTTCTCCTTCCAAATATCAGAGCTGAGCATCTTTGTATGCATGTGCAGAAGTATGCGTTCGAATTTTGCACCATATTTGATTTTGTAATGATGACTTTTTCTCCAATCCCCACACCAAAGAGGCACTAAGACTTTCAAAAATCTTGAATCACTTCTACGAGGCTTGCAATATGAGAGTTGATGTAGTAAAATATCCACAGAACAATGGAATTGTCTGACATGCTTAGGAGTAACTTTTTCTGGTCATGACACCCCTACTTTTCTTCAGTCAGCGATAGAATTACATTACCTCTGAAAGCAATGTCATTGCAAAAGCAAATAATAATGGATTGAGCTGCCCAGATAAAAACCAAGTAAAAACTCCCACCTCCCCTCGCGGGAACCCCTGTGTAGATGCGACGCATAGGCAGAGCGGCGAAGGGACCGCGTTTTATAGCGGGCATAATGTTGAGGGGACTGCGTAAGCCGGTCCCAGTCGATGACGACGTTGGCGTACTTGTAAAGCGGCGTCGACTCTAGGTGTTTGAGCCAAGCGTGGATGTTGCTTCGCCGGAGAACGACACACCGGTTATATGCGCAGCACGCCCGAAGGAGAGGAATCCGCGGAAGAGAGAGTACTGCACATACGCCGGCCCCAGCGCGTCTGCCGCGGCTATGACGCAACGTGCCGCGGCTATGACGCAACACAATCCACTTTAATCCAATCCAAATCCAATCCAAGCCAAGCCAAGCCAATCCAATTGAATCCAATGCCCCTCGCGAGAGAGTGTTCGCTATCGGAGAGGGGAGGGGGTGAGGGCGGAGAGCGGAGCTGCCACGGCGAGGACAATGGGGGAGGGGTGGACAACGCCGACGACAACGACGACGACGCCGGAGGGACAAGGCGAGTGAATCAGATGCTCTGCATCTAAAAGCATAATTTTGGGGTACAAAACAAACCTGTAGCTCGCATCTTCTACACACTCTGAATTCGCTGCTACCAGCTCTGCAAATTGCCAGCGTACTTACAAAGTGATGTTTTAACACACTCTTTTAGCTCATGACATTCCAATCATTGATTTGCAGCTTGAGGTGTGCCTCACCTTGACAATGTCCTTGCCAGCGCTGGGGCTCATCTTCTCGTCAATCATCAGGATGACAATGCCCCGGTCGTCCAGGCCACGACGACCAGCGCGGCCGCTCATTTGGATGTACTCCCCGGAAGTCACCTGAACGACGACAACAAACGGCCCCCTTAGTGTTGTCCAGCCAAGCCAAGCCTATCACAAGACAAAGACAAGAAGTGCCCGCTCACCCATCTGAAGTCCTTGCCATCAAACTTGCGTGCATTCGTGAAAAGCACTGTGCGGGCAGGCATGTTGAGCCCCATGGCAAAGGTTTCGGTCGCAAACAGCACCTGCATGGTTGAACAGCGCACAATGGGTAGGCACTTCAGGAAGGCTCTCTACATCATCATCATCATCATCATCATCATCATCATCATCACCACCACCACCACCACCACCACCACCACCACCACCACCACCACCACCACCACCACCACCACCACCACCAGCCTATCACGCCCACTGCATGGCAAAGGCCTCCCCCATGGATCACAAATTATCCCGGCCCTGTGCTAACTGCGACCAATTTATCCCCGCAAACTTCTTGATCTCATCTGCCCATCTAACTTCCTGTCGCCCCCTGCCATGCTTGCCTTCTCTAGGGATCCACTCTGTTACCCTTAATGACCAACGGTTATCTTGCCTTCGCGTTACATGCCATGCCCACGCCCATTTCTTCTTCTTAATATTTACTAGTATGCCCTTAACACGCGTTTGTTCCCTGACCCACTCCGTTCTCTTCGTGTCCCTTAACGTTACACCTATCATCTTCCGTTCCATTACGCGGTGAGTCGTCCTCAATTTAAGTTGAACCCTCTTAGTGAGCTTCCAAGTTTCCGCCCTATACGTGAGTAGGTGGAAGGCGCTCTACACTTACATTTAACTGTTGGCACAAGGCCTGAGTTCTTGTAAGTCGTCAAGCGAACCTGTTAGTGTTCACGGGAACAAAGCAGTTCACGGGAACACTGACAGGTCCACAGTGGAAAGGATGGTGCAGCCACACGTATCAGGGATCAAAGACGGAAGAAACATAGAAGCGACGAGCAATAGTAGAGTCAAAACTCTAGTTCTTTGGCTCATTGTATTCTCCAATGTGTCCCACAGTCTTAGCGAGCATTGCATGTGCCCGTAGCCTGTATACAGCACTGGGCCAGCTAACATATGCCCCGAAAGAAGGTAAAAAAGAAAAAAAAAGAGCCTTCTTATTAGCCACTTTGTCCTCAATTAAAAATACTCTAAAGGCTTTTAATTAGGCTGCTCCACTAACAAGCACCAGATTTCTTGCAGGTTTATGCCACTTGCTCAGTCATCAAAAGTGTTCTTAATTTATAAATTAGAAAACTTAACTAAACAGTGAACTCAAATAAAGGTTGAATTGAAGGTACAAAGGGCAAGCGGCAAGGCGTCAAGTCTTTTCATTCCACATGTGGCGAGCAACGCACCTTGATCAGTCCCTCCGCGAACAGGATCTCAATGGTCTCCTTCAGGATGGGCAACAGCCCAGAGTGATGCACTGCTATGCCCCGCTTCAAGAGCGGAAGAACCTGCTCTACCTGGGACACGAGAAAAAAGCCGCATCGAGATTCAAAGCTGAGGTATGTGAAGGAAGCAAGCACTAAGCAAGCAAAGACAAAGCTGTCCACAGCGGAAACGCGTTCCCCACCTGAGGAAGCTTCTGGTCTTCCTCGGAGAGCGAGTCCATCGCATTGTGGAACACCTCGTCCACAAGCTTCTTCTCACGGTCTGTTTTAAAAAGAACACATCAGGCTTGAACTAGCAGAAAGATGCTCAGTCACAATCACCACTGGGCTGTCAAATCTGTGACAAACAGTCCCACTTTGCCTGTTTGCCTTCCTAAAAACTTGCACAATGCAAACACTTACAAATTAAAACACACGGACAAAAAAGTCTCCCTATGCCCGAAATTTTGGGTATCCCTAAAGCTTAGCACAGAATGTGCTTTCTGTCTTGCAGGGTGGCTTAACAGCTTGAGGTTCTTTCATCCCACAGCATTAACAGCACCCTCCCATCAACTTGTGGTCCCAACTGAGAAAGCCTCATCCCACCATCTCAATTTGACTACTTCTGATAAATACAGCTACTACCTCAAGTTAGAAGACAGCGAGAGCTTAGTTTCAAGAAAGCGCGCACACACAGGAGGAAAACACAACATACCGAGAAAATAAAAAAGAAAAAAAAAACGAGAGTGAGAAAGAGCGAGCACTCACGTGTGGTCAAGTCCAGCCGGGCCATCTGGGTGGCGTATGCTTCGCACTCCTTCTTGCTGAAGCAGAAGACGATCACGGGTGCGTAGTCACGCTCCATGATCATCTTCACAATCTTGAAGCAGTTGGATTCGCCTGGGACGCGTGGGAAAGGCAAGGCCGTGGGCAGCCAGCAGCGGTTAGAACACACCCACAGGCAGTTAATTACCAAGAAGAACGAAACTGCTTTTTTTACAATCAGTCTTCCACACGATCTGCTGCTGCACAACTGATTGCTAACCACAACAGCTTCCCAACAGAGGAAGAATAACTACCAGAAAAAAGGTCATCCTGTCAATGGAAGACCTCACACAAATGCTACGTGTCCTAAAAGACACTGAGGTGAGAAAACGTAGGAGAGCTACTATTTCCTATTCCCCTTTCTATTTCAGAAGTTTGCACGTTTTTGACACGAAGTGTGGCGTCGCATGGCTGTAAGCGCTCATATAAAAGCATGGGCGAAGCCAATTAGGGGCTCAGGCTGTCGACGTCTCATGTTGTCGGCATAACCATCATCTCATGTAGTCATGGCACTAAAACTGGCGCCGCCACGAAACCACCCGCACGCTACGCAGGGCGCGGCTGGCCGCGGCAGCATGGTGGCGGCTTCGGTCGCGAAGTGGTGCGGGGAGCTCGAGCGACCGCTTCTAACCGCTCTTTAAAATGATGCTCAAAGCGCACTAATAACGTGGGAAAAAACGGTGCTATAAAACGTCATCCACGCCGCTAGTGAAAGCGCCCATGAAATATCTGCCGGGGTGCTAAGCCTAAACATCTCCGGCGGAGCCAGCCGGCTGTCTCGAGCGCTTCGAAACTTTCGCCATGAGGCGCACGCCTTCCCATTGGCGCAAGTCGTCAGGCTCCTCCCACTGCCACGCCCGTCGCATGTCCTTTTCTGACCGAGACACAGGCGGCCGCGGGCGCGCAATGCCAACACGCATGAATCGTGGGCAAAAATGCTCCTGCAGTAAGCTTGGGCACCCCAAGTAAGGAGACAAAAGTCAAGACAGAACCGCTTGACGACATGGAAGTTAAAAAAAATCAGAAAAACGTCATGGATTTTTTCATGTCAAAGTAAGAAAATAAATACACGAAAATTTTTTTACTGCTCAATTTTTTGGTCTGTGTTGGTTCATACGAATTTTGGATGATATGAATATTTTTCTCGGTCCCGCGAGAATCGTATCATCGAGACTTTACTGTAAAAAGAAGAGTAAACCACATTCTGTATTCTTTTTTTTTTCCACAGCCAATTTACGCCAATTTATTAATATAATAATAAAAAAAATGAGTTCAAAAGAACTGCTTCCCTCGCACCATCCTCCTGCGGATACTTTTACGCCGGCAAGGACAACCCACAGGCGAGTCCGTGGGGTTAAGTTTAGCAGACTGCCACCACGTTTACCTTCGCGACTGCTTTTGCGACTGTAACCTGTGTATGAGCAAACATAAAATCGACATTAGTCATAACACAGGCAAAAGTTTTAAATTTGATGGCTCAGTAGCATAAGTAAAAATGAATGTGACATCAATCGCAGCAGTTGGTGCCGTGGTCGCGAAGTGTGCATGGCTGTGTCCCCATGACGTTTCCTCTTCTGCTGCCTGTTACGGATAAACTAAGGCTCCAAACTTCCGCTAAATAGCTCGTGTATGAAATACAATGGCTAGGCTGCACAGTGCAGTCACAAAGAGTTGTCATCCCCCCCACCATCACTGCCACTGCAGGAGAAAGGCCTCTCCTACGTTGCTCCAGCCATTCCTGTCTTGCAATGCCCCAGTTCATCGTCTGCCACTGAATATTACGACTTGATCCCTCCACAGAGTTAACGGTCTTCGTACACTTATGGTCTCATCTCTCGGCAGCACTGGGCCATCGATTCTCGCTTTGCAAGCCAGCCAAGTCCACTTTGCACAAACAAGACTTTGACGTATTCCCTAGAGCGATCCTTAAAAGGGGATGGATGGAAAAACCGACCAAAAATTGGACTTGTTTGTTACAGTGACAAAATAGTCTAACACTCTTCGAGAACGTCCCCGCGAAGTGGCATCGTCGAATGTGCACCACAAGTCATTCAAAAATGGCGCCAAATGTGCCCCAAGTGGCCACACCTAGTCACTGCACATTTTGTGTGATGCACAGTGGTGTTTTACACTGTTATTTTTTCTTTAAAAACGTGTGATAACGTTCCGTTTTATAATTACTTACAAATATAGCGTATAGCTAGTTGAATTTTTCTGTAGTTCACTGTAAGCCTCAATGGTGTTGCTTTAGTTGAAATAGCATTGCGCAAGCATTGCAAAACGTTTGTTTATGTCAGGTCAGTCTTCTATCATTCAGTTTGTGCGCATGTAATTGGTTTCTTTTTCGAAATATTGGAGTGATCTTTTTAAGCCTGAAGTCCACTGCGCTATTAGCATTGCCTAGCTTTTCTAAGAATCCGCACAAGAAGCGAAAATTTGAAAAAAGGAAAATGAAATGAAAACTTTGAAGTGCGATTTCTCAAAACACCATTTCCCCTGAGAAAAGGAACATTTTCTCTTCAACTATTTCAGTTTTCGAAACCATTTTTGTGAGAGTTCTTTATCAATGCTATACACGCATTCTGAACCAAAATAAGCATGTTTTCAGCAAAATTTCTTTTTGTATTCACACTTTTTTATTTCAAAAAACAATAAAATTTGTGTTTTTGCTATGTATATGTTTTTTTAAAAATCAACGGTTAGGGCCACCATTATTATTCTGCTTCAGAAGAAAGCCTCAGGCAGTTCATACACATGGAAAACGTATCAGGCCCTGTGCCTGTAAAAACCTTTCTCGAAATGTTCCTTAAAGGAGCCATGAAGACAAAATACAAGTCTGGTTTATTAGAAAGGCTGCTTAGTCCCGATAACAATGATACTAATATAATCGCAATCTTCGAACAAATAACGGAGATATTAAATAAAACGTGTGAAGCAGTCGCGACCCCCTAGCCAATTTCCCGCAACTTTTCTATGACGTCACGGAACCTTGTTTGTGCGATTGGCGGCCGCCTAACTGACCTGTCGCGACGACACATGACTGGACGTCTGTAATGGGGCCTCTAGTTCCATTTGACCGCATTGCTTGAATGCCAACGTGCAGTTAACGCACTGAAAATTATGTTTTATTGTTGGCCCGTATGACGTCATTCTTGCTCATAACACGTCACTGTGGCACAAAATTTGAAAGTTTTAAAATACTTCTTGCTTTTTTTTCGTTAAAAAAACATCTTTTGGGGCTGTAACGGAGCTGAGTGAGATACTGAATCCTAGTTCTTTCAAATTAGTACACGAAGTTGTATTTTCTCTTCATGGACCCTTTAAGCCTAGAAAAAAATCTAAAAAAACTCAATTTCTATTTTAGGAACTGCTGAGAGTTTCTGCATGAAATTTTGCACACAGTTAGTACATATCTAGCATACATTTCCTCCAAAATTTCAGGTTGACAGCCCAGAATGCACTGAAGTTAGCGAGAGATGTAGCTGGACACCTACGTTCACTATCCATCCCCCTTTAAGGGGGGAGGTGGGGATCGGAGCAAACTTTTTTATTTTTTGACATAGAGTAATGAAATTTGGTAGGCACATTGGAAAACACTCCAAATGGGGAATTTTGAAATTTAAGAATGATACCTTCAGTAGTTTTTGTGTTACAGAGGTGTACATGTTGTCCGCTCGTGGAAAGCCTAGCAAGGTATTGACATATGGTAGGAAGTTCAGAATACTTTTAAATTGTAGTCAAAAGAACACTACAGGGTATGACATTCTTCGAATTTTTTTTACACCCTTCATTTTTTTTACAGAAAACATTATTTTCACCTGTAACCAGTAGTATACAGCTGACTTGGCCGTAAATGTCACTTAAAAAAATATCTAGGCCCTAAAATGAAAATCCGAGAATGTCATACCCTGCAGAACTCTTCAAGGATTGAAATAAAACAAACAGTGTCAAAATCCGCCCAGTGGTTGCCATGCTATCCTTTCCACGAGCAACGAAGAACTCGTAAAACGCACTTTTGAGAAAACGGCTCTTGAAGTTTACGAAGACTTCACGATTTTTCAAACTGCACCAACAGCATAGTCCTTGCTGTCCTTGCTTGGGGACAACCTCAAAGACCTTTGCCCTTCGATTTGGTGCATCTGGGAGGCCTTCCTGGCCAATTGAAGGTTTTCATGTGCAGGCCTTCAGATGGCAGAAGCACCAGTTTTACACCTAGTGTACCACAAAGTTTGCTATGGGCTACTAGGGTACCTAAACTTTACTTGATGTATGCCTAATGCATAACTGTCTCCAAAATGAAGAGTAAGGCATGGTTTCATTTTATATTAGTAATATTCCAGCAGACTTTCAGCAGATTTCTGTGTTTCATAACATTGCCAAAGCTACAGCTTAGTACATGAGGCTGTTCGGTGTCAAAAAGTTATATCTGGGCATCACAAGCATAAGATGAGCTATTTGAAAGCAGAGTACAGTTTTTTTACACAATTACAACATTGCAACATTGATTATTATTAGCATACCATGCTCTTCACCTTCAGCAGAATCAATCATTGCAAGATAGACAACAGAATTGCAAACATTGCAAAAATAGAAAACCCAATAAAAATATCGCATTGTGAATGCTGCACCCTTACGGCGTCTTTTCTAATTTATTTAACACTGAAAATATTATTTTGTAATCCCAGACTTCGTTGTACGAACTAGTTTAGAGCCACGGCAAAAGTTTCTCAAATAAGCTAGGTGACAGTTCATTGCACCCCCCCCCCCCCCCCCCCGCTCTACAATCCCCTACGCGCGCGTTCCCCGCGATCGTAATTTAGGTAACCTTGATATGGTTGGTCACTTCGCTTTTCCCATTAAATTTCACTTCCCGTACATCAATTATTATTACTCGCGTGCAATAGCAACCGATCCCGCAATCGGCCGCTGCCCAAACACGTCGCGCCAATGCAGCGCGCGCCGCAACTTCTGGCGAGTCGGTCATTCCATTCCCGAAGCTCGCGAGCACGCTGTGTAACAGCAATAACTCAGCGTTTTATAACATCGCAATGCTCACAATGCGTCCAAAAGTTCGCTTCACGAACCGCAATTGTAGGCGCACGCACCGCGCTTCCCACTCAAGGACAGACCACGGCGACGTCGCGGGCACGTTTTCGATGCGTCTTTCGAGCCGCGCACTTCCCTATCTGGCGCATGATCTCAACATTATCGCCGCGATAACAGTAATGTCACTGTTCAGTACCGCAACAGATAAAACGAGTAAACTGCTACCGAGTCGACCGGGAAACCTTGAAAACATCGGGAGCGCAGTGCGCGTAAAATGCGCAGCAGCCCGGCGGCCATGTTATTGCTGGCATGGCGGCGCCCAATCAGGGGAGCCGTATCTAAAAACGCGGCCGGACAGCCAATCGCGTGTTACCATCTATCGGTTGCTTCGTTTCACTATCTTTCTCTTTCTGCCGTTTGTGCGTTTGTGAGCGAGCGATGACAAAAGGAGCGACCGGAAAACGAAAGTTAAAGAGTCGGCCGATCTAACGCGACCAAGATGGCGGCGCCCGGTAGCGTCGTTCCGGAGATACAGCACTGCGAAAATTGCCGTGTTTTCGTCATTTTGAGGAAATATTTTGCCACCTCAGCCGATATAAATATTTTTCTTTGGCACTTCGCGATCGTTTGCGGCGGGGAAACTTTGTGAACGCATAGAATATAAAACGTGCAATCCGAAAATGTGAGTTCCGAAAAAACGATTTTTTGGCCACTTTTCGAAATCTGATCCCCGCGTCCCCCCTTAAAGGAGCATGCTCTCACTGCTGAATGCTCTTTGCAAGCTCACCTTTCATCCCCCCAAGAGGTCTGCACTTCAAAGAAGTCACGTGTTCTCTGACACGACAGAAAAGGAAGAAAAAGAGATCATGGGCGCACCTTTAAAGCCTCCCTTGCGGCCTTTGAAGGCCGAGTCCCCTTTGGCCGCATCGCCGGCATTCTGGAGCACCGCCATCGCTTCGTTGAACTTGTCTTCCTTGAAGTTGCCCTGCACCAGACCAGACACTTCCACAACTTGGACACGCGGCGCAAACAAGCAGTCACTTCACCCCATTCACAGGACAAACAAAGCTGCCCACAAGGCCTACTGTGGTTGATTCCTCTGTCATAGGAATCAGTAAAACAGGAAAAAGAAATGTGCAGCAAAACCTGCAGCTGAGCATGATTTGCGGGTCGGCGGCTGTCTTGTGGGTGTGCTTGGCTAGCGACATCCTGCTGGCGGGTTGCTTCGGCAAAGGTGTACTGGCGTCATTTCTGTGACAGATATGACGTCAGTGAAATCTTGGTGTACCCCGGCATAAAGCACTTTCGTGTTAAAATATAAAACCTGAAAATGAACAACCCTAAGCGTAAAGTACTCTTTAGTACTAAATGTTGCTTCCCCGCAAGACCCTGTGTGCAGGGGTGCACCCTTTTCAGGCCGCTTGTTTCGTTGTACTGGCGTGCACTTCCGTGACGGATATGACATCGGCGAAATCTTCGTCTATCCGAGAATAAAACACTTTTGTGTTATAAAACAAAAATACGGAATAAAGCTGCAGCAAGTAAGAGCACCGAAATACCGAAAAAAGAGTAAACGCAAGCCCCAGCTTCGAAAATGCCAACTGTAACAGCTGCTTCTAACAGGTCAACACTGCAAGCAAGAACAAAAAAACACAGAGCGAGCGAAAAAACACAGAGCCACTCTACGAGATGAAAATACACGGGCAGTCCGGGAAGAAACAAGACTTACCGCTTCGTCCACTACAAGGTAAAGGCCGCTGCCGCCGGCGGGAAAGATGTAGTGCTGCAGGGGCACTGGACGATACTCCGTGTACACCACATGACACGGCTGGGCGCATATAAACACACGGGCAAAACAGGTGAGAGTCGGATAAGTGACCACCTCTACAGTGCCGAGCGGAAGACGCATGGGCGGGGTACACGTCATGCAGTGTGACACTACAGGTTAACAAGACCGCAATAACTACACACGGGGCAGCTTATAACACCGGCAGCAAGGCACAAAATGCAGCTCAAATGAAACAAGGAGATAACAGCAAACACTACTACTGATCAAAACCTGGGATCCACATGAGCCCATCAAACTAAAAACAAGAACACGCGACACTTCAAAGGCTGACCCCAATCCCACCTCTGGGAGCACTAGTTCTGCTCATACAACACTCAAGCGAGGGACGTGCTAGTGGTTGCCCAAATATGCGACCTACAGGTACCACTGCTACAGTGTACTAGAAGGTTAGTTGTGCCGTGTGGGGGGAAAACCAATGGAGAGTGTGAATCCCTTTTGCAATGAAAAAATTGTACGCAGCGCAGGCGTTCCCCGAAGAACTCCTGTTGCAGCCAGCGCCACCTATAAGTTTTTAAATCAAACTAAACAGTTATTTTACAGGCTTTATAAAACTTTACATCATGAAATAAAACAAGACTATTTAGGCCAATAAATAAGGGTTAATTTAACAAAGAACACTTCTGAAGCCAAGTGGCAAGCACCGGCCGCCAGGGGCACTGCTTACAACAGGAGTTCCTCAGTGGAAATTTTCATCGCAAAAGGGACCACCCTAATCGGCCCCAAACAACACACCTTCCTCTTTTAGTGCACTGTACCACCGCTTAGTGTAACTTCTAACCACATTATGCTTACAATCACTTGGACATCAGATTCACTTGGACAACAAGTCGGTTCGAGTTGAGGGCAGAGAAAGGGGAGAGAGAGGGTGAGACAGACAATATCTTTGTTCAAAAGCAGATTGTACATAATAGCTTACAAGCTTCACCGTTGAGGAGGCGCAGGTCAGGAAAGGGCAAGATTACTGTCAGTGTTCATCTGCTGCACTTCGAGTGTTCAAAGACTGTGCCCCCCCCCCCTGTCACAGGCTCCTTGTACCAGTGAGGTTCCCAGCCGAGTTACACCCCTGCCCCAGAAGACTCACCTGCCTGTGGAGGTGGCAGATCCACTCGGCAAACTGCCTGGCATTGGGGATGGTGGCGGAGAGGAAGACGTAGCGGACGTTGTCGGGGAGCAGGATGATGGTTTCCTCCCAGACGACGCCTCGCTCTGCGCGGGCCAATGGGAGATGTCAAAGCAGTGGTCCTCATTGCTTGCAAGCAATTTGCGCATCATTTCTTTGGCGCTACACGAATTCCTAGCTACACGAATTCCAAGAAAAGCTAGAAATACCCAATCAGAATAGAGTAGAGCTCCAACAAGAGGGCTGCGATGTGTGCAAGTTTCAAAAACAGTTCACACTATTCCACACCAATGATCTGTTGCAGGAAGCATGTAGGACTTTGCAGAGGAAATTTCACTGCTGACAAAATCTAGTGCCATGACCACCTTTGTTTACATCCCTGCGTATGACTGCTGCCGTTCTCATTTCTTCACAAGGTGCCCAGAAATGTTTATTTGCAAGCCTGGCAGTCACAGTGCTCGTATCTCTGCAAGACACCCATAATACTTGGTATAATGAAACAAACTACGCAGGAATATACAGCCCATATAGCTGAACTGCATTGTTGTATGTGCCTCCACACCGTCGACATTTTCAATCTCACACTGATTGCACAGTTCTTAATAAGGTGGTCTTGCACAGGCAGTCTGGAGCTGTGAGTCTGGAGAACACACATCCACATCTCTTGTCCCTTCTCCGCAAATGGGCCCAGAGCCTTCTCTCCCAACAGAAGTGCCCGCCCTCCTACCCTCCCGGACCAAGACATGACGGATTCTTTCTACCCTGTCACCTCATATTTTTTTATGGCAGACCCAACACAGTGATGCTATGGCATCTGTGCAAAACTGTACAAGCTGTAACATAATCTTGGTTTTCATCTTCCCCCAAAAGTACAACTACTAGCTAGTGTTTGTTTCTTTCTCCAGCGAGCTTAAACTGAAAAAAAAAAAAAAAAAAAAAAAAAGGAAAAGAAAAAAGAACAGAGAGGGTGGGAGGGGCAGTGGTTAAACTTGCGCAAACATTAGGGCCCGCATTCACGTCTCTTGACTAATGCCTGACTAGCAGTTGACTAGCATACGTCACTAAGTATGACAGGTGATCGCCCTTAGCAGCCCCTACTAGTGTTGCTGGTATTCAGAGGTCGTGTGACCAGGGTCTAGTAGCGGTGACCAACTATTGCGTGACTAGGAAAATTTTAGTCGGGCTTGGGGCTTGTTTTGGCAATGACAAAATATGGCTTCCTCTCGCGAGTACAACCGGGCTAGCCAGCTCGGCCAATTTTTATTAAGCGAATATCTGCACCGCAAGGCGCACCACATGCACAGTCCATGTCTCAATCAACTTCAATTTTCAAGCGGAAATACGTATAAACGTGTCTGCGGGCGAAAGAATGCTTCAAGCCTGAAGCGCTGCGGTGAGCGGTGAAAAACCCCGACACAACAAGCACTGTTTGCGTCATTACTCATTTTTAAAGACGATAGCCTTTTTGGGCTACTTACACGCAGAAATTTCGGTCTGTCTGTCTGTCTGTGACTCTATTCAGCACCCCAGTCAAAGTGAACCAGAAACTGCGCAACAGTCTTACATACCCACAGCCAAATCTAAACGTGTAAGTCTGGTGCCAGTGTTCATACTTGTCAACATTGTTGATCAACAAAACATTACACAAATATAAGGCAGAAAGTCAATACATGCGTGATATTTGCTGTGTTCCGTCATTAAAAAATTCACGGGTGCGTGGTTTTTGCGATTGCAAATAAAATACCACACCAACTGCAGAAAATCGTCGCCTGCTGTTGCCAGCGCTACCTGGCGGCATTTAAAAAATCAGTCAGTCCATAGTTAGTGACTGCCCGGCCTAGAGTTTTGACTGCCAATAAAACGAACAGTGTAAACTAACAATGAATTGAATATTTTTAACCAAATGCATTTGTGTGTATGTCCCCAAAACTTCGATAGCTACAAGAAAATAATTTGGGGTCGGGACTTCGCACGCCCATGCATCTAGTCTCAGCCAGCATTTCACTCACCCTTGTCTCTCATGTAGTGAATCTCGTCAAAGATGACCCAGCCAACTTCACGCATCACCTCCGATCCTTTGTACAGCATGCTCCTCAAGATCTGACAAGAATGGGGGGAAAGGCACTTTCAGTGCTACAAGTGGGGAGTGGCCAAAAATTCACACACACACACACGCAAAAAGAAGACAGAATGCAGCTCTCCAGTAATCTTACACAGGGTGTTGCGGCAATAAGTGAGCGTCCTCACAAAATTTTTTTCCCCCCGAGAAACCACTTCACTATTCGCAATAAAACTTTACACGAAGGTTGCATTTTGTGGTCTATTCTGTTTAGCACCACAAATGGCAACGGCTTTCATTTGCAAAGATTAAAAATGACTACTGCCAATGGGGGAGCTGGAAGCCATCTTGAACAGGATGACCGCCTCTAGGGTGCGTTAACGCCACCACCACCGTACAGGGTGGAGACACCCTTTGAACAGTCCCACGACGCCGCTACTGGGTCAAAGTGCTCAACGCGCTGTTCTTTTCGTTTCCCACGAGACCCAGCGACGCGAAACACATAAGATGATTCAAACTTCACCAGTAAACCACATTTCGGTGATAATTTTAGCGAGGTTTATTTGATACAATGACTTGCTGCTGCGGCGAGTGAGTCACCCAAAATGGCGGCGCCGGCGTATACGTGTCTCCACCCTGCACGGCGGATGCGTGAATCGAGGAACCCTTACCCCCTCTAAACTGTGGTGCCACCTGGGGTATTCAGCACAATGCATGTGACACCCCGCGAACCAGCAGACCCTGGGGGGAAATTTTTTTACTCTTTTTTTTTTAATATACAGTGTGTCCCAGCTATCATGCACCAAGATTATAAAAAAGAGCAAGGGCGTTACTCGAACAAAACCTAGCACATAATGTTTCCAGCACAGTGGAGTAGCGGCCTGTAATTGTAATGTAATGAGTACGCAATTAGTTTGTCGTTGAAAATACCGCAGTTAGATTCCTCTCGTGGGTATCTACACATGTTTCATTGACACTTCAATGATTAGGGCAGTACTTCTTGAGATAATTCATTAGGATTAATTCATTACATTTCATTAACGAAAAAATTTACCAGCCACTACTCCACTGTACTGGAAACATAATGCGCTACGTTTTGTTTGAGTAACGCCCTTGCTCTTTTTTATAATCTTGGTGCATGATAGCTGGGACACCCTGTATATAAATAAATTCGCAAGTGCCACTGCCGTTCAAGCAAGTATGGCAAGCAAAAGCAGTGACTACACGAGCAGTATGTCTGCTCCAAGAATGAAGCTTGGCGAACAGGCACAGAAAAGGCAGACAAACTCACCTCGGTGGTCATTATAAGGCAGCTCGCACTCGGGTTGATGGTGACGTCGCCCGTCATGAGACCGACATCTTTGAAGTCGTCTGTGAACTCCCGGAACTTCTGGTTGCTGAGCGCCTTAATGGGTGTCGTGTAGATGACACGCTGCTTTTCTTGGAAGGCCAGGGATATTGCGTACCTGCCACAAAAGAAGCGAGAATTAAAACTGGGGCTTTGTGTGCCCAAGATGGACTTCGGATTTGGTTTCACCACCAGGAGATCTTGTTTTTTGCAACTGTCCGAAAAACCGCTGCCCTGGTCAAGACTGAATGTGCAATGTTGCGCTTAGCAACACAACACCTTGCGCGTCAGCCATTACAGAGGGCAGAGGTATAAATTCACATTACATGTTCCCTACCCAGAGAAACAATACTCTCAAACAACTTCGAGGCATAAGCAAGTCTTGCATTCTAGGTTTTCAACGTGAACCTAGCAATAATATAGCTACAGTGAAACCTTGTTAGTAGATGCCCACCTAAGTAGTGTTTTTAAATAAATGTCTTGTTGAAGCTCTGAGTTGGCATACTTAACATTGTTTTCACCAAGTTACAGTAAAACCCTATAAACTTGCAGTGCTGAATGTTCACACATTAGGGAATTTTCACCACAAGGTTTTTGCATGCTCTTAAATTTTGCGGCATAATACGCTTGCAAAAATCAGGAAAAATAAGTGTTCGCCAACAGTAAAGCCTAAATAAAAAATGGGTTTTACAGTGAGCTATACCACTGTTATCTGCATACTGTTCTTGCTCCTGCTCAGAATGTGCTTTAACAAGGTTGCACAGAAACCCGACGTGATAGATTTTGCTTTTGTGTAGGCCATATAGAAAGTACCACAACAAAGACGGTTCAATTTAGCTGTGCTTACACTTGCAAGGCAAGGCAGATCAAACAGCCTGCATCTGTGTTCTACTAGGTGAAGATCTGAACGTTGTATACCATGAGCGGGAAAAAAAGGACAGTTTTGCACAAGCACATGCCGCTTCCAAAAGACCCCCACTGCAGATCAACAAGTCCTACCAAGATGATTTCATACTTCCTCCATTTTTTGTCTGACGCAGCATTCCATACTCTGGTACAAGTTAAAGGGACCCAGAAAAACCTTTTGTAAAAGTTACAAAAGGCCTTTATTGTCGCGTAGTACCAATATAGAGATGCAATGCCGTTGGAATTATTGATCTACATTTAGTATTAGCTGCGCCAGAAGCAATTAAGTGCACCTCTCCCACCTTGCCGATCGATTCCTCCTCCCTCTCTGCTTCTTTCAAAGCAGCCGGAAACACTGGGAATAGCCATGTGACATTGCGACGCTCGACTTCCGTTCTCCGCTAGCTACATTCCTGCGCCTAGGCACGCGTCAATCGCTGCAGACCCGCCTTTGCCTCGGGATCGCGCAGGAAGGAGGAAGAGCAACCGGAAGCCAATGGCAGTGACGTTGCCGGCGACCGACGATCGGCCAAATCAGGGGGGCGCCTCGCCGTTGCGTCAGCCGCGGTCGGCGTTGCGTCAGCCGTGGTCAGCTCGCTGCAGCGGCGCGCTCATCAGCTGAGAAAGGCGATCTTCAAAAATTGTTTACAAATTATCCGTACAACATATGGGGCTCACACTTGGCTCAAAAATCCCCCGTTATGTGTTCTACCACCTGAATGCATTTGATTGCCACCTTCACAAAGCTTTTCTGGGTCCCTTTAAGAATAGCTCATGCAGTGCCTCACTCAGCCAAAGCAGTAGACCTGGGGCGGTATTCTCGTAATTGTCCATTTTGGGTTCCTTTCATCGTGACGTACTTCCTGTTAAGCAGAAGGGTCTTTGATAATAACGGAACTGTTTCTGCAAATGCATTTTAACAAACTGAAACCAGGTAAAACTATTTTTTGTGTTTATTTGAACACGTCTTTAAAATCTAATCGCGATGAGATTTTTTTTGTGACGACGTTGAAAGTTTTAACCGCAAGGGGACAAACGTCCAAAGATTGCAGCTGCAGCCAGCTGTTCCCTGTGACAGCAAGGTTTCTTTTAATATTTTTTGTTTGTGTGCTTAATCCCTGTTTTGAGGTAGGTGGCAATGACCGTGCATCAAAATAACCCTCCCGTCACGTATTTCGGCATCAAACGCACTTTCGGCATGCTGACACGATCTTTTCCAAGAACCTCAAATGGTTCGTTACGCCGCTGACACTTTCACTGTGCTCTACAAGTGAAAAAATGCGTAAGTGGTGAGGATTTTCGTTTCTTGACGACATACCTGTTGCACGTGAATACCGATGAATGGTTGTATATTTCATGCCGGGT
Source organism: Haemaphysalis longicornis (assembly GCF_048455015.1). NCBI lineage: Eukaryota > Metazoa > Arthropoda > Arachnida > Ixodida > Ixodidae > Haemaphysalis > Haemaphysalis longicornis. The sequence goes on from NW_027526225.1 coordinate 104,073,282, forward strand.
GCTTGTGTAATTGTGGTCGTCTGCTCGACAGCTATCGAGCTCGTAGACGACCGTTTATTACACTCCATGATGTCAATGGCCGGAATATACCGGCGCGCAAAGGGAGCTGCGACAGCGATATCGTTTCCTCACTAGCGATCGCTGAATGAGAGCCTTCGGTAGCGAAGAAACAAAGGGCGCATATCACTTCGTCCTCGACACTCAAGCCCGTGCTGCAGCCGGCCAAGTTCGTGCCAGAGCAAAGTCCTCTTCGAGAGGCGGAAATGCTTCTGTAGGCATTTCGAATGCGCCTACATTACTTCTTGACCGCCTGTTCCGCTGGCTAGCCAACAACAAGGCGATAACCAGAAAATTCCCGATTGACCTTCGTCTGTTTCAAATTCAAATTGTCTGCTCCGAGGAGCCACAAACTAGCTCCGCCGTGCTTGCATTACGTCACATCTGGTTGTTCGCTTTTAGCCAATCAGGACTTGCTCAAAACGGACACTTTTGAACGAACACAAAAGGGACAAAACACGAGAATACCGCCCCTGGACGTCACCACGCGCGTTTTGAACAAAGATTGCACAAAGCTCGCAACGTAGCCTGCTTTTCCTCACATAGCTGGTTTCTTGTCACTGCACTAATTTAGAAGCAGAAAAAATAGTGGAAAGGAGTCATGTCCCTGATAGCAGAAAAGTTGTGGCTGGGTGTGGAGGTACAGTGGCAACTTCCGTTGTTCTTCTTTAAGTTGTACCCTGGTATAGGCATCAACTGCGGCTCTGCCCCGTGCAGTGCTCTCACAAACAATGAACAGGAGAACCCAGGAAGAGGAGAGGAATGTGTCGCGTACTCGGCCACGACCGTCTTGCCGGCAGACGTGTGGGCCGAGACGAGGACACTCTGGTTGTTCTCGAGACAGCGGATGGCCTCCTTCTGGAACGGGTCCAGAGTGAAGGGGTACTGCCGAGCAGCACCACTGCCTTCGGGGGCATCTTTCATGGGCACGAACTCCGACCCTTCGGGCAGGGCCACCTGGAAACACAAGGTTCGAACTGACATTGGCACTTTGGTGGGACATGGGGGAGCGAAAGGTTGCCGCTAAACTGCCATCGCAAATGAAACTGGAACGCGAAAACGAATTAAAGGGACGCGCAATGGTGGAAAACAAGTTCAAGGTTTCAAAGACGTTTTTACTAAACTCCTTGCTTTTGTTCAGCAAAAAAAAATAGACGTCATTTGCCCGTAAACAGACAAATGGAACTCAAAATTCGTGACATAAAGGAAACATAAATCTCGGTCAAGATGGCCGTTCAATAATGTCCCTCTAAACCAATAGCGTAAATTCTACCGGGAGATCTGTAGTGGTTAAGTTGACTGCCTTGCCTACAGTAATAATTGTTTACTTGCGTCACTGGCTGTCAAATTTGGTATTGCTCATGACAAAGAGCCCCAGCAGCTCACATCTTCACTCGGCTAAGGCAATATATATATATAACGACTGAAATCGAATCTACGACATGGTGACTTTCTGGTACTTAAAAAATTTGCGAATTTTTCGGAAATTATGTTTAGCTAGTGGTGTAAGGTGCGACAGAGGTATCAATAGCACTTGCAGAAGAGACGGCCTGCCTGCACAAGACCAACTCCAGGCGCTGTGCTACTTGCAAAGTTCGCACGACCTAATTTTTAATATCCTCCTCTTCGAAGACCACACATGCTAAAGGAAGATGCTCCAAGCAAACTACACTCCTATGCAATTATAATCACCCGACGCTTGTACGCGTCCACACTCGCATTTGAACAAATGCCATGTTTGTAAACAAGGAGCGGAAGGGGTTAGGCAACAGCGGCAGATGCTTCTGCTGGATCTACTTTGCAACGCTAAACGCACGTTAGCCGTTAACGTTAAACACCAAACGAAGCAAAACTTCACAGCAGTGGTTGCAAGACACGCTTAGCCGGACTTGCCTCGTGCACGCATCCTTCCACCCCTTCCACGGAATGCACATGAACGCGCGGTAGGTAATCAGTAGGCCTGCATAAGAAAAGGAACGACAAACAGTGAGGTACACACATCTTTATGTGACTGGAACGCGCTTGCAAGTGAAGTCACAGTAAATTTTGGCAGAAAGGTAAAAAATGAGGAATACTTACGATATGTCGTCCCAAATGTCGGAAGTTTTTCTCTTCTTGTTAGGCTCTTCTTCCAAACTGCCATCGAAAGATCTTTTGCCATCGATTACTGCTTGTACAAAATCATCAGCACTGGAAAGAAAATCCGCAAAAATTAGCAACTTAACGGAACTTTCTTGAAGCACGTCGGCACTATATCTTCTCGAAACTCGCTCTAAAACGGTAGTTTGCCACTTGTAACTACAGTCAAAACTATTATGAATACCATACAGGGAATTCAAAGCGTCAAGATTTTACAGGCCATCACAACTGTTGCGTTCAAGAACGTCGCGATCTCAAAACTGGTAAGAGGATGCGCGACATGTATCTCGACGCGATGCGCCATCGATGCGAGAAGCCAAATAGACACGAGACAATGAAAACAATATAAAGAGGTGCACACCTATTGTCGTTGGACGTTGATCCACTGTTTTCGGGGTCCTCTTTCTTCACACTCTGAGTAGTTAAAAGTTTAGAAGCAGTCTTTGGCGCATCGTCAAACACAGAAAACAGATCCTCCATGATGCTTTTGAAGTTCCATGTGCTACAGTGCGGATTGGATTGGATCGCAACGTATTCGCCGCGAGCTCGACATGTAGGGGGCGACAGCGTCGCGCTGCTAGTGTGGATGGCATGCGGCTAAAAGGAGGAAATTATTCCACGTTTTGATTGGCTCCTGAAACCACTGTCAGTTGGGGACAAAAGTTAGGGACATTTAGGGAATTTGTTGTTGCAGTGAGCAGGCTTGATGTGGCTTCGCGCGTCGCCTCCTAGGGAATTCCCTGTAAGTAGCTGAGAGGAGGCGATGGCCAGTGTCTAGCAGCAGACGACGCAAGAAACGGCTGGAACTGACGCTTCCTTTTGTAATTACTTCAATTTTTACGGGTGTCTTGCTGAACGATTTTTTTAATGCGGAGCGTGCCTGCCTGACCGTGTCCATGGTGTCGCCCCGAGTTTGTCCTGCGCTGGTTCCTTTATTCTTAAAAAAACTTCAAAATTTCTTTCTCCTCTGTGTGGCCCTAATATATTACTGCTGGCCCGCGCCAACCAATAATCAGATTTGGAGGACGTCTTCTTCATTATTTCTCCGACACTTAATTACCTCTGCGTTTAAGTTTCTGCTTCTTTCAAGAACGATGAGAAAATCATCCGTTCACGGCTGCGAGATTTACTACAACCGCGCGTGCACCCGGGAGAACAGTTATCGCAATAGCAGTTTTACTTGTGCAGTGTGCCACATTTAAACTAAAAAGAAACGTAGGATAAGATACTGCCTTCTCTAGTCAGTTTCCAGATGTGGTCATTCCAAAATGCATATTTATTGGCAATAGATGGTAGCGTGGCTTATTTAGTGGATCTAAGTCTAAACAAATTTGTGTTATTGCAGTATGCTTGATTGCTATGACACTAGCCCTTTGTAGTAACCGATGTAAAGCAAGCATTAGATTGCTTCCAACTTACAGGCTTCAAGAGCAGAAGGCCAGTATTAAAATATGCAAAATCTTGAGAACCTGCTGTTGTAAGAGAACCTGCAGTGTAGCATCTCAATCTTAATGTCTTCTTGTGAAGACCTTTAACATGTTCCTCGGACAAATGTCTTATAACTTTTCAGCTTGAGAGGTAGTAGTAGTAGTATGTATTGTTGAATAAGGCGGACTTAGCCTTGCATAGCTGCCGGCAATTGCTCCGCCTAATCGTCCCCAATACCATATCAAATCTCTCAAAGTCATAACACCTCACTTAGTCCTAAAATAACAGACACGCAATGTCACCACACCTCACTTAGTCCTGTGGACTGCAAGAATCCGAGTAGGAGATGAGACACATCTCTTCGCACAATCCAGTGGTCCCTAGAAAAAATAATGTCCTCCGATGTAGCATGGGCACTCCTACTACTTGAATTGGTTGTGAATGTTGGCTACCTGGCAGTTCGTTTAAACTGCAGCATAAATACCAATAAGTGACCAGGGGACGATGACGTGCAAGTGCTTGGGTATTGTCCTCCATGTTATTTCCACGTTCCTGAACAATGTAAAAGGAATATACCAAATGAAGGAGACAGTTTTTAGTTTTATTTATTCCCAGTTTCACGGCCATAGAAGACGGCATATCAGAGGTGCTCAGCACAAACATTGTAGGTGCATCCAGATGCTTGTTGAGACCCCTGTCACTGAAAATTAAAAAAGAAATAGCATTTTGAAAACTGGTCAAGCACTACATATATTTCTTTAGGAGCCTCCCATTCACAATTCAAATGAACAAACAGCTTAAACACAGTACACTATTATTGTGTTGCTTGCGTGTATGTTTTTTAGTATGCGCGTGGACACTTTAGTATGCGCGTGGACGTTTCTGCTGTATCTTTTTTCCTTTATTTTTTTTCTTGTACGCACGTGGCAGAATTCTCTTATGTTATTATTCTTCGTTTAATCTGCTCAGGTACCACACCCCTCATTAATGTCAGTGGGGCCATAAGGGTATCTTGAATAAATAAACATAGAACACCAAATACATGGTGCTACATCTACAAATTAACGTTCCTGTAGCAGTTAAAAATTTATAAAATAAATAATAAAATGGCACATTTCCACACATTTCCTAATACAAATAAAAACACGGCCAACTCCAGCTTTCTTCAAAATTTTGTACTATACCAGTCTCTTTGAACCAGGCAAAAAAACTGTAAGCATCTTGAAAACAATTTTATTTGCACGTAAATTGCAGACAGCTTAAAAGGAGCCATGAAGAGAAAACACAAGTTTGGTTCATTCAAAAGATTGTCTCGTTAGAATCATACTGACACCACTTTTAACGTAAACTTCGCTCAAATAAGCTACATAATTACGAAAAACGGGAATGGTCATGCGACCCACCAGCTCATTCCCCGCAACAGAACCTATGATGTCACATGAGCTAAGCTCTGCGATTGGCGGAGGCTGGCAGAAGCAGACACAAATTAGGTAGAGCTGTAATTACAAACTAGACGAACGAGCGATTTGCGCTTAAATTTAGGGCACATTCTTTACAAAGCAATAAGAATGATGGGACAAACAGTGGAAGTTACGAAAGCACATGTAAACATAGAAGTACTGATGCATTCTGCTGTTCGTACTGCGCACAGCATGCTTGGTTTAGCAGCACAGCACTACGGGGCTTGGGGCTGTCTCAGACGACACTGGCCGATTGACGCAAGCAACGGTGTTTTACGTGACCCCATTTGTCGAGCGAGCACTGTTTCAGGGAACGAATATTTTCTCCCAGAACAAAAACAAGCCAGGTTTAAATGCGGGCAAACACAAACCAAACGCTTGCCACGGTATGGTGGCGCCATCTAGGTTACGGAACGTAAAAAAACGCGGGAACAAACCAACACCGCTGTACAGGGTGGAGACAACCTTTGAACGGTCCCGTCCCGCCGCAATTGGGCCAACGGGCTCAACGCGTTATTCTTTTCGTTTCCCATGAGACCTAGCAACGCGAAACAGACAATATGATTCAAACTTCTTCAGTAAACCGCGTTGCGGCGATAATTTTAGCGCGGTTTTGACACAATGACTTGCTTCGGCGGCGAGCGAGCAACCGAAAATGGCGGCGCCAGCGTATACGTGTCTCTACCCTGTACGGCGGATGCGTGAATCAAGGTACTCTAGGCTGCAGAGCGGTCGGTTCCTGTGATGTCACTTGGGACCACGAAAACGCACGATTGAGCGGGAAAATCAAAATTTTAACCTAAATTGTTTAATTTCTCAGTGAATAAAGCACCGTTTGTATCCGGACAAGCGCTGGGGGCACTATAAAACACGAAATATTTCGAATAAAACCAACTTGCATTTTCTCTTCATGGCTCCTTTAACTTAGGTGTCGCAGAAGCTGTTGTACAACAATGACTTACTTGCTCGTCTCTGTTTTTCTGATTTTGCCCTTCTACGAACAAGTCACATCCTACAGTCGCAATGAGGTTGGTCGACCTGTTAACAGTTACAAAATAGAAAGCTATTGTATTGTGCTTATTTCTAACATTATTTTAAAGTTCTTACTCTCACTCCTGTGACACCTAAGGCTGATTCAGCTGGAGAGCACCCCTATGTTGGCAGCAAATTCTATAGTGGTATGAAGTGGCAAAGATTTGGCAAAACAAAGCTTTTTTTGTGATGTAAGGATGATGCTCTACCAGGTGAGCGCAAGGGTGGAGATTGCTTCACCTTTGCACGATAATGCATTAATCACGACTAAGTTCAGTTAGGTGTCCTCGACATTTCAGAGAAGTGCCGAGCAAAAACTGTTTTGAAGAACAACTCAGAAATACTAATGGCCAGAAATGGGCGGCTGGGCGGCCAGAATGTTACGGTCTCTCTTAACTCCAAACTAAAAACAAGTCAGCTTAAAACAAGTAAAAAATACCTTAAAGGAGTAGCACCACTATTAAACGTTCATAGCATGATTAGGCTCTACTTAAAAGGAGTACTTGAAATATCAAAGCTGAGATAACTATGCAAAAAGTTTCCTTTGTAGCTGCAGATTTTAGTAGCAACCATTCAGTACAGTCGAACACGGATATATCGAACTCCAAGGGGATCGCGAAATAGTTCGATATATGAAAAATTCGATATAAAAAATATGGGCTCTGAGACCTCACCTATGGCGGACGATCACTTACCGATCGCCACATTCAAGAATAACAACTAATTCCGCACTCATGACGCAACAGGATGCTTTAAATCTGTGAAAAAAAATCGCTGATCTTGGCCTGCTTCTTCGTCCTGGGAATGAAATTAAAGACGCTGGTCTCGATCTTCTCGAGGCTGCACAACTAGAAAATTCCAGTAGTACGCTTCGCCTTCGCACACCACGCACAACACGCACGCAAAAGAAGAACAGCTCGCACGTACCACAAGAACTTTGAAGGTAACAATTCCAAGGCTCTCTGAACGGACTCCAACAAAGCGCTCGCCATGGTCATCTCCGAGAGAAACAGTGATCTCCGAAAGGTGCGGGACAACTCGCCAAACAGCAGCAACAGCAGCAAAATGCAAAAGAAGGAGGAGCCGCCAGCGCCTTCGTTCCCTCTTCCCTTTCCCGAGACGACATCGGGGGAAGACAGATTTAGAGAGAGAGAAAGAAAAACTCTTTTTCGGCAAGCCGGGGAACGTATGCAGCCGAAAAAAAAAGGGACGTGCGCAGTCGGGGCAGATGCCTGCCTCGCACTGTCACATTTTCCGAGCGTTCGGACTTGTGTGCCTAGAGAGATTTAGCATACCGGGCTCCGTCCGCTAACGCTACGGCGGCCGGTAGCGGGGCCCGACTGGGCAAGCGCAAATTCGTTCCGGTAGGGGGGATTAGTTCCGCAAGCCAGTTTTCGCCAAGCCCGCGCATTCCTTACATCTTCCTCAACCTCAATCGGGGGTGCAGCGACCGCCGAAGAGCACCTTCCAGCTTACGCGGCATTCGATATACCCAATGTCGGAAAAAATACGGTTCGATATAAACGTACGAATTCCTATACTTTTACACAGAATTTTCAAGGGGATAATTTACGAGTTCGATATAGACAATAATTCGATATACCCGTGTTCGATATATCCGTGTTCGACTGTATAACATATTTTAAATCAATTTTAATATTTGCATGCACAAGAAAGCTCCGAATGAATACCCTTTCGACACTGGCATAAGCAAGATACGTGGAGTGCCTCGCCATGCAGTTCGCCCCAAACTGCCGACATTAGGGCTCCAGTGACTTAGCCAACACACTGGCTGCTGATGGTGCACGCTGCACTGCCTTGTGAATCATGTCACAGTTTTGGGACTGATATCGTGTGGCCCAGACGTGTGCGGCCATGGCCAGCTTGGGCCACTCTAGGGCACGCATCTAGTCTGACCATGATGCAATGAGAACAGCGACATCAAGAGTGCCATTCTCTCATGGCGGCCGCCTTGGTGTTCGTTCTGTCCAAGCCAAAACTGACACGAATAAACAAGGCTCAAAATAATTATATATACTGAGGTTGACTATCTAATGTTCCAATCTATGATTCCTGGGCTGGTAGGCACCCATAGAAATGGGAAAAATGTAACACGAGAATTTCATACCAGTACTTTTTTAGAATATTTACATAGACAAATGAACTGCAAGCTAATGACCCTTTCTGCCAGTTGTTGCCCCCATCTGTCCACCATTCCTCAGCTGAGCATGAAAGACTGGTACAATAAAGTGTCAAGTTTAGATCTGACAAGTTTGCAAGCTCAGTGATTCACATTGAACTTTTTGTGAACTTTCTTTACAAGGATTTAACCTATAACCACTCCTCCCTGGCTTGGCTCATGTACAATGCTTAAGCTTCACGCACATACTGTACTTGGTACAGTTTCATTTACTAAAGTGAAGCCTCCAGCCTCTCGCTGATGTGTCTGTAGTCCACCCAAAATGCACTGCAGAAAGCCAACTTTTTCTAATGATGACGATTGTGGGTGAAGTGAACGCTTCCCGTGATCTGAATTGAACCTGGGTCCCTCATGTTATGAAGCTGACATCTATCCCATTGCGTCATTCCAGCACAGTCGAAGCAATCTGGATTTGCATAGAAGTGGAAAATTACACAGGAAATGTACACCTCCATCTAACGACAATGGTTGTACACTACAGAAGGTCATGGATTGCCTGCATCAGTAAAGCTCTAGAGAGCCCAACTGCAGCGCATCAGACCGTCCCAATAAGAAACAGGTGTTCAGTACTGGGCTGGTTAATTTGGTGTTGGACTTAATTTCGGAAAGCTTCACATCCCCCATTTTTGTCGTTTCAACAGATGGGCAGTTGATTTTTTGTTAAGTCTTCCCGTCAGTAACTAGGACACAGCCACATATTTGGTTGTCATACTACCAGGGTGGTCTGTGAGCAGACACAGTCTGTTTGTGGCTAATTTCGAGTGTACCACAAAACGACCCACTTGTGGAGGCATTCACCTGCTTTCCATGGGTACCCAGAAAGGATGTAGACCAAGCCTTGCTCTCCAGGCCCTGCACCAACATCGTAGGGGCCAAGTCCAAGCACTTCTTTTTTTCCACTGGAAGCCCTCCTATGCAGATGCTGCAGGAACAGGATTAAATGCTGTGTCAGCACAACTGAAAGTTGGGTAGGCTAATAATACATCTTTGAAAAACAAAATGCGTAAAAGATGGCGACGTGGAATAAGACCACACAGGACAACCGACTACAAGAAAAAGAACACACATACAGCACATTGTTTTGTGTTTTCTGCAAAAGCAGAAGTGGGCAATCTCTGCCGCATTGTTAATAACAAGGATTATTGAAGTAAAGGGAGGAACGAGTGCAGTGTTAACCTTGCGCAGCCTTCAGTTCATTGTACGATTGGCATGGTTTACAGAATTCCGTTGTCATGTAAGTCCGTGTATGTGGGCCAGACAGGACGCCGTCTAAGCGTCCATCTCGGAGAGCACTTGTTTACGGTAACGAAATCAACGGGTGCAAATCTTCCTGCACATGATAAAAAGTGTGGGTGCCACCCTTTGTTTGACGAGGCTGTGGTGTGTCCCTCCTGCCTGTACGCGTTATTTGTGTGCTTTCAAATTTTCAGTGGCTTTATGCCCTGCCACATCCTATTTGTCCCATATGCAGCTTCTTCCATTCACCTTCAATGTACACTTTACTGACAGTTGCTCCTGGTGCCTCCTCATAAAGGGCCCAAAATGCCGCTTAACCTTCACAGCCCCTTGGACGATCTGATTCTGCCGCTGTCATTTGGTCTATCCTTTCTCTCTCCCTCTTCCGTCTTTTTTGGCTCACGATTTCACGCTTTTGTTTTTCCCTTTGGCCGCGATATCCTTACGTTCTCTGCACAGAAGCGACGTTTTCCATTCCTCTCCCGCAACGCAACTTAACTGCCCGAAGAGCTAGAACGTTGATGCGTGCACACGGCATACTCGCGAGATTAACGCTATCAAACACACGCATACTTACGATCAAGGCACTGCACCTCACACATCCAGGACAGCGCTTCGGGGAGTACACGCCACTGGCTCGATCAAACTTGAGCAATGTTATGGGCTCCTACACAAAAGGAAAAATGAAACGCTTGAAACTGCGGCCGGAGTGTGAAAGGACATAACATCGTAATTTGAATTTAGCGTACGTGTGCTGCATACTTGGGCGAGAAACAGGGAGTGGGAAAAGAATCCACACGTACTACGTTGGATACACGAAGCAGGTGTTGGTTTGCGCGCCAACGTCTGGTTTGTCGTTTTCCACTGTGTCTGTTCCTCGCCCAAGTATGCAGCGCACGCTAAATTTGATTCAAGATTATACAAAAATCGTTCATCACAATACAGCTAGGAGGCCGAGCTAGGCGGCCACGTAAGCAAGAATTCACGCAGCTTTAGGGTACACAGTACAGTGGTATAAACACAAAAACTACAACAAACATAAAATAGCGATGTTACTGACCTTGCTGGGAAAATGAGCGCATCGATGCCCTCTTTTCCGCTCTTCCATGTCTGTGACTGCAAACGCCGGAGACCGGCATGGCTGATCTACGCTGAGCTCAGGTACGGGAGGCGATGGCTCAGGCTGCAAGTCTCTCTTGAAATGTCGTAGTAGGTATGTCGGATACGGAGATCGCATCAATACTAGCATTCACGGTATATTCACGCATCTGCAGCTTCACTTGGCAGCAATCAACACAAACACACGCTGGGTACTCAAATCGTTCACTCGGGGGACCCAGGGAAATGCTGCGCCTACTTCGGCGTTGTCCCTAGGCGCTCAAAAACAAGCCCAGTGACGTCACGTTTTGATCACGTGACCCAAGGATTTCTTTCCTCCTTTTAGCCGCTCCGGTGTGGATGCTCCGCTGAGCGGCCCGTAAGAATGCACACTGTGGGCGCGCTTCGTGCCTTTTTCCCGCCGTATGCGCGCACAAAAGGTGCAAACAAGAGTGGTATGCTGTAGTTCGGTTCCTCAACGTTCAATGTATAGCATGGAAGCGGCAGTCAGTTTTCATTACTACGCCAAAAAAAGCGACGACTCATCGGAAATCTCAGAATGGCTGTAATTGTGACAATGAACTTGTACGCTGTGGCTCGAAGCAAGCTAGATCTTTCCAGACTATGGCTTTGAGCCTTCAATAAAAGCATAAATAGAAACAAATCAGGAAGCCTCGATCTCTGAAATTCAGTTTACAACGGCAATCTCAATCACTTTCACGGGTAGCATGACGCATTCTTGCATTTGTGGGATGCCCTTAATGGTTAACACTACTTAACTGCCCCGAAATTCTTTCTAAGAGCTTACGATATTTTTTGTGTGTTCAAAAGGCAACATAAAATTACTGAATTTTGATCAGCGCGGAGATATAAATGTAACCGCTCTAACGGGTCTTTTAAATGAAATTTTAACGACTCTGAAGGAAGGTTTTATGAAGAACGGTTTCAGGTCACTTATTTACGGCTTTCGTCGCAAGTGCACTTGCGAATTGAATTGTCAACGCACGCAGTACAATCAGCATCTCATGTTTAGCTAGGTTTTCGCAAAGTGACAAGCAGGTTTCCAGTGTCAAACCAAGCTTCTGGGACCTCACAGTGAGCAGAAATTTTCTGTTACGGCTGCTCTGTTGACCATTTGCGTTCCTTTTAAAATCTAACAGGTGCCTGCAACAGCGAGATGTGTTTGCATTCTTGCATATAAGGTCGCTTACGAACCCTAAAGATGGCAATAAATGAAGGTGCGCTGTTGCAGATGTACTAAAACATTTCCTTTTTATTTCTAGTTGCGAATCAGCGCAACGGGTTCCCGGTAACTACTTTGTTTTGTAAACTGAATATCGCCTTTGTCTTGGCATTTAATTTTTGAGGATTAGTTAAAAAATGAAATTCTGTGTATTTAGTTTTTTTTCGGGAACGGGGTGGGGGTCCTGCCAACGTTGCAAGAGCAGCGAGAAGAGAACGCATGTAACGCGAAAAGCCAAACTATGGTTATCAGTATTACTTTATTTATTGATTGATTGATTATTGATTATTTATTGATCTTTATTGATTTCTGAGTTCTTAGTTCATGATTTCTCAGTTCATGTAGAATCTGTACTGTATATGCATTGTATTTGCCTATTATTGCATTATTTTTTATGAGGTTACTTTTGCAAGCGTTGTGGGAAAAAATTAAAAATAAACAGCGAGTTAAACTGAATATCGCCTTTGTCTTGGCATTTAATTTTTGAGGATTGGTTAAAAAATGAAATTCTGTGTATTTAGTTATTTTTCGGGAACGGGGTGGGGGTCCTGCCAACGTTGCAAGAGCAGCGAGAAGAGAACGCATGTAACGCGAAAAGCCAAACTATGGTTATCAGTATTACTTTATTTATTGATTGATTGATTATTGATTATTTATTGATCTTTATTGATTTCTGAGTTCTTAGTTCATGATTTCTCAGTTCATGTAGAATCTGTACTGTATATGCATTGTATTTGCCTATTATTGCATTATTTTTTATGAGGTTACTTTTGCAAGCGTTGTGGGAAAAAATTAAAAATAAACAACGAGTCATGGCACACACCCCTCACACATGTGGGCAACAACGTGCATTATATTACGCGTTTTCTCCTGTTTCTTTAAACTTAGGACCTCCTTAAGAGGTTAAGACGTGACCATATTAGGCATTTGGTTATGCTGAGTGAGACACGTTTCTGGACCAGGTGATTCATGTCGGATTTGAAAATGATGTATATGAAAATGACACACGAAATGCCACGACAGACGCAAACTCACATCTGCTTAATTTTACCGAAAAATCCCCCTAAATACTCTTCCGCATCCATAGAAACGTATTTTAAATAATATGTAAAATTAGCAACTCGATACAGTTGAATAAATGTTTATTCCTCCTCCTCAATATAAACGACTGTCCAAAAATGGTATTTATTTTAGAAAAGGTACGGGAAGGACACGATCACACAGGCGCTTGCGGGTGTAAAATACGTGTCCGATAATGTATGGGCTGTAGCGCACGGATCGTGTGCAGTGTAAATGTTTTTGCTTGTTTCTTCTTTCTATAAGGACACAGCGCAATTTTACAAGGGTGTGGAATTTGCACGCGTATGCACAGGTCTTGTCGCTTCTTACCCGTTTCGCGTACTAAACTTTTATCCTTTAAATAATCACCACGCCACCTTCTAAAAGCACCCTTCGAGGTTCCCGAAACGGCAGACGACTGCACTCAACAATAAGAAAAGTGCAATGTGTGGAAGCAATGTTTATAACACGTTTCACACTCAAGCGGTGACCAGGGCGAAGATGTTTCGTGGAATTAAACCAGCGCATTAACCCGCAACGGCCGCTGATTATTGCGTTTCTAGAGGAAATGCGCAAGCAGAGGTAACTATGTCATTGCTTACTGCCAAACGAGCAGACATATTGGTTGTTTTGTCGTGTTCAGCACGCGTCTTGCGCCGCACGCAACGTGAAAAAGCAGACGACGCGAGAGCGCCATCCACACTAGGAGCGGTTCGTCCCGCCGCCGCCAGGGGCCGACTCTGTTCGCGCTCGGGGCGAATAGTTGTCAAACGAAATCCTAGATAAAAACAAGTTGTAACAAGTTGTCACATTTTATTCACATTTACCACAAATTTTGTAGTGCTAATTATTTTTAAACTAATAAAGCTTAGTTTTAGTTACGGGAACAAATTCGAAAGAAAAAAAATGTTAGCGCCAGTGCGCACTGTGTGGCGGAAACTAGCGGAACTGGTGTGGCATGTTAGCAACACGGCCGACTCTTTTTCTTCAAGGTGGCCGTCGGTAAGAATTGCGAGTTTTTCGGTTCGCCGAACAATCCGCTGTAATCTAACTTAATATTGACTTTTTTTCATTTCTCGCAGCTAAGACAAACACCTCACAATGCCTCCCAAGTTTGACCCAACAGAAGTTAAAGTGGGTGAGTACTATTTTCTGCATAAATCGTCTCCGATAAACTCATGCCGACGTGCGTCCGTTCATTTTCCATCCCTGCCGCTTGCCAGCTGACTCTGTTCGTGTTCTCTATTTTGTCTGTGAATGCAGTGTGCCTCCGAGCTGTCGGTGGGGAAGTAGGTGCCACATCGGCGTTGGCTCCTAAGATCGGTCCCCTCGGTCTGGTAAGCCCGTAGTGCTTCCCTTCGGCCACTTTCGGTGTTGACAGTAGTGTGCGGAGCTGGTTCGCTTACCTATGGTTCGCCTGCCTCCCTCACGTTTGGTGCAGTCCCCGAAGAAAGTCGGTGATGACATCGCGAAGGCAACACAGGACTGGAAAGGCCTGAAGATCACCGTCAAGCTCATCATCCAGAACCGACAAGCCACCATCGAAGTCGTGCCCAGTGCCGCATCGCTCATCATCAAAGCGCTTAAGGAGCCGCCGCGTGACCGAAAGAAGGTCAAGAACGGTGAGAATTCGCAATCACGCCTCGTTGTTTGATGTTTTTGTTTCCACAACTGACATGCGGTACCGTTTGGCAGCCTTGCTTGCTCGTGATGTCCAGGCGCTGACGGTTAGATTTCTCGTGGAGTCGTCAAATTCATCGACATGCTTAGCGCAAGTGGTATGCAGATTGCTTGGATAGGTGCTGCTTCTTAAATGGAAAATTGCGTTTTGGTATTGTGGAAGCTTTCGAAAGCTTAGCAAACCTCGAAGCCATTTTGGCGCCTTGTGCTACATGACTTGTGCCCCAGCATCGGCCCTTGCTTTTTAATTAAATGCCCACCGAAGAAGTGTTCACCGCTACACAGGTAGATAAAAAAGTGTTTGCGAATAACATAAACAGATGGGACAACTCTCGCCATGCAATGCTTGTGCGAGTTCCCCTCTGAAAACTGTTTTGCTGCTGTTGTGGTTTATCCATTTCTTATTTTTGGCAGCTCTTTAAGTATGCTTTCAGGAACTGCATGATTTCAGAAGTTCCTCGCGTCGTAGCTGAAGGGATCGAAACTCTGACAGGCCTGCTCTAAACCTCTCATTGGTAGTTCCACCGCTGTGTTAAGAGATGGATGCAGTTGGTCTCGTCGCGTGTTTGTGTGCCAAGTGGAAGAAAGACGATGGGCATTGCTGTTTTCTGCTGCAGTGAAGCACAGCGGCAACCTGACCTTTGACGAGATCATGACCATCGCGAGGACCATGCGTCCCCGGTCCATGGCACGCAGCCTGTCCGGCACGGTCAAGGAGATCCTGGGCACGTGCCAGTCGGTGGGCTGCACCGTCGACGGCTCGCATCCCCACGACGTCATCGACAAGGTGAACAGCGGAGAGGTTGAGGTGCCCGAGGTAAGCCTGCTTTGCACCGGAGTCAGTTCTGAGCTGTGTCCGTTTTGAGAATGTCCACTTCACGTCCGTTTCAGCTGTGATGTAGTTAGTTGCTGTTGTGAGGCCTGTGGCCAGTGGATGTGCTGCGTCACATTCGGTCGTCTGCTGTCAGCCAATCAGGACTCTATCGGAATGGGCATGAAATGGACACAATTGAGAATTCTGCCTTTGAGCTGTGTTCACACTGAAAATGTCCATTTCAGTCCTGACATAATTTCACTTGTGAGGCCTCTGGCCAATGTCCAATGATATCACTTTGTTCGCGCTTCGTCGCATCTGGTAGTCTCACTTCAGCCAATCAGGGTTCACTCAAAGTGGACAGGGAATGGACAAAATTGAGAATTCCGGTCCTGAGCTGTGTCTGGTTCGAAAATGTCCATTTCAGTCATGGCGCAATCGCACTTGCGAGACCTCTGACCAATATCGCTTTCACATCTGGTCGTCTGCTTTCAGCCAATAAGGGATTGTGGAGTGGGCACTTCAAAACGGCCCCAACTGAGAATTCCACCCCTGAACCATTCCTGTTGCCACCATCCACCTATGGATGCCCGCTGCTGCCTTTCCCAATCATTTCAGTCCTACATACCGTCTAGTTCTCATCTGGTCTCTTGTGTCCGTTCATTGTGTTTCCACTTGCTTCTGCCTGTCCTCTGCATCAGATGTCTTACCTGAATCCTCTTGTCTTTTCTTTTTATTGAGCTAGAATGCTTGCCACAAGAATATGTGGTGCGCACTTCACATCACCTTGTGTGATGCCCTTCGTAACCGCTTGACTACCTAAAAAAAGGGGGGCATGGAGATGATAAACGACTTTCTGGTTTGCTTTGAAAGATTTGCCATTTTATAGTGCCCTCAGTCAGCGCTTGTCTGGCAGCAAACGGTGCATTGTTCACTGAAGAACAATCAGCCAAAATTTCCAATTCTCTCGCTGCATCGCACGTTACACCATTCCAGCAGTGATTCATTTGAGGCAGGTACTTACGACGGATAATCGGTATGTTGACTCCACGTGGTCTTCAAATGCTGCAATCCTGCAGAGAATGAAGTCAATGCCCAAAGAACATGTTCGTTGGTTTTCGAACACGGGGTTGTCACTCGGCCACAGCTTATAGCTTTCATTTACTTTTTATCGCACCCACATGTGCAGTATTTTATTTTGGTTCACAGTAATCATTTCGTGCAATGCTGAGCATTCTTTGTGACAAACAGGGTCGCGCAAGTGGCAGTGTCACATATGGGCTGCATCAGGCTGGTGGCATTTGTGTCGGCCAGTCATAGTTTCGTATAGGGTGCAGGTGTGCACATGTGTACGTGTTTGTTTAGAACTTCTATTGTTCATCCCACCACTCTCATCGCTGTAGAAAGAACCTGGAGTTAGTTTCGAGCAGGAACAGATGATTGCAAAAGCCTATTTCTATTTACTTTCATTTGATTGTGTAGGCTAGCATCACTAAATAAAGGCTTTTAGAGTACCGGCACTCTTTTCTCTCATTGCTATGGGCCGCCAGGATTTTCATTGGTCAGTTGGCACCGCATGATATTTCTTTACATATGGGCGCAGCCATTTTGTTTCTGGGCACCTATTCTCTCCCCGCTCTCTCTCTCTCTCTGCTGCGCATATGCTAGAGCGGCCGCTTACACTCTGCCCATCACAACCGGCGGCGGTTTCGTTGGGAGAGATGGCAACACTGCAAGCTAGAAAAAAAATGGCCCCCAGATGCTTCCGGGTACACGGAAGTGGCGGTACTCTTAAGCGTAGCTTATTTAGTGACGCCAGTGTAGGTCTCTGCCGGTTGCACTAGCGTGCTGCAATGCATCATAATTCTTGTGTGGGAAAGTAACTGGTGCATCGCCTGCCTGTTGTTTTTCAAATTCATAGCACATTTGAATGGGGTTTGCATTAAATGCTGTACGAGCGCTATTCCAGCGACCAACATTTTGAATTAATAAACTTGTATCTCGTCTTCATTGCCCTGTTAACCAGCTGATGTCTATTAAAGGGACCCTGGAGCACTAACCATTGACCACTTGGAATGTATTTTGGGGTAAAGTCTATTGTCCCAGCAATCTCCTCCCGTGAGAATTATGAAAATGCGTTCACTAACACCGAAACTACGAGCGATGAGAAATGGCACATAATTGTTCCCTCTCAACTCGACCACGGACAACGCGACGAAAGCTGCGCGCGCTCTTACAAAGAGGGGGCCGGCTTGCGGCGTTCTTTTTGGCGGCCTTCAAAGGTCGAGAAGTTTTCTTCTTTTCTCCTCAACGTGGAGGGGTCAATTTCCAGTCTGGTGCCACAAAAAAGCAGACATGGTTGCCTGCTCGCAAGTGCACACGCAGGCTGATAGGGCGTTCTTGAAGCAGTAAACGTTTGTTGTCGAGTGGCCTTGTTGAAAGGGGAGTATTGAATTCGTCACCCAGACTTTGTGTACAGGTTCAGGCATAGAATAGGTTGGTACTACCCTAGTTATGCGGGCACAGTTAACCGCAGTTTGCTGCATTACACGAAAGACGAAACTGCGGTTACCCCACTAACCATGGTTAAAGGTGTTGTGCCACCAAATTTTAAGTCTGTAAAAAGCCTGCTGTAGGCTTCCTCTGCATGCAACGACCCTCAACACGAAGTGCTGGGTACAGCAAGCGCTTAATATATATTTTAATTCGCTTCTAAAAATTACCTAAATGCTCTTCTGGAAATCGGGACCCATCGCTAGTGCCACTAACCATGACGTCAGTGGATTGCCAGCACAGCAAAGTTTGTGACGTCATACAACGCTAGCGACTCGAGCGACGTCAACGTGAACTCCAGTTACCACAGTTTGTTTGGTCGCTTGGTCGTATCGACACACTATACTGATACGACGGCGACGACGACGAGTCGTTAAAACATCGACCAACTGCCGAATTGCCAGACCGCGTGGTCACACCACGCCGACGGCGACACAAACACGTCGGCCGATGGAAAGTCGCCGTAGTGTGACTGACTCGCCGACCGAAGACGCCAACAAAACCGGTCGCCTGACTGGTCGCACGACGCGTCGTCAATCGACCGAGAAGCGAAAACTGCGCCCCGACAACATTCGTGCCGCAATGAACGCGGCTCTATTTTGTTAGTTTCTGGAGGGTAATAAACTCAGTAAGTTCCATGAAGCCCATACAACTCAACACTAGCGCTAATGCGATCCGCATTTTGGCGTTCGACGCTTCGGCCGTGCTTTTCGGCGACGCCGCTACCCCGGAATGCGTGTGCGATCGGCTCGCCTGTAGAAAATATAAGGTCAGTTTCGTGCAGAAGAACAGTTATGTAGGGTAATTTGGGTAATAAGAGATCAGTATCGGCAAAGGTTTTTAACGTAAAACGTAAAACCAAAGTACGGCAAGCACTATCCCTTCAGTGCAAAATCGCAGTCGCAGCCGGGCACACTTATTTTTGCGAGCGCTTTCGCAGAAGAGCAGAGTTGATGGCGATAAGCTGTCGCGGGGGCTTCGCGGAACCTTGCTGCGCAAGCGCTATTTAAAAAATGTGAGTTTACAAGCCAGGAATTCTGTAAACTAGCTAGTAAACACCGACGTACGACTCCAAGGATGGGCCTCCATCTAGTACACCGGCTATACGCCTCGAGCTTCGTGATCGCTGCGCCGCCTGCCGCCGCTTCTCCGCAGCGCTTACGAGATGTCCGCTGCGCAGATGATAGCAGCTCATGCAATGTTTTGGTTCTCTTTCGCTTCTTTTTGCCTTTCTTTGCCCTGAACATCTTGTTATGGTGATGTCTGTAAGCAAATAGTATGTTTAGGGCACTTCAAAAAAACAGCTGCGTCCTGATTAGAGTGCTCGAACGCCAACAAGAGGTAACCGGGGACGCGGTACTGCGCGCTTCTTCGCCGCCCTTACGGCCGTCGGCGACGGCAGCGGCATATCACCACTGTCACCTCCGAATATCTCAGGCGCAAGTGAATGCTATTGACGCCTCGTTTAGTCCTAATATTGGCACAGTGAGAGGTTGGTATTGTTTGGCAGCGCGGACAACGAATTCGGCCTTGTTTTGAATGTAGAAAAATATCATTCGGGGAGGTGATTGCCTAATACCTGAAAATAGCTTGTGCCCTTATAGAAATAGAAGCCACGCGATAATGTTAAGTATATTCCAAGTCTGTGGGTCGTTAAATATGGTCCCACTCCCGCCTGATAGCATGGACCAAGGAGAGTTAATGAAACCACGGAAAAATAAATGGTCTGCCAAGTCCGGAAGCAATGTAATAGCTCGTGCGGGAATGAAACAAACCCACTACAGCTTCGGAAATCCTAGAGGCGTTCGTCTTACCTTAAGCAAGGTTGAACTCACTGGACCAACTAGATGCGAAATGCACTGATATTTTCCAAGACAGGGAGGGGGAGGAGGGGGGCGCTTAACTGTCATTGTGTACAAATGCGGAGCGAAATGAAGGAATGACCGTTTTAGTAATCACACACAAGCTGAGCGTTCACCTTTACTTTGTTTTTCGACTTTAAGGAACAGCTGATCACTCGGCGGACACATTTTTTGAAGTATACAGTACGGAAGTTTACAAGCGATTAAAGGTGTCGTTGGAAGAGTGTGGTATCTGATAAGGCCCTCTGATTTCACTTTTGTGCTAAATTATGCAGGCTCCCTGTGTCATTTGATGATGTTTCGGAGATTCGTTTAGTCATGGCCTCGGATATAAGCGGGGGATATATGTAACCGATGACTGTTTGGGAAAGCTCACCTCGCGACAAGATGACCCAGCCGTAAATTATTTGTGCTGACTCCCGGATGTAATTTTGCATTATCCATCGTACTTATTGCGTAGAATGTCCGTGAAATGTATGCCACATTGGCTTGTTCGGGGTAGTGATCAATATCCGAGATATGAAGCGTAACTGGCGGGCTGTCAGGTATGAGTGCTCCGCTAGATTATGAAAGCACACGAAACCGATTTACATCGTTGTGTATAGCCGTAGCATGAGCATCTGAACGAGCACTGCTTACGGTGGTACTGTTAGTAAATTTCAGGGCAGTAGAATTACAATCAGCTCCATGCATAAGCTGGTTTCGCGACGCCGGGCTGTGACACCCACCTGGCGCTTATGCGGACAAAATGTACCACAGTAAGATCGCGTCAGAAGCATTTACACTCTCGTAAATACACCACATTTGCGAACAGAGTGATTGCTCCACATAAATATGTATTTCCAACGCATACAAACAGAAAATATCGGTCGCGAACGTGCTTCAAAAGCAATGGCAACAGTGGTGAGCGGGCCGGCGACTCCCGCGTATGCTTTCGAAATGGGCCGCTAGGGGGATTTCAGTGGCGCCCCTACAGGCAGCGCTCGAGGCGTATATCGCAGTGTGGAATCGTTTGTTCGCTGGCTCAGTGGTCTCGCGCGTTCCGCCCGTCCGGTCAACGTTGCCGGTTCGATTCGCGGCGGGGGCAGCTTTTTTTTTTTTTAGCGTTTTTTTAGCATTTGTATGGTTTGCAAATCCATGGTTTTCATTTGTCTGCATCCGAGGATGCAGACAAAGAATCCGCGTCGGAGCTGTCGCGGCTTGACGTGACGAGTCGGCGTGTTTACTTCCGTGGTGAAGTACGTATGTGGGAGAGCAGACGCCGCAGTAAAGTCGCAACGTACCGCAGCGCCGCCGTGGCAAAGCCTCCTCGCAACACTGTGACGTCACTGCTTGAATCGGCGCCCAGAAACCGAAACCGAATCCTGTTCACATGAATCGTGCGATAATTTTTCACTCAGAATATGTTCGTGTGAGAGCATGTATCATGCTCTCACACGAACATTATAAAACGTTTGCAACAGAGAATGCACAAGCAACAAATTTGGTGGCACAACACCTTTAACGCAAACTGAGCTTGGCCACCTCAGTTCGGTCGTGCTAACCACAGTTTCTGCAGCCGCAGTGTTCAAAATCGCACAAGTCAGTTCGGACGCTAGTGGTGGCCCATCAGTGAAGGAGGAAAGAAAAAAAAAACACCTGGGCCCGTTTGCCCGAACGCGATAAGTATAGGAATAAGTTCTGAACTACAACTTCAGCGCTGTCTAGGTAATAAGTTGTGTGTCCGAAACTGACGCAAACGCTCAGTTAAAGTAGCGTTTCCGTCGGGTTTTCTGGCAACCAGCTTATTTGCCGTGGCCGACTTCGACTTATTGGCGTCTTATTCGCAAGCGGGAACTTATGCGTACGGCCAAACAGGCCCTGCCGTTAGGAGGGGACGGAGGCCCTCCCCATATCTGCCTCCAAGAGGAGCTTCGCTCTCGCAGTCAGCGTGACTTCCGATGCTTGTTTCCCGATCCACCACGATCAACTACAACAAAAGTCATGCTAAATTTGTAAATACCGCGTGCGGTTTAGCAAGAAAATGGATAAGCGGGCAATCATGCAGTGTTTTCAGCTCTCGGAAAAGATCTGCGCGCACGTCGGCCGGGCCTGCAAACACGCTGGCGCGTCTGCTCGCACGGCACTGGAAGTGGCTCGAACCAGCCCAGACCACGGCAGCAACAGCTTCTCGCCGCTCTTTGAAATCAATCTAATCACAGCAAAGAACTTCCGCATGCGAGAAAGTGGATGTTCGTGTGGTGAAAAATTTTGCTGTGTATTGCAAATCGCAGTTGTAGAGATAGCGGCGGTCAACCTACCCAACACCGAGCCGACCCGAGAAAACCAAGCCGGTTGCGAGCTGTTGGGGAAGCCCCCCTCTCGCTGCACGGGGGTGCGTCGCGGTTGGGTCTGAAGCAACTGTCTTAACGATGTTTCCTTTTGTCTACACTGCTTCTCTCGTTTTTTATTGTGAGGTGAAAAGTTTGGTACATTGATTTTGTTACGCTCACAACCAAGTGACCGCTGTCGACACACTTGGAATTTCCCGTGTAACAGCCAAAACCTGTTTGCGATAACTGCGGTTAAAGTTCAGTAACCACGGTTAAACGTAACTGCGGTTACTTCCGCCGTGTAACTAGGGTATTACATGCACTGCTCAAAGAGTTGCAGGGTCCCTTTAAGATCTCAACTGTTTCCAGGGGCACAAAAAGGTAACTTCAAGTGCTCTAACGCACATCTTGCTTCAGGTTAGATAAATTATACCTGTGCTTTAGTAGTTGATTAAAGTTGTTTATTATGTAAACTGTTGTAGATACGACTGTCATTTCTCATTTTTGGTCATTGGTAGAATGGAAATGGTAGTCCACCAACAAAGAGTGCAAACGTCCTACTGTCTCAGTCTTTTCACTGCCCTACCTACGGCTTATAAACAGGCATATAAGGATGTCCTTTGCTGTATTCAGGAATAATTCATCTATATTTCAAATCCATGCCAAAGCAGCATTTTCCCTACAACAGTGCACCTTACAGGAACTTAAAGAATTTTTTTTTTTTTTTTTTTTCAGATTGATTGCACATCTTAAGCTAGGGGAATTGTTGCAACTTTTCTTGTACATTGAAAGGGTACAAATTAGCGGTGCTAGTGGGGAATCCACTATAAGCAAAGTTCTGTCTGCTTTTGAAAGCCATGCTAAAGCTTTTCTTGCGATGTAACAGTGCAGTGCAAGAGATATGTTGCCCAATTAATCACTGGCTGCAATGTGAAAGAAAAAAATAGTAACATTGTAGCAGCATGCTTTTTACAGCTGGGGAGGTAATCGCGAGTATGTGACCATCATTTTACATGGATGAGAGGCATGCCTATCCTGCCTCTTGCCATGTACAGTACGTACACTAAATTTCTTGGTTTGTGTATTGTGCCGCCCTTTGAGGTCGCTGGGTGTAGTTTCTCATGTCCTGCGTCTTCTTTCTCGTTCCAGGAGTGAATGCAGCGTCAAAGTTGTACAGTGCCCTCTCAAGTTTGAGGCGGGGAACAATAAAACAAGGGGCCCCTCAAGTGCTGTGCTATGCCTATTCTTTGTTCGTCTAATGTCCCTAGATCACTTGGTGGCTTGGAGTACTTCGAGGAGTATCTCCTTCCGCGACTCTTGCAGCAGCCTCTGTATCACGCCGTCCAGCATCTCCTCTCCCTGGAGAAATTCGGCGACATTGTGCACCGTTACAGGTATCCGGTGGTCCGTGATACGGTCTTGTGCATAGTTGTACGTACGGATCTTCTCCGAACGCCCTCTTGATCCAACCTGAAGGACAGCGGGACCAAAACACCATTTTTAGCAGAGCGTGGCTTTGGTTGCGTTCTAAAACAAAATCACAGTGTCAATTACCTTGTTAGTTTTAAAACAAAAGTTGAGAGCAAGTCTAGCTTGTTTACTTGCGTGCAGGTAGGAGGTTACTGCAGAAACCATTTGTTTCCTCTCGGTGCATATCTGTCGGCGCTTGACATTACAAAGTTCGGACCCTCTTGACATTACAAAGTTCGCACCCTGCATTCTGCAATAAGAAACTAAACGGTGCTATTTACATAGTTGGTAGTGGTTCTTGATTATTTGAAAAATTGAATTTCACGGCTAAACAAGTTAATCAGACTCCTCTGTAAAGGCTGCAAATTAATTTTTGCATCATTTGAAAAGAGGCACTAGTGGTGCCCTCGAGCTGTATATGAGTGAAAATTTGCACATGCAGCCCTGAAGGCACACAGTGACCAGCCAATGGGAAGCACTGTAATACTGTAGGTGCCTAACAGTGAAGTGGAGATGCTAGAAAATAATCTAACATTGGTTGTGGTAACACTAACTTAATTTTGGTGGAACCCACAAGTGCGCGAGTTTGTTACTGTCAACTGCGTGGGCTCTATGGCAGTATGAATTGCTTATTGCACTGGTAAACTATCCTGACGAATTCGTGACCAAGAAAAAGAAACGGCTGAGCAGCCTTTATAGGCATTGCACACTTTGTCGTGAACCTAATAGAAATTGTGTATGCCACTGCCACTTACCCATCGGTCGCATGGGTATTGCATAGGGCGATAAGTTCCCCACAGTAGGGAATACCAAAAGCTTTCCCAACAACACCTACGGAGTGCAAGGGAGGTGCACTTGTGGTGTCGCTGGCACACCCACCAACCCGCTCATGGAAACTTGGCCTCTAGATTACAAAGGCATGCTACCACCTTTGGCCACGGGGAAATCTTGTTGGCCTCCACCCGTGAAACGAGACATATCCAGTCGCATGAAGGGGAGTGGCTCACCTGCAGTTTCCTCTGGGAGGTGTGTTGACTGATCTGCTTGTCCAGCTCGATTTGGTAAAGCCTTGCCCTGAGAATCTTGAGGGCAATCTCCTTGTTCTGCAGCTGCGAGCGCTCCTGGCTTGACTCCACCATGATGCCTGGCACCACGAGGGAAAATAGAAAAATTAGAGCCCTTCCACTCTCTGAAGATGGATGACCTGCAAAGCTGGATGCCATCGAAGGAGTGCACGAAACAAGCCAAATTTGTTTGTCATTTCACGGTCGGACTCGACTTCCCTTCCCACGCTCCCTTTACGGCCTTCTCTCTTTTTTTTTTCCCATGCGTTGTTGGGGGGCTGACCGCATGAGGGCAGCATGGCAAGAGAGAGTGTAACCAGTGAGCTTTCGCGGTGGCGTTCCCACATCGAACAAGGCAGTTGTAATCGATTTTGCCCAGATTTTTTTGTTGTAGTATATAAACGAGATATACGCAGGCAGTTCACGTATGGATATTCACTTGCAACATTCCCGCCTTGAGGCACGTGGTGATACATAAATTTGTTTTATGCCAAGCTTTATGATTTTGGGGAAAAAGCATATCCTGTATGACTATACCTGAATAAAAAAGCAATAAATCGCACAAGAGCTATTTTAATGTAGGTGTGTAAAGGGCGAGAAATTACACCAAGGACAAAGGAGGACGACAGCAACAACCGCTACTTCCAATTAACACGTATTCGTAAAAAGGCTTTATATATAATGTACGTACAGAGTGGTATGACAATATGGGAACGCCTTAAAAATGTTTCCTGAGTGAACCACCGCTCTGTTCGCGCTCAAACTTCACACGAAAGTCTCATTTTGTGGTCTATTTTGTTTGACACCGGGAATGACGACGGTACTTACCTGTTTACTCTGAAAAAAAAAAAGATTTTCGCCTATGGGAAAATGGCGGCCAATTTGGACGTGGGAGGCAGTGCAAGCTAATCTTGGAATGGATGGTTGGTATCAGCTGTTATGCAAGTACAGTGGAACCGCAATAACACGACTTTCAAGGGACCGTGAGAAAGCATTGTATGACCGGAGTGCGGGTAAATGCCGACCCAGCAACAGGAGGGCTAAGAACTCATTTAAACAAGTATTTTTAGCACGTTCTCGCGTAATTCGCGAAACTTTATTTGAAATCCCAAGTTAAACGAAAACCCTATTCTGTGCCCCCCTCCCCTCCATGGCGTCCAAGCTATTCCGCCAGCCCCGCGCATGGTCAAGCAAATTGAGAGTGGAAAAGGCAAGTGTGAACTGCCAAGGCTAGGTGGAACAAAGTATAGAACAAGGCAGAGGTGAAAAAAAAAAAAAAAACGGACTTCCTGTATCGTTGCTGTTGGGTCAAAGTGCGAAATAGATGAGATGACTCAAACTTAGTAAGTGAATACCGTGTTGTGGTGAAAATTTTAGCGCGGTCTTGCTACAGTGACCTGCTGCCGCGGCCAGCGAGTGACCCAAAACGGCGGTGCCAACATATGCGTGTCTCCACCCTTGCGGCGGACACGCGTGAATGTAGGCACCCTAGCAAGGAAGTAGCGGAGTGACAATGCTGCCAACGCCGCTTTGAAAGACGCTGATAAGCAGAGAGCAGACGGGGGGAGAGAGCGTGGTGAAAGGAAGAACCTTGGATCAAGAGGGCGAGGAAAGCAAGTGTACAGGCATCGCCCTGGGTTGCGTCATAATCGTAGTAGTGTTTTCGCCTTCGTCGGTGGCTCGATGGGAGCTTCAAATTCACGGTCCACCAGCCACCTGAACCCGGAACTATGGCTTCTCACGGTTGGCGTACTGCTGCCGCGTAGGGCCGTTAAAGGTTAACTGTCGCTCACGACGACCCGTCTGCTTGCGCCTTCTCGCGGACCTTTGCACATCAAGCAGCATCAAACGGGGGCTAAGAATAAAGGTCGCGACGACAAGGTGGCGAAGCGGTGTAAAATACGGGAAAAACGCCGATTTATCTGCGCCAGGAACTGCTGTATGAAGCGGACCGTGTATACCCGAGCGTCATATCATCGGGGTTTTTAATGCATTGTTTCTATGGGGGGTTTGCTGGGACCGTGGTGATCCGTCGTAAGAAGCGGGTCGTCGAAAGTCCAGGGGAAGTACCAGTGGTGTTCCACTGTATTTGTGATCATCGTAAACTAGGGGCGAAAGAGATTTTCTGGTTGTCTGCTACACCATTTGGCTCCTTCCTACCGTGAATCCCCATCGTCCGTTTCGCTCTGCATACCCCAGGTGGCGCCGTCGTTCCAAGATCAGCTTGCACTGGCTCGCAAATCTGAATCGGCCGCCATTTTCCCATAGGTGAAAATGATTTTTATTTACTTTCAGAGTAAACAGGTGAGTATCGTTGTTGTTCCCGGTGCCAAACAAAATAGACCACAAAATGCGACCTTCATGTGAAGTTTGAGTGAGAACGGAGCGGCGATTCGTCAAAAAAGAAGTTTGAAGTGTTCCATTTATCGCCGTGCCACTCAGTTCACAGAGAATGTGCTTACATCAGCAAGAAAAGATTCTTAGAGTGCATATAACCACCTGTCAGGCGACCACATGACAGTATTTTTTACACAGCTCGTGCTCTTATGTACACGTAACACCCAGGCAACAACAGACAATAGCATGACACCTGGTACCGAGTGCAGCCATTTGGAATTATTCAGGGGCGAGATTTGCAATTGATTCGGCCAATAAACCGAAAGACTGCATGCTTATGCAAGCGCAACCAAGGCGAGCCATTTCAAATGCCCCAATGATTTTTCTTGCAAGCTGGTTTTTATACTTTGCTGTTACTAGTCACATTAAAGCGGGGGGTTCATTTGCATTTCTGGCAATGTGTACTGAGCTGCACAGTGGGCCCATTCTTCAAGTTTCGCAGACGCTCACACAAGCACACATTCAAGCATCGCATCTCTACCCTACGTGTGTGTGACCGCATGGTAGAGGGATTACACTTCTACAATGCAATGACAATTTGCCCAGAAGTCTGCCCTAATCTGCACAATGCAGTCCACCAGGCAACTAAGTATCAAATATGTCCCCTTAAAAACTGAACAGGGTAGAAAAAATACAAAGGCAGACTAGTTGCCCACTTTGCTGCAACTCTAATGTTCTTGTCTTGCTTAGATTTTAAAAAATATATTCCTTGTGACCTGTGTCTGTACCTTGCTGTCCGAGTTTTTCCGGTTGATTTTTTGGAAAAATTGGTGAGGCCTTATTTTACATACACCTTGGCAATCCACTTCGACGAATCGTCAATCCGACTGCTGAGTGGATAGCAGTTCCACGATGAAGGCCCAACTTTCTTTCCTATTTAAGTTTCTTTATCTTTCTTTCTTAAGTTTCTTTTTGGATAGTGCATGTGGTGGCCGTGGTGACGCCACCGTGTGCACGATCTAAAGGAGGGGGGTACGGGCCATTTCTTGAGGCGGAGTTTCTCAACTGCGTACATCAAAGAGCTCTGGTTTTCGCAGCTGTGAGTGCTCACTGGACAACAGCACATGGAAGCATATTCATCGCAGGATGTGCAATCATGCACCTACTGCAGCACACACACTGTGCGTGTGAACGCACTTGGCGACGGCGGCAGTAACTTGCAACGACAGGCAGCAAAACGCCCCAGTGTGAAGAGCGCAACAGAGGAGAGTCAAGTCCGGCCGTGGTAATCTGCGATTTAGCATACTTCCCAGCCATTTGGCTAAATGGAACTTGCAAGGACTCGAGCTTTATGCTTGTGAACAAACATATGGCTGTCTCTTTCCCTCCCTTGTTGTAGGCATCTCACTGTCTGCCTAACACACAACCTGTGTTAGGCAGATTGAGCAGATTAGCTCAACCAGTGAAGACGCCAGACAGGTTGCATTCGGCTGCTCAACGTCCACGTGCAAGTCTACCGCCAGCCCAATGGACATGTCATCAGTGTGGGCATGAAACCTACAGCTTCACGTGCACGCCCCCCTACCTACCTCCACTCAAGGCACGTGCACGCGTAAACTGGCAACCGCTTATGTGCGCGTGCTTAAAATTAAAAGTACTGACACGAAATTTTCATGTTGCCTATTTTCGCTACTATGGATGCCAACTAGTCTACTAATCAATGTAATCATAGAATGGCACATTAGATGGTCGAACGCAGCGTAAACACTAATTTACGGTGTTGTTTATTCATGTCAGTTTCGGTTTCGACAAAACGAACGCCGAGCGGCCGCAATGACAGGAGGGCGCCCGTGACATCACCAATCTTGTTGCACTGCTGCCGGTCTGGACGCGTGCGCACACACGCAGACCAGCCGAGGTCTTTACCATCCCCACACACCCTGGGCAGCGTGACGTCAGTCCCCGAAACCATGACGTGTGCACATGGCATAGCAACTGCAGCCAGTGCGTCTGCTACGTCACGGGAGCCCCGACGTCGGCAGTTTGGAGCAAGTACCACATGATGTCACGCTGGCCTGCTCTGGGCTTTCTCGTGCAGCCAGATTAAAATGGATTTAAAATATGCTGTACTGAACGGTTACAGTTCAAACTTGCTGGGAGATGTCTCCTGATAAAAGGAAGCATTTCACATAGTTATCTCAGCTATGAAATTTCGTGCCACTACTGAAAAAAGACTTTAAGAGAAAAAACAAACTGTAAATGTGGTTTCCTGCATTTGTGAATATATGCTCTACTGGTAGATGCCTTGAAGATGCATGACTGCAAGAGCTAAGCAAGTTTGGTCAGCAAGCTCTTGGTGACTTGTACAAAGCTGCTCGCAAATGACAACAACCTTTGTGTGAGATTTGACGGCAGGAATTCTATCAGTGGCGACTAGCTAGTCTTCAACAGATAGCGGTTTTTAATGTGAGCGCCTGGCGGCCAACGAACCAGGAAAGGGAGGCTGCATTTGGGGTTTAAAGATTACATCAAACCCAATGGCAAGAAAGTGTACAACAAAAAATCTGCACTCATTTAGCAATGGCCTGTATTTTTGCCACTCCTGGTTCTACTTACTAACAAAATATGCACACCATGATGTATTCTCTGCCAGTGTGCTCAACGCTCACAGTATGGCATTTATTTGCAGCGTAAGAATGGTTTTTCACAGAACAAAATGCTAACGATCACAGTTGGTGCCATTCAATCAGCAACTGTCATTGTTGACACAAGCTAGACAACTTTTGAATTCTTTCAGTGTATTCGAAAATCACTTATTGCACAAAAATTTGTGGTTGCCATTAATGTGCTTCGAAGTGATATCACTAGTGAGCTGTGCTTGCAAAGTGGAGCAATTTCTGCAAAGGGTGCACACTTGCGCTTCAGCTATTTCGAGGTCGATAAAAAATGTCCTAACATGTATGGAGTAGAATATAACGAAGTGAAGAGTATAAAATAAAGCCTTGTTGAATTTCAACTAGTCTTTGGTACCTTGCTGATTAGCTATATATTCCAGCCACAAAAAATGTTTTTAAAGGAGTACTGACAGAAAATTTGAAAACTGGGAAGATGTAAAAAGGTTCCTTTGTATATGGAGATAACTCCCACAAGTTACAACTGTAACCATTCAGTATAACATTTTAAATAAGTTCATATCTTGGCACACACACCCGATAGCTCAAAACGGATAACCTTCCAACATTGGCTACGTCACGACGCATTGAGTGCCTTGCCCCAAACTGCCGACGTCAGAGCTCCCCTGATGTAGCCCAGGGGTTCTCAAGCATGTTGGTCCCAGGGAATCCTGCTAAGTTCCGTTAAGTGCCAAGGAACCCCCTCCCGCCATTTTTCATTCCGTTCATGCTACATTAACGTGCAATAAATTCAAAAGCAAGCAAGGGTATCGTTTTTTTCCCCGTCGACTTTACGCGAATGCGTACGCTAGCGGCACCTATCTCCAAACAGGAGAAATGCGCATGGGGGTAATATAAGACCGAGATTCAAGTGCAAAAGTTTAACCACGTGGCCCGTTTTCGGAGTCTGGCTGGCTACAAGCTGCTGGCGAGATTTATTGCGCAGCTCGCGCGTTTCTGTTATGCGCCGAGATGTGCTTACTGACACTCGGGCGTGAGTAATGGAGGTTCCTTAGATCGATCGCACCTCAGGTTCACCATATAAGACACTGCGACTGCGGAACCAGGGAAAATTTATCAGTGGCTCGCGGAACCCGGAGGAGGGGCCTGCGGAACCCCTAGGTTCCGCGGAACCCACTTTGAGAAACCATGATGTAGCCAATGCACTGGCTGCTGTTGGTGCCCGCTGCTTCACCTTTTGCATCACATCAAAGTATTGGGACTGACGTCATGCTGCCCGGGCACAGTGGAACCACGTCCTGACCAGCTGTGGTGTGACAAGAACAGCGACGTCAAGAACGCCCTCCTGTCATGGCGGCCACCCCGGCGTTCATTTCATCAAAACTGAAACTTAGAGGTATAAACGAGGCTGTAATTTACGCTGCGATTGATCACCTAATGTGCTGTTCTATGATTAGTGGTCTGAAAGGCACCCGTAACAAAAAAAAAAAAAAAACATAACTTGAAAATTTCACGTAAGTACTCCTTTAATTAACTGAAAAAGGTGCAAGAAATAGTGTTAAAAATCGAATTTTGTGCCACAGTCAGGAGTGATGCAATAGCGAGAGAGGCCAGCACTAAAAATGCAGTTATTAGTGTGTTAACCGCACATTAGTAAAAGTACCACAGGGAACTAGAGGCCCCACTATGATTGCCCAGTCACGTTTCTTGAAGGTATCCATGGTCACTGGCTGCCCATCATACAAGATTCTCTGACGTCGCTGGCGAGCGGCTGCTGAGTTGCCGCTGGTTCAGCTGTTTTACTTGATATTATTGATTTCACATTTGCGATAAGGTAGCTATCATTATCAGGACAAAGCAGTAGTGTTAACGCACCAAACATGCATTTTTCTTTCATCATCATAATCATCATCATCATCACCACCACCACAACCACCAGCCTATCTCTGCCCACTGCAGGGCAAAGGCCTCTCCCATTAATCTTCAACTACCCCGGTCCTGCGCTAACTGCGACCAATTTATCCCCGCAATCTTCTTGATCTCATCCGCCCAACTAACTTTCTGCTGCCCCCTGCAACGCTTGCCTTCTCTAGGGATCCACTCTGTTACCCTTAATGACCAACGGTTATCTTGCCTTCGCGTTACATGCCCTGCCCACGTCCATTTCTTCTTCTTAATTTTTCTTTATGGCGACTTTAACACTGCCTGGTGCCATCTGCATACCAGGAGGGTGTTAAGGGTGATGCTGAAGCTGCATCCATGTTGACTGCAATGCAAAGGCACCTACCAGAGGGAATGTGTTGAATCTGAACCGCTGATTCGGTCGTGTTGACGTGCTGGCCGCCTGGGCCACTGGCCCTCTTTGTCTTCATCACCAGGTCCTTGGGGTTGAGGACCACTTCGACCTGTTGCGAGAAGAGAGGCAGCTTCATAGTGGGAAAAGCAACAACCGCAAGAAAGCCAGCTGACGCACTGCACTCAAGCGGCACTACCTGCGCGACCAGAGCATAGCTATAAAAATGTACAGCTCGAAGTTTCTAAAGCCTTGGTTGGGGTAGTTAAGGTGCCAGCTAACTGCAAGTTATTTTGTTCAGAAGAGCAAAATGTGTGTGGCTGCCATATTCTTTATTTGCTATCTGAATTTCTGAATCACCTGGTGTTTGCTGACCCACCATCCTTCCGGAAAAACCCTGGCAACAAGTTGAAGCCAGTGAGGACTGTACAAGTGATTAAGAATCTTGTGAAGACTACATTGTCAAGCAATCTTACTGTACGAATAAAATGTCACAAGGGAAAACAATGTGCACATAGAAGCAGTGCATATGGGTAAGTGAGAGATATTGCAGTCATATCAGTTCTACAAGGAACACCTTCCTTAAGAATAGTTGCCAAAAAACGGAAGAGGAGAGTGCTTTAACTGCCAACACTTTCTCACTGTAATGCGATTCTGCCCTGCAATGCATTTTAACGTATTCTGTTAATTCGTGCTTTCCAGGCAGTAAATGAAGCTCTACAATTGCTTTGAGTACGCTGCCGGAAATACCAACCCACTCAATCAACAGTACCAGGTTAAAAAAAAACATTGCGTATCTTTGATTTGTAAACTTTGACTGCTCTGAAGCAGTTGTGTAGGGTTTTTTTTTTTTTGCCCATACAATATTTATTTGCGTGAGCAGCTTTGAACTGTTGAGATGTGTACTGGAAAAGTTAAGCAAGAGCATAAAACTTTATTCAGATGCCAACTGGAGTACCTGGCAGCTTTTTTGGCCAGTTGGAGCTGTGCAGTACGGTCTCCCACTGCTCACTGCTATTAAAGGAGTACTGAGACGAAATTTTCGTGTTAAGTTTTTTTCGCCACTATGGGTGCCTACCAGCCCACTAATCATAGAATGATACATCAGACGGTCAACAGCAGTGTAAACAATTATTTACAGCCTCGTTTATTTGTGTCAGTTTCGGTTTCGACTAACTGAACATCAAGGCGGCCGCCAAGACAGGAGGGTGCTCGTGACGTCACCGTTCTCGTCACACCACTGCTGGTGTGAACCCGCGCGCCCAGATTGGTGATATGGTTCTCACCATTTCCATGTGCTGGGCAGCGTGACATCAGTCCCAAAACTGTGACGTGTACACACAATGGAACAGCGCGTGCCAACCGAAGCCAGCACACGTTGGCCATGTCACGGGGGCCCTCATGTCAGCAGTTTGAGCCCAGGAGGAGCAGATGGCGTCATTCTGATGCCGATTTCGAAAGGGTGTTCGTTCTGAGCTTTCTCGTGCATGCAAAGATTAAAATTGATTTAAAATATGTTATACAGAACAGTTACTGTTGAAACTTGCTGGCAAACATCTCCATATACAAAGGAAGCCTTTTACATTGTCATCCCAGCTTTGAAATTTTGTGTTAGCACTCCTTTAACATTGCGACCTAATGTGGCTGCCTGCAGACATTGCCATAGCAAGCGTGCTAGATCCGCTCATTCATGGAATATGTGGCACTCTGGGAGGTAGCGCCCTGCATAACAGTAGCTGTAGACAATCAGGCTCCGATACGAATTTGTCTGGAGGAGTCGCCGGACTACGGATTGGCATTTAGTTGGGGAGGGATGCTCGGTTGGAAAGCGGACCCGGGTCAGCCAATAGTGGTTGGTTATATCCCTGTAGGTCACGAATCTGTCCCTGCCAGACAGTAAGATGAATTCCTCATCTACATTGACGTCCGCTTGGTCGGTGAAGCCTCGAGCGGCACCTGGTGTGGATTCATTCCTGTCCAGGCCGGAGTGGGCAGGGGTCCAGACTAGCAGTATCTTACTGGTTCGTTTCTCAGTGTCGAAGCCAGAAATTAAAGTTGTAGATCTTCCAGGTGGCCCTGGAAGATCTGCCCGCGGGAGAAATTTAGGATTGCAGACTTAGAGTCGCTGATTACTGTTGTGATTTTTGACTAGTCGTTTCCATAAAAAGGAATGTTTGAGCCAAGCTACTAACTCACTTTTGCTCAAATTTCAAACATGTCATCACCTTTCGCATCAGTACTTGGGTATCTCGTTTGCAAAACGGAAGAGCTGCCATCTGCAATGCACTCTCACTGCTGCCAGTTATCTTAGCATCAACACTCTATGCAAATAACCCACACAACCACTTCTTCCGACAGAGCCGTTCTTCCTTCTTGGCACTCAAGTGCACCCTCTATGTGAAATTTGGGACTGGGTAAGCCATCAGTCTGACCACAACCTCTGTCCTTTTTCCAAGAACTTTGTAGTTCCCCGCAAGTTAACGTCACAGTATCAACGAGTCCCATCATCAGCACAGGTTAACTCGTGAGTGAGCATACATAGTACAGTCTTTGTAAAAATTTCCTAGGCCACACCACAGATTTCTGGGCTCCAAAGAATTCAAAGCAAAATCTTAGCATTTAACTGTGACCAAATTATTTTATCACAGTAAGAAATAAATGAGTTTTCTCCAGCTTTTTGGCATGAATTCTTTCAGCCTCGCTTGAAAGGTACGCTTCCACTTTGGATTTTTTGCGGACTACGGACTTTTGGCATGGCCTAGAAAATTTTAAAAAAGACTGTACAAGCTTACCTCGGTCGGCATGGGCATGACGGCGACAGCCATGGTGCTGGTGTGCATGCGGCCAGACTTCTCCGTGGCTGGCACCCGCTGGACTCGGTGGACTCCGCTCTCAAACTTCAGACACCTCCCCACATCACTCCCGCCAATGTTCAGGGAGGCGTGCCGCACCCCGCCTAGGGAAACGACCACCAGAAATGAACATTATCGCCCCTAGCTCTCCCCGGTACCTTGGCTGTGTTCCAATTTGTAGACAGCACGCTAGACAGGTTACAAAGCAGTCTAATAAGGCATCTAAAGCAACAATAACTGGAAGGGCGCAGCTGCTAACATTGTAAAAGAAAACCTCGTAGCAGACATCTTAACAAATGCAAACCGCAGTTTTGTAAAAATAATGACATTAGTGTTTTAAACAGTACGTGACCTAAAAAGTAAATACAAGCCTCTTCAATACTGGTAAATGTTACCAAGTGTTTAACTTAAAGAAAAATTTAGTTTGTTATAACATTTATATTCAAAAAGGTGGCACTGGTGTCGTTCTTCGTTTAGACAGGAACTTCAATACTGTCTCCGCACAACAGTCTCCATGGCCAGCTTCATCTGAATTATAACGAGGCTTGCTATGGCAGACGATTCCCTAAGACTGCAACGAAGCAGTCTAAAGGGGAAAGTGGAAGCAACCCAATGTCGATGTCGGTGGCAGCAGAAAGGCGGGACCTCAAAAAAAGAGGTAGACGGAGATGAGAGCCAAACCTTGGTCTGCGACTTCGTAGTCCACCGGGGTGCAGTGCCACCCTTTCCACCTGGAGTAGCGCATGTACATCTCCAGGATGTCCTTGGTGAACAACATGGCCTCCTGGCCGCCAACACCGGCTGTGAGCTCAAGGAGGACCTCACTCGAGTCCACAGGGTCTGGAGGCAGTATGTGCTCGACAATCTGTCGCCAGGAGGGGGTGAACAGTCAGCACCTACATCAAATCACATCCGCCGTCTTCTCGTGAAAGTGAACGTTTTTTTCCGGGTCCATCACCTTGGTCAGCATACCCAGTGCAACTTCCGTCCAAAAGAATGTTACACCAACTAGCCCGACATCAAGCATTACTGAACTTCAATTTATAAGCAGGCCACAATCTGAATCATGACGTCTTTATGCAAAATAAAATTAACCAAGACAAAATGGAGCAGATCTTTCTAGTGCAAGAAAGGAATTCGTACCAGACTTCTCCTTTCCTGATAACTGATATTTACAAACGATTGAATTCACTCATTGCGATTTGCATATTTTGCTAAAATAAAAGCAAACTACACTGGAAACCCCAGTTCACTTTGTGGCAGACTTCCTTGCTATGCATTATTTAGTTCTGTATGTTGGCCTAGCTGGAAAATGATTGATTGATTGATTGATTGATTGTAGGTTTTAACGCGCCGACGCAACGCAGGTGATGAGGCACGCCGTAGTGGAGGGCTCCGGATTAATTTTGACCCCCTGGGGATCTTTAACGTGCGCCGAAATCTCGAACACACGGGCGTTTTTGCTTTTCGCCTCCATCAGAAAAGCGGCCGCCGCGGCCGGGAATCGAACCCGCGACCTCGTGCTCAGCAGCGCAACGCCTTAGCCACTGAGCCACCGCGGCGGGTCCTAGCTGGAAAATGAAACTTCATGTCATTTATGAGGCTGATTATAGGGCCTGAGATTCATCTGTAAAGCTTTGTTAATACTTGTTGGTTGGCATTCTCGAAAGCAACAACTTCCAAAGAAGTCACGCATAATCCCAAAATGCACCAAATTATGCCAAGATTGAAGCTAGCTACACAAGTTTAGGTTAACACAATGCAACGGTATCCGCCATGTGATGTGTATGAATGCTTACGTTGCCAAAGCTTTTCTGGAGGATCTGTGAAAATGTTCATGGTGATGCTTCCTGTAAAAACATGTTGAGAATTTTTTTTTCTTTTTTGTGCAAGGCATAAAGATGACCACGAGCTAAGCAATACAGAGCGCGATTTTTTTTTTTTTTTTGTTTATTCTACAAATGCGAACCGTCAACACTCCCTTACACTTACAGCTGTAGATGGGCACAAAATTTACGAAAAGCGTAGAAATACTGCATGGAAATGCAGTGAAGCATTACGCTGTAGTATGGAACCGATTAACTGAGTATGCGACGAGGGTTTTAATGCGGTAGTTACTAAACGAACAACCAAATAACTGTCCGCCGCTTACCTTGGTATACATTTCTTGAATTTCAGATTCACATTTCAGTAGGTCATCTGAAGCCATTGTAAGCATCTCCTTATCCCCAGTCTTGGCAAAATCTGCGAAAAAAAAAAAACGCAAAACAATGCTGTTACCAACCAACTACTGTAAACAAACCGAGTGCTGTCACGGGGAAAGCTTCTACAGGATACTAGATAACGGACAGCATTTGCACATTTACGTGGTATACGCAAACGTAATAACAACATCAAGAACAATGTTGAAAGGCAGGCCATCGCAAGATGACAAAATTACTACCTTTTTCCAAATCCTTGAGCCCCACAACTTCACTCCTCAGCTCGTTAACTTTTTGAAACAGCCGCACGACACTTGAGAGTTTCGCCACTTTGTCGTTGAGTTCCTTAGTCCTCTTAGCATCCAACGAGCGTCGGAGCAGTTCTGTCTCCACATCTTTCAGCTCCTTGGCCACAACTTGGAAGTACTTCAAGAGAAGCTTGGGCTCCACCACTACGCTGTCCTTCTCGGGCAATGTCGCGAAAAAGCGGCGATCCGGCATCCACGATCTAGGGTGACTTGAATGAAGACTAGAGGTTTCTGGGGCTTGAAACAAGAAAAACCTGTTGAACGCAGCAGCTGTTGGCATTTTACATGACTGGGATGCATGTCTACGCAGCGCTTGTCTAACTGTAATCCTTGATTCGGTGAAAATTGCACACATAGCAGCGGCCCGTCGTCTGGTCCTGGAAGCGGCCATGTTTCGTGGTCACGTGGGTCTCTCAATTGTAAACCAAACATCAATTTGTAAGGTTTATGGCGCTAATAATTGTACTAATGAACTTTAAAAATTGTTACTGAACATTTGCACAATTGCTAAATAAGTACTAAAAAGAAGTGCTCAGAAAAGCAATAAACGTGTGCCAGATGAACGATTTATGCTCTGTTTTCAACAGGTGGAACCACCGGGGGTGTAGCTCAGTGGTAGAGCGTTCGCTTTGCATGTGAAAGGCCCCGGGTTCGATCCCCGGCACCTCCATGGTTCTTTTTTTTTGTAGAATACATTTTGCGCAACAACAATTTTCCAGGGATATTCGAAATGAGGGCGGAAATTCTCATGTGTCACAACTGCGAGAAAAACGCCACTTGCGATACACCGGCCGCCAACATTACTGGCGGAGAAGGATGCGAAAACGTTAGACTGCTCGGATTACAATTAGTACTTTCAAGTAGCAAAAAATTACAATAAGTGATTTAGCACTGGCCAATCCCCCCTTGTGGGTATGGGCCTAAATATTAAGGGCATCGTCATCCTCATCATTACTGTGGACCTCCTCGATTATCAGTCCCGGATCGTCCGCGGACTGCCCGAGACGCGCTCGGTCACCGCACTCTTCGATCCTAAAGCACCCATTTACCAATCACTAACTATCCTAACGCGCTCCCCTGCCACTGCGAGAAAGCCGGCCATTGCACTTGCGCTCACTCACCAACAATTGTTATTTGTGATTCGAAAACGGCCATTCGAAATTTTGCCCGCAAGCTCTCAAAATTCTTCTTCGAAATCCTCACCCTCCAACGCGGAGTTAATTTGGACTCCAGCCCATGCGGGCCTGGAAGGAAATGAAGCGGCTAACCTTGCAGCTCGAGAGCTAACCGTCCAAGCTAACCACGAGCCCAATCAGCCCGTGACAGCCTGTTAACTTTCCAGGAAATCACCTGCCACTACCGCCTCTTTCGCCAGCGCTACCCTCCACCCCACTGGTCGCTTTCTATCGCAGAAGAACGATACTGGCGCCTTATCCAAACAAAACCCTCCCTTGTCGCGCCAGACTACATGCAATTTATCCCTCAATATTTCCCTCTCCCCAATGCCCCGACTGCGGAGCCCCCAAACAGTCTCTCATATCATTTGGCAATGCCCCCACAACTCATTCCCTCTCATCTCTTCTGGGGAGTACTGGTAGGCGGCGTTACGCAGCTCGGTACCTCAAGTCCAGCAAGGACTCGCTCAACGAGCAGCTCAGGTCACCGGCACCATCCAAGCGCTGGTCACCACTCGTTGTTAGCCCAACTAGTGCCCAAGTAAAGTTTTTTCTCTCTCCCATATATGGGACTTCCACTCCGAACTGCCCGCGGACCGTCCAGAACTGGTAAATCGGGAATTCCGTGTATCGTCCTTTGGTAGGAGGTCTCCTTAGTCCAGGAGGCCATGGTTCGATAGCCTTGATCATTTGCGGCCAGGAGGGCCCTGTCCACCAGTCGTTGCTTGTCTCATGTGTCCTTCCACTGCCTCCGGGTGGGTATGGTCGGGGTTAGTGACGAGTGTCGGCACCCTTACACTGGGGCTCTTCGATTTACAGTCTCAGACTCACCGCGGATAGTCCGCGGGTAGTCCGAGGTTTCCCCGAAGCCATAGGGATACATGGGAAAATCGAATGCCGGACTGCTTCTCGGGGAGTCCGCGATGAGTCCGAGACTAAATCGAAGAGCCCCACTATTAGGTAGAGTGTTGGGAGCGAGGCATGTTGACAAGTCAGTGTGAAAGTAGTTGGGTAGATGGCATGGAGTAGTGTTCGGGGAGGGTAGGTGTTTGCAGCTGTCTGCGGGTAATTACGTCCTCTCGGGCCATCTTAGGCCAGCAACCCCCCCCCCCCCCCCAAAAAAAAAAAAAAAAAAAGAGGGGCGGGGGTTACGGAGACACTGAAACTACGAATGCCGCAGCAAGGCCGAAGCTACGTCGCGTACCGAGGCGGTTCCAGCTTGCACAAAGACGGAAACGAAAAACCACTGGGGATATCTCAATTTTAGCGCGAGCTGTAGTTTACTGCATGCTCGTGGCAGTTTTTTCATTTATAATCACTCACTGATTGAAATTGTTCTTTGACAGTTTGTTGCTGTAATCCTGGGATACTGACACAAAATTTTGAAGGCGAGATAACTTCGGAGACAGATTGGTGCGAACACATATACGTCATCTGCAAAATATCAGCGGCAAATGCAGCCTCAAATACACTTAAAATCAATTTAAAAGTGTGCGAAATGCAATCGAGCAGCCAGCGGAGGACCTCGCGCAACCGACCTTCACTGGATGTTGAGTAAATAAACAACATCCAAACACGTCACGAGTTCGTGCTGGCCGCTTCCGCACTGCCGCCGTTTCTCGCCAACGTGTTCAACAACAACAACGCCGGCTGCGGCGGATGTCGGAACTTCTGCTCTGGAGCAACGAACGATCCGATCGTTGGCGGAGGAGGCGCGGGGATTTCATTGGCTCATCGGGCAGCTGGCTGCGACCTAAGTTCTACAGTGATTCCAGGCACTTTACTTTTATTGCTTTTTACTACACTGGACGCGAAAACGCACCGGGGACACGAAAAGCGCACTGAGCGAGCCGCACGGTCGCTGCGCCAGCGACGGCCACGGCCGCGAAGTGGCGCAGGCCGGCGCAGGTAGCCCAACCGATAGCTTGTTACCGCTGCACGAAATGTGACTCAATTCCCGAACCAGGAAGCACATTCGAGAAAGGAGTTAATGATGCGATGGCGGATTGCATTAAAAATCGTCATCTGCACCGCTTACGAGAGCGGCAGTCGAATATCCACCGCACTGTAAAGCCTAACACATCTGTACGCGGACGTAGGCAGACCGGCCGGCTGCATCTAGCGCGCGTGAGCGTCGCGCGTCATTTTCTTGCAGCGGCAGCACTTTTCACTCGCTGTGCCTGCGCGTGGCCTCCGCGATTTGCTGCCGGCGGCGCGAACGGCGCGCCGCCGGTAGCCGATCGCGGAGGCCACGGCCTGCGTCACGTCCACGGTCGCTTTTAAAGGGACACTGAAGTGAATTTGTCAAGCTCCCGTTTTTGCTTGCACTGCGTAGACTGGCTCATATTAGCACACTTTTCATCGTTTATCCGGTTGACAAATCGGTAATTATTTTACAAAGCGCGAAAGAAGAAAAACTACCATGCGCGGTTTGCGGCTGCCGCACCAACTAAGGCTGTGACGTTGGGAGGAGGGGCGCCGTGATTGGACGATGCCCAAGGTTAGCAATCAAACAAGTTTCGGTTTCGGTTTCGGTTCTGTAAAACATAACCAATGGCGTTGTTGGATGGGCATTCTCAATATCTCAGTAATCATCGTACCGCGCTTCTGCCATGTTGTCGGCTGTAAAATGCACAAGATAAGCCTCCCAGGACGGCTTGTAGTCGTAGCATTCACTAGCCGAGACCTACGCAGTGCATGAACGCCCTCCGCGTACCCGCAGACGCCCAAATGTCATGCGCTTTTCCCCCATATTTGGAGCTTGCCTCCCTCATGCCTGTATCGTAAAAAGCGTGTTCGCACCAGGCCAAGGGTCTGTTCATTCTGGCCTGTGCCCACTGCCTGCAAGCAGTCGGTGCTTATGGCAACAGCACGCCAACGAGAACTCGCTAGCGCGCCAGTGCCAGCCTGCGCGCGTTTTGTGAACTAGTTCGTGTAGCCATGAATATTGCGGCCCAAAAAAAGGTGAACTCAATATAGAAAACATCGGCGGAAAACAAAAAAGTTAAGTTACAAAAAAAAAGCACGTACCCGCGGGGATTCGAACTCGTGACTTGCAAAACACTTGCGGTGACATACCTAGCACCCCAGACCGCTGAGCCACGAAGCGGGATTGGAAGGCCTTGCTAACATAGGGTTTATATTGTACAACCGGTTTACACTTTTATTTAGTTTTGGCATTTCAAGCAGCTTAGGAGACTATTTGTTGTACTGCGTTCGTGCAGTAAGCGTCGCCCGAGTTTCCACAGTAGCTCACGTCTAGCAATTGCATTTCGTAGACGGAAAAGCGTTCGCAGATGCGTAGTCGTGCTCCTGACCGCTGTGCTTGTTCGCCCAGCGCAAAAAAGTGCTTCCCGCGCCCTAGTTTTACGCTGTACGGTAAAAATATCAGTTGATTTTATTTCCTTAGTACCTA
Organism: Haemaphysalis longicornis; assembly: GCF_048455015.1. Lineage (NCBI taxonomy): Eukaryota > Metazoa > Arthropoda > Arachnida > Ixodida > Ixodidae > Haemaphysalis > Haemaphysalis longicornis. The sequence continues at coordinate 104,115,203 of NW_027526225.1, forward strand.
TATTGACTTCGCTGACTCTTCTCCCGCCTTCAAGAGGCCTTATATTTTCCTACTGGCGTACCAGTCAGCGAAGCGTCGTTGTGCAGCGCTTGTGTGAAGCGGCCTTGACTTGGAGCTAGATACAGTGTACAAACAAACCAAGTAAAGAAAGGCACATTCTTCCATTCACAAACGTGTCCTGGCTTCGTTTCAACTAAGCGAACGAATTGCGACCAAGCAATTTTTTTTAACCTCCTTGATTGCGACGACCCGCCGGCGGCCGGCGGACGAAACGCTGGGCCGACTGACTCTGTCTGAAGGCCGGGGAGCCGTGTAGTAACGCAGCCAATTGCCAGCTCATCCCCTCCTGACGTCACACGAAAACGCCACAGAAAATGGGCGAGCGTAAAGAGAGGAGGACAGCATTTTCGAATTAGTTTTTCTACTAAATAAAATCGCGTAAACGCGCCTAGAGTGGTCGAAACATGGCCTGGGGACTCCGGACTACAATTTGCGCTAGTAATCCCGCAATGTTTACATATCACTTCAGTGTCCCTTTAAGTGCGAATGCACTTCTTAAGCGACCCTGAATCACGCGTCCACCGCCGTCCGTCCATCCGCACCACATACCCACTTAGGGCGATTGGCCAAGAAGAGTTTTTAAGTGCGAAAGCGACCCCACCACATACCCACTTAGGGCGATTGGCCAAGAAGAGTTCCTTCGCTACCCATTCGGCATATCTTCGTGATACTAACCACTTCCTACGGGAAATTAACAACATAAAAATCCCTGATGGCGCCTTCCTTGTAACTATAGATGTAACTTCTCTGTACACAAATATACCTCACCGAGCATGGGATTGAAGCCCTGGTTGAATCCTATAGCATACATCGGGATCACGAGGCGCCAAGCCCACAAGTCATTGAAACTTTGACCAGGCTAGTGTGGAATTAAATAGTTTTTAATTCCACAATCAGTATTATCTTAAGCGACCCTGAATCACGCGTCCACCGCCGTCCGTCCGTCCGCACTACATACCCACTTAGGGCGATTGGCCAAGAAGAGTTTTTAAGTGCGAAAGCGACCCCACCACATACCCACTTAGGGCGATTGGCCAAGAAGAGTTCCTTCGCATCACCCGTGCATTCGCACTTCCCCATGCTCCCCTTCGGGGAAATGCGGGTGAATTTTTTTTTAATTAGCGGCTGACGAGATCAGCTCGTAGGGGAATTCGCAGAAACTGCCAGTGACGCGGAATCGAGAGTACTACGGCAGCTCTGCTCCGTGATATCCGTCTGACGGTCACGTGGACAGCTTTGTTTATGCAAAATGCCACGTTTCGCGGCACCCGCTGAAACCGAATCTGGGACTGGCTGCATTAAAAACGCCTCTAATTAAACAACCGTCGCACGCTGCAACAAATGAGGTTTCCACACGCGATAAGTAGGTCTTGTATATTATTGCAACAAAAAAAAAACAAGGTGCGAAATTTTTTGTCAGTGCACCCTTAATAGGTCGTGCAAACAAAAAATTAGCCGCCGCGTATCTGCTCCTTTCGTTGCAAATGCCGTCAAAAGACGATAGTCTTTATCGGCTTTTGCGAAGTAAATGCCTCCCTTCGCTTTACCGCTCCCCTCTCATGTTGTTCCTCTTGCGTCGCGCTCCTCCCAAGGTAAAGACGCCAAATGTTTGCTTAAATCATTTAAATTTCCCGCGTTCCACTGCTCCAAACCGGGTGTCTCGATGCGAACGCTGCCGTACGGCGAAGACACGCGTTAATCGAGGCGCCCTACTTCAACGTTTATAGAACCGCGTTTCCCTACTCCACGTGCGTTGCAAGCAGAACGTGGAACCTATCTAGTGGAACCCTACGTAACTGTTGCCGGTTGATTTCTTAAAATGGCGCCAGAAGCTATGGTGGCGCGGGCGACAGCAGGCGACGGCGGAGTGAATTCTTTTTCTGCAGTTGATGAAGTATTTAATTTCGCAAAAGTCAAGCATGTTTGAATTTTTATAAAGGAACACTGCAAATATCACTTCTGTATTGATTTGTTGTCTCATATTTGCGTAATGTCTTGTTCTTCTTCAACAATGTTGACAAGTATGAACATTACACCGGACATAGACGGGTAGATTTAGCTGTGACTATATAAGACTATTGCGCAGGCATTGTTTTGCTTTGGCCGGGTGGCTGAATCGAGTCACAGACAGACGGACAGACATACAGACATACAGACAGACCAAAATTTCTGGGTTTAAGTAGCCCAAGAAAGACTATCGTCTTTAAAAGAAGGGAAGCAGATCCAGCCGAGTAGTTCAGGTAATGAGTACATGAAGGCCACAGCAGAGATCACTTCAGTCAGCGGAGTCAGGCTAGGGTGGAGGTTAGTATGTCAAGAGGAATTGGTCGAAAATAACTTTATTTAAAGGAGTACTGACACGAAAATTTTATGTTCCATTTTTATTGATTTAATCGATGCTTAATGGTCTGGCGAACCCGAAACAGCACTTTAAATACTTCAGCGCGCAATAATTAATTACATTGAACTGCCTGAAAACCGTTTGTTTCAATTTCCCGCGCTTTCAGCCCGAAAGGCGCACACGACAGAATCCCGGCATGACCTCACCACTTTGTGCGGATGTCAGAGTCCTTCATTGAAGGACTCTGCCAGTAGTATTAACTCTATGAGCTTAACGGCTGAGTTGCCTGAAAGCTATGCCTGAAAAAGTGATAGACCATAGCCTCCTAAGGCTAGAGCTACCATTGCGGCGGAAATTCGATGGCCGCTTTCAATGGAATTCCTAAAAATGGCGACTTATATTGCGATTCCCGGCTATATTATCGCTTCCTCCCCCGTGTGTGGAACTTTATTTTTGCCAACAGTGCCTTTCTGGGCAGCGGTTATACCTGTAGCTCTGGCTACATGCACCCGTTTGTGAATGCGCCAGCGCCCAGTCGCCACTCGCGTGGCCGCGCGCGTGAAGCGACGTCACTAATTTCTGACGAGCTCTGGGCGCGTCACTTCTTTTGGCTACCCAGGGATGATGTCAAGCTGATGTCCCTTCCGTGGGCAGGATAAATGAGATCCGATTAAAGTATGTTCTTCGCGTCGCAGGCCGCTCATATTTCAGCCATGGTATTCTGTTCAGTAAAGGAAGCGAACTGCGCAAAAATATTGACGCCAAAAATTGGTGTCAGTACTTAAACTTTAAAAGAAAAAAGAGGAAATCCGTGCTAGTTTGTTGGTAATCACATTTCAAAGAACGCGGAAGAACGAGGGAAAGAAGGGAACTACGCAGAACTATATATGCTCGTCCAGTGTAGTCTCTTCTTTGTATCGTCCTTTCGCGCTGTATGAAATATGATCTTGTCAGATGAAGACCAAGTACGACATGGGTGGAGTACATGTTAACCGACTAAAAGGGACCCTGCAGCTGCACGTCTTTAACTGTTTTCAAAATCCTAAATGCTTCCAGAACGTAGTTAGTAAACACATCCAGTACTTTGAATAGGAGGTCACAAATTACCTCAGCCAAAAATTACTGCTATTGTCTATCAGATAACTGAGAACTTGCTCAAGAAAATTCTCTTTCCCGCTAATGGCGCTGTTCGAGCGCTCAAATTACGTAATTACGGCGGTGTAGCGGAAGCTTTCTTTCAGTTGCAGCAATTAACGCATTCGATAGCTACTGACGAAGAGCCACAAAAGCAAAGCAGAAAGTATTAGCAGAGTCCGTCAATGCTTTTGACGGACTCTGGTATTAGCCAGCTTTCTTTCTGTTACGGCAATAAACACATTCGATAGCCACTTAAAAAAACAACAAAAGCAAAGCAAAAACGGAAGGCGGATCTGCTGCGACGAGCAAATCACGCAGTTACGCTTGGTGCTGGCCGTAACTATAGCTTTCACAGTATGCTCCAGACGCGAAGAGAAGAATAGCAGCGTTTATCGGAAGTGTTGCAGAGTCCGTTGAAATTATTGAGAGAGAGAGAGAATCAACTTTTATTGAGCCCAATGAGGTATTGGCTAGTGCACGCAGGCACCGGATGGGGTGGAACCCTCTTCTCGGGTCCCATATGCGTCTAGCAGCTCCTGGCCCCTGGCTGCCAGCGCGAGCTGGATCGTCAGGTCGGGGCTAGACAACAAGGTCTCCCATCGCTCTCGGGGGTCGGGTGTGGGAATAGGGGTGGGGGGCGGGCGGATCTTACGAGACTCGCACTCGGCTAGGACGTGTGCCAGAGTGCCTTGTCTCTCCTTGCAGAACGGGCAAGTACTCTCGTACCTGACAGGGTACATCTTGTTTAGAAGTGTGGGATGCGCTGGCGACCCCGCCTGTATTCTTCGGATTACGGTCTGCTGTTTTCGGCTCAATTGTGGGTGAGGCCTGGGAAATCTGCACCTACGCTCTCTGTACATTTCAGTTATTTCTCTATAGCTCGTGACGGGGCGCAGCTGCGCCGGCTCGTCCTCGGCCCGGACGGATAACTCTCGGGCGTGGTGGTCGGCCAGTTCGTTTCCTTCCACCTTCGAGTGAGCCGGCACCCACACGAGCTCTAAGGCTCGCCTCGGGGGCCTTCGCTTGGACAATATCGCATGTGCCGCGGGGGACACCCTCCCTTTTCGGAAGCTGGCGTACGCCTTCTTAGAGTCCGTTACTATAGTGCCGGCCCTCGGATGTGTTAGCGCGAGGGCCACGGCAACTTCCTCTGCTTCGATCGATTGGGTCGTGCGGACCGATGCGCAGGTCACCAGGGTGTCTATGGTGGTGACCGCCGCCGTAGCCTTGGTTCCGTACTTGGGAAGCGCCGCGTCCGCGTAGAGGACGTCGGGGTCCTCTTCGAGCTGGCGGGACAGCGCCCTGGCCCTTGCGGATCGCCTCCCTTCGTTTTTCCCGGGCTGCTTGTTCCTGGGAAGGGGCTTGGTCTTTACGACGTCCCTCCACTCGGTAGGTAATGTCTCGGTGTCTGGTTGTGGTTCGATGCTCCATCCCACCTTGCGCAAGACGGCCCGTCCGTGTTCGGTCTGACTTAGTCGGATCCTTTGGTTAGAGAGGTGGGCCTCCACCATTTCGTCTACCGTGTTGTGCCTACCCATGCCCAGAAGTTTCTGCGTGGACGAATGCACGGGCACTCCCAGGGCGAGTTTGGTCGCCTTTCTGACCACCGTGTCCAGGGCCTCACGGTCCGCCCTCGTCAGCTGGAGGTACGGGGCAGAGTAAGTGATGCGGGACACGATGAACGCCTGCACCAATTTCAGGGCGTCGTCTTCCTTGATTCCTCGGTTCCTGTTGGTGACTCTTCTGATCATGCTCGAGATCTGCTCGGAGACGGTCTTGATCTTGTGTGTGGCCGCGGTGGCCTTGCCGTCGTCGCGCAGCAACAGGCCCAGGATGCGGACCTGCTGTGTGGGCTCGATCTTCGTGCCGTTAATCGTGACGATTACGTTCGGTGGCGGTTCCTTCTTGGGCCTACCTGGCTGCACCATCAACAGCTCCGACTTCTGCGGGGCACAGCTCAGCCCGCAGGTCGTGGCGTACTCATGGACGGTGGTCGCCGCCCTCTGCAGGGTTTCTTCCACCCAGGCTTCGGAACCCGCTCGGGACGTCCACACCGTAATGTCGTCGGCGTAGAATGCGTGGTCCACGCCTTCGATCTCTTGGAGTAACCTAGGCAGGGGCAGGAGGGCCAGGTTGAAGAGCAGCGGAGACAATACCGACCCTTGCGGAGTGCCCCTGTCTCCGAGCTCGATCGGGTCGGACCGTTCCTCTCCTATCCTTATGGTCGCCGTACGCTTGGTCAGAAAGTTCTGGACGTAGCCGTACGTCCTGCGGCCGCAGCCCGTCTTGCGGAGGTTCTCGAGCACGCTTCCGTGGGACACGTTGTCGAAGGCCCCCTTGAGGTCCAACGCAAGTATCCCGCGGGGCGAGTGTCTTGTGGCCTTCTTGAACACCAGTTCGTTTAGCTGGAGGAGGACGTCTTGGGTGCACAGGTGCTGGCGGAACCCGTACATAGTAGCCGGCATCTGGTTCGTCTCGTCCAGGAACCCTTGGAGTCTTCGGAGAACCATGCGTTCCACGACCTTGCCCACGCAAGACGTGAGCGAGATCGGGCGCATGTTCTCGATTGTCAGCGGTTTGCCCGGCTTGGGAATAAATCTCACTTCTGCTTCCTTCCATTCCGCGGGTAGGTCCGAGCGTTCCCAGGCCAGGTTGATGTGGTCCAGGAGCTCGGCCGTCGCCGCGTCGCTCATGTTGTTCAGGAGTCGGTAGGTAATGGCGTCCGTGCCGGGCGCGCTCTTTTTGTTACTCTCGTCGATGGCCGTCAGTAGTTCTGTGGTGGTAAAGGGCTCGTCCAGCTCCGGATTTTCGGGTCCCCCGTATTCCTCCGGCAGCGGGAACTGCCCGCGCTCCGTCTTAAGATACTTCGCCGTCAGGTCTTCGATGAGCCTCTTGCCGTCCCCGCCGTAGGCGTTGAGTACCTTGGTGAGGTTTCGGTTCGTGGCCGCCCTACCATTTAGCGGGTCGACCAAGTGACGCAGGAGGCACCAGGTCTTGCGCGCGGACAGCATGCCCTGCAGGCCGTCGCACGTGCTCATCCAGTTCTCCCGGCAGAGCTTGGCAGCGTACTCGGAGATTTGCTTGTTCAGCGAGGCTATGCGCTTGGGCAGCTTTGTGTTCCTTCTCTGCCGTTTCCACCTCCGAGTCAGCGAGTGTCGAGCCGCCCACATGTGCGCGAGCTTGGCGTCGACGAACGGTGTCTTTGCTGTCGTGGCGACGGTCTCCGTGAACTTATCGAGCGCGGCCTTCTGTTCTCTTGCCCACTCCGCGTACGGTCTTCCACTACTCTCCTCGGCTTCGGCGGAAGATTCGGCCGCTTCTGCCCCGCACTTGCGCATGCGGTCCCAGTCGGTGATCCTCGCCGTGCCGATTTCCGCTCTGAACTTGGGTCCTCTGATCGTCACGCTCAGGATGTTGTGGTCGGATCCCAGGCTGACGTCCTCGTTGCGCCAGGTCGCGTCGAGAGTCCCCGCGAGCCACGAGAGGTCCGGGACGGTGTCCCGGTTTGTGCCGGTTCCCCTTCGGGTCGCTACCCCAGGCTCGTTGAGGAGCGCCAGTTCCAGGTCTTCCATCGTCTTCGCGAGGGCCTTGCCCCGCTTGGATTGAAACTTGTAACCCCATGTGGTGTGCGGGGCGTTGAAGTCTCCGAGGACCAGGAACGGCCTGTTCCCCGCCAGCTGCTTCGCCTGCCCGACCGTCTCGTCGAAATCGAGGTCCCTGCGTGACGGCCTGCAGTAGGCGCTCATCACGAACAGGTTCCCTCCGCTACCTATGGTTCTCGTGTGTATCTCGACCAGGGTGTGTTCGCAGCCCTTCTGGGCCGTGAGGTGCTGGGTGGCCGCCACGTTGCTGCGTACCAGGACCGCCGTCCCTTCTTCCGATGGGTCCGTGTAAGTCACGTATCCCGGAATTCTGGGTCGGCCGCGGGTCTCTTGGAGCGCGATCACGTCCGGCTTCTGGTCGAGGCTCTCGATGTGTAATTGAAGTTCTGCCGATTTGTTCTTGATTCCCCTGCAGTTCCATTGGTAAAAGATCGTGGTCTCCCCCCCACGGTTGCGTCTATTGTTGTTCCTCTTCATCGTCGTCCGAGGTCACCTGGTCGCGCCTACTTGCGACCGCCCCCTTGATTTTACTGGTACTCGCGCGCTCCCTTCTCTTCCCAGAGAGGTCCGTGTACCGCATTTTTGCTTCCAAGGACGAGGTCTTGGCGGCTTGTTGGTCCAGCTTGGTGGATAAGTCCTCCATCCTGCTCTCAATCTCGACCATTTCATGCTTCAGGCTTCCCACTTTGGACCCTAGGAGCTCCAGCTTCGTTTGCATGTCGTTCTGCTGTTGGGTTAGTTGGTTAACGGCCGCGAGGACCGCCGCCAGGCCATCCTGTAGCTGTTGCATCTGACTTGGCTCTAGCGACGCCCCCTCCGGCTTCGAGGTCTCGGCGTCCATTTTTTCGTGACGGGGCGACAACGACGTTGACGGTTCCGCCTCCCGATCGGGTAAAGGTGCGGGGTCCCGCCGTGGCACCTTGCGTTTCGTGTTGGCGTCCCCGGACGCTTCGTTTGATATAACTGCCCCAGCGAGCCTTCCGCTAGCTAGGGCATCCATTTTCTCCATTAACGCCCTGATCTGCAGGTGCTGTTGGTGGATTTGAGCGTTCTGCTTTTCGATTAGCTTTTTCAGATCCGCGCATTCGCTACATTCAGCGGTTGGAACGCTTTGGTTAGAGGGAGGAGGAGGGGAGGAAGGGGGACTGAGAGGAGGGAACTCCTTCTCACATGCGAGAGCGACGGAAGACCTGTCGGTCCAGCCCACCTGTTTTTCGGCGTTCCTCCGTCGAAGGGACCCGGCCCGGGACTTGGACCTCGATCTCGAACGGGACCCGCGTCTCCGGCTGCTGCTCCGGCCACCCTTGGCACCGCCCGACGTTGGTGCACGGCGGCGACCCGAGGGGCCGCCCGATGGAGTCCGGCCCGTGCCCCTTGGTCCGCGGGACGTGGAGCGTCGTCGGCTCTGGTGGCCCCCATTGCGGGCCGGTGTTGCCGATCGGCAGCGAGGGCTGTTGCTGCGTTGGGGTCGCCCTGTAGGACCACTGCGTTCTTGACTTTTTTCGGCTTCGGCCCGTCGGCGTTCCCAGCGCCGGCGCCGAACCACGTAGGGTGTCTTGAAACGGGCTTTGCAGGCCCGATCTGCGGTGAGGTGGTTGCCCCCGCAGAGACCGCACTTTGGGTTGCAGGTGTGTTTAGAGTCCGGGTTGGCGACGCCGCACCCCCGGCAGATTCTGTTTTGGGGATTGGGGCACACATCCATCCGATGACCGACGCGGCCGCACTGGTAACAGATGTCAATCTGTTTGCGGTACAGCGAGCACTCGACCAGGAGGTTCCCATACCGGACGTAGTTGGGGACCTTGGGCCCCGCGAAGGCGATGACGACGGATGTGGTCTTGCCTATCCGGCTCGCCTGGAGTGCCGACGGGTTGTGCTCGTGGACCACGAGTTCTTGGATTTCTCGGGCGGTGTCCGTCAGCGGAACGCCCCGTATCACTCCCTTGACCGTACCGTTAGGCGCCGACTCGTAAGCGCTCACATCGTGGGACGTCCCGTCGATGACGATGCGTTCCACCAGGGCGTACTTGTCGGCGTTCTCTCTCTTTGGCGTGCTTACGATGACGATGTTCTGTTGGCGATTCGGGCATACCACGTCATCCTTTGCCGCGACCCCGCCGACTTGCGCCGCCGCGGTGATGGCTCGACTGATCTCCACGCGGGACACCTCGCAGACTTGGAGGCCACCCCGGGGTCTCATGACGATCTTTATGTCATCGCGAGGGAGGTCCGGCATGCGGGCGGCCCGCAGCAGCCTCCCCTTGTTCAAACTTCCCGCCTTGTGGTGACGTGGGTCTCCGCCGCTAGCGCCTCCTGGAGCGCCGCTATCTTGGGTTCCACGTCGACCGTCGCCGTTGGCGGGTCCGCCGCCATCTTGGCATTCTTGGTGAGGTAGCGTTAGGCTTAGCCTGCCGTTCTTTTTCTGCTTGAGCTTTTCACCGGCGGTTTTCCACCCCAGCGCTTTCGAGACTTGTTCTGGTAAAATCTCTTCGCCTTCAACTTCGACTCTCATGGCGGTCGCCATTTTAGGTCAACGGCCGCTTAGCTGATGAGCGACGGCGTCGTTTAACACAAGCAATTAGCCGCGAGACGTCGCGGCACGGTCCCAGGCCTAGCGACTACCGCGGCCGAGGCCGGGTGTTCATTAGGCTTAACGACGGGTGCCTATGGAGGATCCACAAAAGGGGCTCAAATTGTTGGAGAAATGGTCCCCTACCTCGGATTCCGGTGTTCCGATGGTCCTTGAGACTTCAGAAAGTCGTACGATGCATTTTCGGCGGGGTACGAGTTGATAAGCCGACGCAATTAGCACAAAAAGACGAGCCGATGCGAAGCACGCCCGCACAACTCGGCAGCCGGTGGCGCCCCCCCTGAAATTATTGAATTGGTTAGCCGTTTCGTCAAGCCTCATAAGCCTTGGGCTATTCGCCGGATTAAAAAATCCCAGGCCATCTCCACTAACGTGAAACCTGGGGAGGGAGGAAGCATGGAGTGTATAAGTGTATTCTTGGCGCCTTGGCGTTTTTGCCAACGTAAGTGAAACCGTTGGGGAGTAGAGGTATACAGCTTTGCTGTAAAAGCCTCTTGTCTTTGAAGCCCGAAGCTCTATCGCGAGGCGTAAACGAGTGTCCCGGTGTTTTTTTTTTTTTTTTTTTTTGCAAAACGCGTTACGTTCTAGCGCGAGGCGTAAAAGAGTTTCCCGGTGTTTTAGTACCGTGACTACATGAAACGACGATACGACGACGATTACGACGACGACGACGGCAGGAGACACCAGCAGCACCGCCCTAAAGAGGCTTTGCCCCTAAACAGCGACTCACGGCTGGAGCAGGCTGTATACGTGCAGGGTTTCCACCTGTTTATGAACCCTTTTCCAATATGACACCTACAAAACGCGTGTATTTAAAAAAATGGTTGAGGCGCTAACACTTCTGCGAATGCTCCACTTCATGTTCATACGGAGCCAAACTCGCTGCCAGGACGACTTTTCCTTATCATTAAAGGAGCACTGACACGGAACTTTTGTTACATTTTTATCGCTTTTATCGATGCTTAATGGTCTGGCGAACCGGAAACAGCACTTCAAATACTTCAGCGCGCGATAGAAAATCGTTTGTTTCAAATTCCCGCGCTTCCATCCCGAACGGCGCATATGACAGAATCCCGGCCTGACCTCACCGCTTTGTGCGGACGTCACCGGCGCCCCGCTTGAGAGGGTGTTGCGCCCGCTCGCCGCTCGTGGGGCCGCGCGCGTGAAGTGACGTCACGAGTTTTTGACAAGCGCTGTCGCGTCACTTATTTTTCCTCTCCTGGAGTGATGTCACGTTGATGTCCATTTGCTGAGTGCCGCTCCGCGCGCTGCTCCGTCGGCGCGATAAATGAGATCCAATTGAACTATGTTCTTCGCGTCGCAGGCCGCTCATATTTCAGCCAGGGTATTCTGTTGAGTGAAGGAAGCGAACTGTGCAATAATATTAACGCCTAAAATTGGTGTCAGTGCTCCTTTAAAGGTATCCCTCCTCCTCCCTCCTCTTCTACGCATCAACGGAGCTGAAAGATTAGTTATCAACTGGTTCAAGAACAAGCGTTACGAAGCTACGTACTTCGGCTTGTATGGAGTTTGTTTAATGATTGTGCGGCAGTGGCGTGTCCAAGAGGCACAAGTACGAATACCTCTCCCAACGGCGTCTGAACATACAGCACTGGAAGAAAGGGGTTACTGTGTGTGCTCTCTCCTTTCTAAGCACAAATTCACGTACTCTTTTCCCCCTCCCCACAATCCGCCGCTGCTTTTGTCTGGTTCGCCTGGCATGTTCCTGTGGGACAGACTTGTTCACCATTGTTTGAGCACACATCTGTCGCAGCCAAACAATCCATCAGTCCTCCAACAAGCTGGTGGGCGAGCGTTCAACGGTTAAATCAATCAAATAAACGAACATTATTGAGCTTCTCCGCTGCGCGCAACTTGCGTCGACGCGTACGAGGGGTCCTGCACGTCCGATTGGGTGCTTGAAAATTGGTACAAAAACGCTGATTATACTGAGAGCAAGACACCTGCTGAAGGGAGTACAAGTATTAGTGGCTTAGTGATGTCCTTCGGCTTCTTTAATAACGTTTTACAGGCAGCGAAAAATTTTGCCTCGCCTGTCGTGAACAATTCGGTGTCGCAGTTTCTTTTCTCCGCTCCAAACAGAGCACTTGATTCAGCGAAGACTCTGAGTGCCCCGATTGCAGGAACAATTAAAGGTCAGTTCCTATTTGTCGTTTTTATTTCTTCGTTTGAACTCAATCATGCTAGTATTGGTAAATGTGTTAAGATTATGTTTTATTCAAATATCCACCACCAGACGCAGTCTGGAACACCCCCAAAAGTGTTATGAACACAGTGAAACACGCAACCTCATTTCTAACGGAAAACATTACAAGCAAGTTTCTCCCAGCTTAGTACTTTCGAGTTTAAACATGCACTGCTAGTTTTTAAGAAATACGCGCTGACAGGACTTTGTATTTTATGTAGGTTTGCCAACTGCCGTTCTGAATGTCGCCAAAAATGCAACCTCAGGGCTCACTGACACAATTGCCGGTAAGAGTTATCATTAAGTTAGCAGTTTCTACATACGAAGTAAATTCCGGAATAAGCGCTTCGCCTTTTCAGGTACTCCCAAAGCACTTACGCAAGCTCCGAGATTGATGCTCGACACGGCGAGAAATGCAAGCTCATTACTCTGGCATGCCATTCCAAGCAAGTGCTGGCGATCTTACTCTCATTTTTCAGAATTCCCTAACGCTCACCGCTGTTTTGTAAAAAAAATGTTCCAACAGGCTCTTGTATTATATTTAGGTACGCCAACCACCGGACAGAATTTTGAAAAAAACCCGAACCCTAACACAGTTTCAGGTAAGAGCTTTCTTTTAGTTTGCAGCCCTTACGCAATTAGTGGTGGAATAAACACTTCTCTCTTTTCAGGCACTTCCTCAGCACTTGGAAAAGCTCCGGAATTAATGCTCAACACAGCAAAAAATGCGACCAACTTTGCCAAGATTAGCATACCAAGCAAGTGCCGGCAAGCTTATTTTTATGTTCCATTGGTGTTTAGCATTCACCTCTAGTTTTTTTAAATATTCTGACCAGCCCTTGTATTCTATTAGGTGTGCCAAATGCCGTCCAGAATTTCGCCAAAATCGACAACCCAATGTTGTGGCACGCAATTTCAGGTAGTATTTATCCTTAAGTCTGCAGTTTCTATGTATGCAATAAGTGCTGAAGTAGACGATTCCATCTTTTCAGCCACTTCATCAGCACTTGGAAAAGCTCCGGGATTAATACTCAACACAGCAAGAAATGCGACCAACTTTGTCAAGAGTAGCATACCAAGCAAGTGCCGGCAAGCTTATTTTTATCTTCCACTGGTCCTTAGCATACACCTCTAGTTTTTAGGAATATATTCTGACCAGCCCTTGTATTCTATTAGGTGTGACAACTGTCGCGAAGAATTTCACCAAAAGCGACAACCCAATGTTGTGGCACGCAATTTCAGGTAACACTTATCCTTCAGTCTGCATCACCTGCGCATGCAATAAGTACTGAAATAAACAATTCCGTCTTTTCAGACACTTCCTCAACACTTGGTCAGGCTCCGGCATTATTGCTCAACACAGCAAGAAATGCAACAACATATGTCAGAAATACCATTTCGAGCAAGTGTCTCCGAGCATATGCTTTCTTGTTTCACACTTCCTCAACATCCCCCCCCCCCCCCCAGTTTGTGACCAGCGTGTTCTGACAGACACTTGTATTCTACCCAGGTGTTCCAAATACGGTGCAGAATTTCGTAAAGAACGCGAACGCCATATCCACGAACGCAATTCCAGGTAAGAGTTATCCTTTAGGGTGCAGCCTCAACAATATGCAGTTAGTGCTGGAATATGTGCTGGTGTCTTTTACTTACTTCCTCAACACTTGGGCAAGCTTCAGAATTATGGGTCAACACAGCAAGAAGTGTTACCCCATTTATCGAGAATACCATTCTAAGCAAGTGTCTCTGAGCATACTTTCATGTTTCTTAGTTCCTTAACTGAAACCACCGGTTCTGTTACCAAAGTGTTCTGATGGCTCCGTGTATTCTACTTAGGTGTTCCAAATACCGTACAGAATTTCGTAAAAAACGCGAACCAGATTTTTACGAATGCAGTTTCAGATAATTAGTTGTTTTTGTGCAGCTTTGACATGACTAAAGTGGTAAGTGCTGGAATAAGTACTTAAGCCATTTTAGGTACTTCTTCGGCGCTTTGGAAAGCTCCTAAATTACTGTTCAGAACACCAAGAAACGCAGCTACAAATGTCAGAAATACCACCCCAAGCAAGTTTCTCCCAGCATACTTTCTTGTTTAGTGGTTCCTTAACAGCCCCAACAGGTTTGTGACCAGAGTGTTCTGACACGCCCGTGTATTCTATTTAGGTGTCCCAAGTACCGTGCAGAACTTTGTAAAAAACGGTAGTCCAATGTTCTCAAATGCAATTGCTGGTAAGTTATCATTTACTTTTCATCTTCCACATGTATGCATTAAATGCTGAAATAAGTACTTATGTCTTTTTAGGCACTACGTCAACGGTTGGACAAGCTCCGGCATTATTGTTCAATGCAGCAAGAAATGCAACTACATATGTCAGAAATACTGTTCCAAGCAAGTGTCTCCGAGCATACTTTCATTTTCATAGTTCCTTAACAGCCCCCAGAAATTTGTAACAAGACCTTTCTGACAGTCCGTTGTATTCTGTTTAGGTTTTCCAAGTACCGTGAAGAATATCGTAAAAAATGCGAACCCAACGTTCACGGACAGAATTTCAAGTAAGAGTTATCCTTTAGCGTGCAGTTTCTACATATACGCAGTAAGTACTGGAATAAGTACTTGCGTCCCTTACATTTAAGGTACTTCCTCAACACTTGGCCAAGATCCCACAGTTTTGTTCAACGCAGCAAGAAATGCAACTTCGTATGTCACGAATTCCCTTCCAGGTAAGTGCCCCGAGCTTACTCTCAAGTTTCCTAATTCCTTAACGCCCATCAGCAATTTCTGGACAAAATTTGTTCTAACAATTTGTTCTTGTATTCTATTTAGATGTGCCACCAGCCGTGCTGAATTTCTCGAAAAACACGAATGAACAGTTGACGAACCCAATTGCAGGTAAGAGCCGTCCTTAAGTCTCCAGCTTCCCGTTGTTACAATTGCTGGAATAAGTACTTCCGTCCTTTCAGGAGCTTCTTCAAGACTCTGGCAAGCTCCAAAATTGTTGTTGAACGCAGCAAGAAATGCAAATTCCTATGTCACAAATACCATCCCAAGCAAGTGTCACCGAAACTTTCCTGTTTCAATGCCCACCAGAAATTTGTAACTGGAATGTATTCTTGAATGTATTCTTGTAACATTCGCTTGTATTCTTGGTAGGTGTGCCAAGCACCGTGAAGAATTTTGTGAAAAACGCGAACCCAATGTTCGCCAACACAATTGCAGGTAAGGGTTATACTTTAGTGTGCCGCTTCTACATGTACACAGTAAGGGCTGGAATACACTTGGTCATGCCTCGAAATTGTTGTTTAACACATCAATAAATGCAGCTACAAATGTCAGAACTACCATTCCAAGAAAACTTCTCCGAGCTTACTTTCCTGTTTCATAGTGTCTTAACGCCCTCCCCCCCCCCCCCCCGCAATCTGTAACAAGAATGATCAGACAGACCCTTGTATTCTTCGTAGGTGTGCCAAGTACTTTGAAGAATTTTATTACAAGCGCGAACACAATCGCAGGTAAGAGTAATCCTCTAGTGTGTAGCTTCTTCATGCATGCAGAATGTGCTGAAATAAAAAGAAGCTACTTGCGTCCCCTAAGGTAATTACTCAAAATTTGGGCAAGCTCCTAAATTATTGTTCAGCACAGCAAGAAATGTCACTTCATATGTCGCTAACACCGTTACAAGCAAGTGTCTTCGAGTTTGATTTCGTGTTTCATAGTCCTTTAAACCCCACCAGCAGTTTGTAACAAGAATGTTCTGACAGGCTCTTGTGTTCTACTTAGGTGTTAAAAGTACCGTGACGAATTTTGTGGACAACGGAAACCCAGTGTCCACGAACGCAACTGCAGGTAAGAGCTATCCTCTAGTGTACAGCTTTTGCATGCATGCAACAAGTGCTAGAATAAGAAAAAGTACTTGCGTCCCCTAAGGTGCTTCCTCAAAGCTTGAGCAAGCTCCAAAATTATCGGTCAACACAGCAAGAACTGCAACCTCATTTTTCAAGAATTCCATTCCAAGCAAGTGTCTCCAAGCTTACTTCCCTGTTTCATAGGCTCTGAACGTCCACCAGCAATTTGTAACAGCAATTTGTAACTAGAGGGTTCTGCAGGCTCTTGTATTCTATTTAGGTGTTCCAAGTACCGTGCAAAATATCGTAAAAAACGTGAACCCATTGTTTACAAACAAAATTTCAGGTAAGAATTATCATTTAGTGTGCATCTTCTACATGTATTCAATGAATGATGGAATAAGCACTCTAGTCGTCTGAGGTACTCCTTCAACACTTGGGCAAGCTCTGAGATTATTGTTCAGCAGGGGTAGAAAGACAGCCTCATTTCTGAAGAATACCATTCCAAGCAAATGTCTCTGAGTTCCTTAACACCCACCACAAGTTTGTAAGAAGTATGTATTGACAGTCCCTTTATTGTACTCAATTTAGGTGTTCTAAGTACCGTGCAGAATTTCACTATTCAAGGGCGCAATGCAGCGAGTTTGTGACTTGCTGCAATAGGCACTTTTGACTTTTCAGGTGCTCCATTAAAACTTGTACAAGCTCCCAAACTAGTGTTCGATACAGCAAGAAATGCAACCTCGTTTCTCACCAATAGCATTGCAAGTGAGTATCTATAACCTTACTTTCATGTTTCACAGTTCCTTAACACCAATTTGCAGTTTATAAAAAAGCATGCTTTGAAAGGCCCTTGTATTCTATTTAGGTGCGCCAGTTACGGTGCTGCATGTTGCGAAGAACGCATCCTCAGTACTCAAGGGTACAATTGCGGGTGAGAGTTATGCCTTCTGAGTTTCTATATGTACGTAGTAATTGCTGCAATCTGCTCTGCCGTCTTTTCAGCCACCCCATCCGCTATTGCGCGAGCTCCAACATTGGTGATCGAAACTGCAAGGAATGCAACTTCGCTTCTCACAGA